>NC_134537.1:2500-318000 GCF_050624435.1 Tenrec ecaudatus | reverse complement strand
GCAAAAGCTATTTATAGAGGTATAGGTACAGGCATGTATATATGTAAATATATTCATTTATAATGATAGGGATATAGGTCAATGTACATATAATTATATGAAGTCTATTTTTAATAATTATTTATTTGTAGACCCTATCCTTGCTCCTTATTTACTACAAATTTATAGATATATTATCTTATACTCTTATAGAAACTAGTCATTATATTTAGGTCTTTGATTCATCAAACTAATTTTTTTTGTAGTTGAACATATGGATTGAGACCTATGAAGCTTCCCTCCCAAAATATGGGTTTATTTATTTATTTATTTATTACTGATTATTAAGGAAAAGATTTCTGAGTTGTCTAAAACCTCTACCTAATACACTCATATTACTAATTATATCACTTTGAAAAACGATAATGGATTTGGAGAGTGCTGTTTTGAGTACCTTAAAGCAGTGCCAAAGACAGAGTTTAGGAATCAGTCAGCCTATGGCCTGGGGCAGCAACCTTGCAGTCTACATTGTCTTCCTTAGTATGTGGCTTAGGAATCAGTCGGCTTCTGCACCAGGGCAGCAACCTTTCAGTCTCTAAGTTTCGCACAGTGACTAGGCCAGGTTCTTTTGTGAGCATAACACACTCTATGAGCCAGTCTTTTAACCAATTTATTCCCACAGGCATTCACACATATCAATAGGTAGTCAAGGAAAACAGGCAAGACTTACCAGCAAGAGGGAGGGAGGGAGGGAGAGTTGGAGCAGTCAAGAAAACTCTACTCCTCTAGGCTCTTAGCTCGATTCTTATACAATTATTTGGGGGCAGTGGGGTGCGGGGTGGGGCAGATAGCCACAGGTGTGGTTGTGGGTATTCAGTCTGAAAAGGTGTGCAACTTCAAGTGTTTAGCTCTGGCTTTGGGCCAGGTTAGGTTTCCTTCTTGTCACCCATTTTGTTGTTGACTCTTTATTCTTAATGGTCTTCTCGTCAGCCTTGTTCTTGTCCATGCTGACTCCATTCTGTATGCTCTATTCAAGTACACAGGCATTCTAAAGGTGAAGAGGGAAACTCAACACCAGCTCCTTAGTGCCTTGCCAGGAGCCTGTATTGGACTCCTAATCACAAGGTTGGATGTTGAAACCCACCAGTGACTCTGTGTGGGGAAAAATAAGGGTGTCGACTACTCATAAGATTTTCAGCCTAGATTTCAATTTGCTTATTTCTGTAAGTTGGAATTGACTCAATAACAGTGCATGGAAGACTGGCCCAGTACTGCTAAAACATGCTTTAAAAGGTGTTTTTAGAGAAACAGAAATCTAAAATGTAAGTGAAATTCTTGCATCATTTATATGTTGTCAATGTATTTTGTTTTAATTCTCTGTAGGACAAGAGTGATGAATCTAGATCTAGATTGTGGGCACCAGTTGAAGCAATCCTCCTTAGATTTTTTTCAGTGATAGTCCGTGGAGGCAATTTTCTCTACTTCCTTATAGTTATTCGGGGTAGGTATTAGGACAACTAGAGGTGGACTTGGGGAAAGCAAAACAACAACAAAAACCCTCACAGACACTATGACATCCCCACCGAGGCCTTGGCCAAACACTTATTTGTAAAGCTAAACTTTCTCCAAGTACATGAAGCTACCTAGTTTTCTACTTGTCTAGTAGAAAACCACTGCATTTGTCTTTGTTGTTCTTATTACCAGAGTGAGCAACTCCTCAAATTCCTATTTATATCCTTCTTATTCAACTAATGGAAACCTTGGTAGTGGCTCAGAAACAAATCACCAAAGATACCCAAGTCTCTGTTTAGATTAGGAAACTAGAAATTTATCTGTCCATTCATAAATGTACATGCCTCAATTATCAATAACTTATTTAATTCCTGCTCACTGCCAGTCATCTAGTAGACACAGGTATTTGACACTTAATGAAAGCAAAACTACAGGTTCCAGTTCATATACAGTTTAATGTCAGAGAGTGGTTAAGCTGCATTGTCTATTTTAAACTCCAATTCATATATCCAATTTGAATTAATTATCTATCTTTTGGACATGTGAAAATTGATAAATCCCAAACTGAATTATTGATTTCCTCTTCCAAAATCTGTGTCTTGTAATCTCTCCTATCTCAATATAATAACTCTCCTAGAGTAAAAAATTATGATTCTTTACTCCTTTCTTTCTCTTATATATCATGTTCAAATAATCTCTAAACACTTTTGACCTTGTAGTCTCAAAATATCCCCTTCCTTCTGGGTCTAGTAATGCACACTCATAGGAACATTGACTGTAATCTTCCATTTATTCAGAACTTATTACCGTATATACTTGAGTATAAGCTGACCTGAATATCAGTCAAGGCACCTAATTTTAGCACAAAAACAGCATTAAAAATGTGCTGAAAAACTTGGCTTATACACGAGTATATATGGTACTTTTTATCAAAAGCTCTAAACCTTTGAAGAAGAATGATGCTAACAGCCACATCAACTCCCAACAGGAAAATTGTGCTAAGGGGAAACCGGGTCTTTTCTAATACAATCAAATGATTCCCTTCCTCACTTCCTCAGGGACTTATATAGTAAAAATCTACAATGTAAGTGCAGATATTATATAAATATTTAGAATGCAACAATAGTCAAGATTCTTAAAATAATCGTGTTGGTCAACACTATCTCCTTTCCCTCACCTCCCCCTTTCCCATGTCCCCCCAGAACCATCAGTCCCATTGTTTTTTCCTCCAGACCGTTCATCCAGCCTATTTTATCTAGATAGAACTGCAGAGATAAGAATATGCACAAAAAACCAAGGCCTAGCAAGACAAAGTGACAAAAGAGAACACAAGAACAACAAAGAAAACCAATGACCAAACAAAATAAATTAATTAAATAAAAGAAAAAACTATAAATAGATCAAGGTCTGTTTTTTAACCTCTAGAAGTGTCCTGCAGTCGAGTCCAATGGACAAGGGTACAACAAGTGATCCAAAATTAGTAGCAAGGAGGGTGTGAGAGGCCTGGTAAAGATTCAGCAAGGGCAATGTTACCGAGAGAAGTTACTAAAACCCAAATGAAAGCTGAGCATGATACTGGGACAAGAGGAAAGTAAAAGGAAATAGAGAAAAGAGCTAGGAGACAAAGGGCATTTATAGAGGTCTAAATACAGGCATGTACATATGTAAATAAATTTATGTAGGATGATGGGGAAATAAATCTATGTGCATATCTTTATAGGTTTAGTATTAAGGCAGCAGATGGACATTGGACCTCCACTCAAGTACTTACTCAATGAAAAAACACTTTGTTCGATTAAATTGGCATTCCATGATGCACACCTTCTGGACACAATCGCTGAAGACAAATGTGTGCATAAACAAATGTGGTGAAGAAAGCTGATGGTGTCTGGCTTTCAAAAGATATAGTATCTGGGGTCTTAAAGGCTTGCAGGTAAACAACCAGGCACCTAGCTCAGAAGCAACAAAGCCCACATGGAAGAAGCACACTGTGTGTTCATGAGGTGTAGAAAGGACCAGGTATCAGTCATCAAAGAACAAAAAATCATATTATTGTAAATGAGGAGGAGTGCAAAGTGGAGACCCAAAGCCCACCTGTAGGTAACAGGACACCCCCCTATAGAAGAGTCGCAGGGAGGAGACAAGCAGTCAGCGTGCAGTGTAGCAACAGAAACATACAACTTTCCTCTAATTCTTAATTGCTTCTCCCCACCACTATCAGGATCCCAATTCTACCTTAAAAATCTGGCTAGACCAGAGGATGTACACTGGTACAGAGAGGAACCAGAAACACAGGGAATCCAGGACAGATGATCCCTTCAGCACCAGTGGTGAGAGTGGCCATACCGGAGGGTGGAGGGAAGGTGGGGTAGAAAGGAGGAACCGATTATAAAGCTCTACATATAACCTCCTCCCTGGGGGATGGACAACAGAAAAGTGGGTGAAGGGAGACGTCAGACATTGTAAAACATGACAAAATAATAACAATTTATAAAGTATCGGGTTCATGAGGGAGGGGAGAATGGGAAGGGATGGGGGAAATGAGGAGCTGATACCAAGGGCTTAAGTGGAGAGCAAATATTTTGAGAATGATGATGGCAATGAATGCACAAATGTACTTGACACAATTGATGTATGTATGGATTATGATAAGAGTTCTATGAGCCCCCAATAAAATGATTTTTTATTACAAAAAAATATCACGTTGTTGTTATTAGGTGTTATTGAATTTGTTCTGACTCAGAGCAGCCTGTACAACAGAACAAAACAATGTCTGGTGCTGGGCTATCTTGAGCCTTCTGTTGCAGCCACTGTTCAAACCATCATCTTAAAAGTCTTTCTCTTTTTACTAACCCTCAACTTTATCAAGCATGATATTGTTTCCAGAGATAAGTCTCTCCTGATAACATATCCCAAGAATTTGAAACAAAATCCTATCATATCCACTTCTAAGGACCATTCGGGCTCTGTTTATTCCAAGACAGACTTGTTTGCTCTGCCAGCAGCCCATGCTACTCTCAAGATTCTTAGCCAGCACCATAATTCAAATGAATTAATTCTTCTACAGTCTTCCTTACTCAATGAAAGAATATTTCACATGCGTCAGAGGAGACTGAAAATGCCATGGCTTGGATCATGTATACATTGTCTTGCTCTTGACATCCTACTCTTGAACATTTTAGAAAAGTCTTGTGCAGATTTGATGAATGCAATGTGGCATTAGATTTCTTGACTGCTGCTTCCATTACCATGGATTCTGAATCCAAGCAAAATCAAATCCTTGACAACTCATCTTTTCCCCATTTACCATGATGTTGATCAACTTGTATGTATTTTAGTTTTCTTTGCATTGACTTGCAATCCCTACTGAAGACTTCAGTCTTTGATTTTCATCAGCAAGTACTTCAAGCCCTCCTCACTTTCAGCATGCAAGACCCTGTCCTCTGCATCCCACAGGTTGTTGATAAGCTCTCCTCCAAAGCTGATGTCACATTCCTCTTAGCATGGTCCAGTTCTCAGATTATTTGCTCAGCATAGACGAATTATGGTGAAAGGATAATTTATTGCAATGGTCACATGGAGCTCACAGGCACAACTCACCACGATGGGGGTTTATAGGGAAGGCACTAGGTCGTTGCAAGTCAGAATCTTCAGACCAAAAGGATGCATGCACTGTCCCACAGCAGCACTTCTCCTCACCCAGCAGCCATGCCTGTCAGCCAAGTGGCCCCTGGGTCTCTTTCTCAGTGGACCAGGAAGCCTGCCTGTCACTCTCTCTCACCGTTCCATAGTCTTGGGCCCAATGAGAAAAAAGTGCTACTCTTCTGAGTCCTCAAGCTACACTGTGTCTAGTACCTCCTGTCTTGGCATCTCTAAAGCGCTCTTCTAAAGGTCTTACGATGCCTCTGTTAGAGGAACACCTTTGAAGGAGAAGTTTTTCCAAAATGGGATTATAGCTACAGGAATAGAGCCCAGAATTATAATACAACACATAAAGAATTATGGCTGAAAGGCCATATTAATTGACTATCTCACACATCTTCTTCTGACTCTGAGATATTTGTTAAATCTTTATATTCCTGGTACTGCTTTTATATTAAGCTCAGAATCACCACTTGGAAAGTGTTCAAGAATGAGAAAGGCAAATATTCCAAAACATTAGGCCCAGCATGGAGTAAAGATTTCTGTTGCCCTGACTCCAAAGCTGAAAATCCATAAAACATCCAAGTGTTTACTCTTCTTTTACTTGCAGGACCAAAAAGCTTTGGCTTTTTGTAGTTTATCTGGAAACTTCTCAACCCAGCTGCTAAGAAGGAAGAAGCACACAAGAAGGTCATGGCCAAGCTCTAAAGAATATTCAGTTTGAAAATTGCTCCGTATTTTTGTGAAAATATCCGATTCTTAAAAGTCAGACAGGCAAGGCCAGCCTGAGTAAATTCAAACACATAGATATTATCCAGACGTCTTTCTCAGACCACCATGCCATAAAGCTGGAGATTAATAGGAGGGCACCCAGAAAAGCAAGGGCCACCAATTGGAGAATAAACAACGATCTCCTGCGAAATGAATGGGTTAAGGTCCAGATCAGAGAGGATATCAGGAAATTTCTAGAAACTAATGAGAACGAGCATACAACATATCAAAACTTATGGGACACTGCAAAGGCAGTTATCAGAGGTAGCTTGATATCACTGAATGCATACATGAAAAAAGAAAGGCGTATGACAGATATGTTAACACAAAACCTCCAACAACTAGAACAGAGTCAACAGAACTACCCCTCCAATAGCAAGAGAAAAGAAATAATAAAAATCAGGGCGGAGTTAAACCAGTGGGAAGACAAAAGAACAATGCAAAGGATTAACGCAACTAGAAGCTGGTTTTATGAACGAATTAATAAAATTGACACTCCCCTGGCAAAGCTTACCAAAGATAGAAAGGAGCAATCATCAATAGCCAGGATGAGGGATGAATCGGGGGCAATAACAACAGACCCCAATGAGATAAAAAGGATAATCACAAAGTATTATGAAGGTTTGTATTCTAATGAATTCAGAAACCTGGAAGACATGGATAAATATTTAGAAAAACAATCTATCCCTAGATTATCTGAGACAGAGATCAAGAACCTCAACAAACCCATAGCGAAGGAAGAAATAGAGAGTGTCGTCAAAAACCTACCAAGGAAAAAAGCCCCAGGTCCAGATGGCTACACAGCAGAATTTTACCAAACATTCAGGGAAGAGCTGACACCGATCCTCCACAAAGTATTCCAGAACATAGAAAAGAACGGCAAGCTCCCAAACTCATTTTACGAAGCCAGCATTACTTTGATACCCAAACAGGGAAAAGACCCCACAAGTGTAGAGAATTATAGACCAATATCTCTAATGAACATAGATGCAAAAATCCTTAACAAAATATTGGCCAATAGAATACAAAGGAACATCAAACATATCATTCACCACGACCAAGTAGGATTCATCCCAGCGATGCAGGGATGGTTTAACATCCGAAAATCCATCAATATCATACACCACATCGAGAAGAAAAAGGATAAAAACCATATGACAATATCCATAGATGCAGAAAAAGCATTTGACAACATCCAGCACCCATTCCTAATCAAAACACTCATGAAGATAGGATTGGAAGGTAAGTTCCTCAAGCTCATACAAGCTATCTATGAAAGACCAACAGCCAACATCATAGTCAATGGAGAAAAGACAAGAACAATACCACTGAAAAAGGGTACAAGACAAGGATGCCCCCTGTCCCCTCTTCTATTCAATATCGTTTTGGAGGTTCTGGCTAACAACATAAGACAGCAGAAGGACATCAAAGGGATCCAGTTGGGAGAGGAGGAGGTGAAACTATCGTTATTCGCAGATGACATGATCCTATACATTGAAGACCCCCAAAACTCCACAGTTGGAATACTTACAGCAATAGAGGAATACGGAAGAGTAGCAGGATACAAGATCAATAAACAGAAGTCGGTAGGGTTTCTATACACATCGGACAGGGCCATGGAAGAGGCGATTAAGAGGGAAGTACCCTTCACAGTAGCCAAGAACAAACTGAAATACCTAGGAATATACTTAACAAAAAATACTAAAGACCTTTATAAGCATAATTATAAAACCCTATTACAGGAAACCAAAAGTGACCTTCACAAATGGATGACCCTCTCCTGCTCATGGTTAGGTAGGCTGAACATAGTAAAGATGACAGTTCTTCCTAAAGCACTCTACAAGTTCAATGCTATACCAATCCAATTACCATCAACCTTCTTCAAAGAATTGGAAAAACTGACCACCAACTTCATATGGAGAGGGAAGAAACCCAGAATTAGCAGAGAACTCCTCAAGAAGAAGGACACAATTGTAGGACTCGCCTTACCTGATTTTAATGCCTACTACACAGCTACAGTGGTCAAAACAGCATGGTACTGGCACAATGATAGACATTCAGACCAGCGGAAAAGAATAGAAAGCCCAGGAGTAAAATCATCAGCATATAGACAACTGATCTTCGACAAGGGTCCCAAAAACGTCAAGTGGGAAGCAGATGCCCTCTTTAATAAGTGGTGTTGGAAACAATGGATATCCACATGTAGAAAGTTGAAACAAGACGTCTACCTCACCCCATGCACAAGAATATACTCAAGGTGGATCACAGATCTAGAAGTCAAACCCCAAACCATCAGGACCATTAAGGAGGGAATCGGGACTAATCTCAGAGCACTGGCCCAGGGAGCACATAGGCTCACTGCAACAGGGAAGGGGACACACACAGGTGATTTGGAAATCGACAAATGGGATCTAATAAGAATAAAACACCTGTGCACCTCGAAAGACTTTGCCAAGAGGGTGACAAGGCAACCCACAGACTGGGAGAAGATTTTTAGTAATGACACGTCAGACAAAGGGCTCATTACTAAAATCTACAACACCATCGTGACCTGCAAAAAGAGGAAAACAGTTAACCCCCTAAGGAAGTGGGCAAAAGAAATGAGAAGAACTTTCACTAGAGAGGAGATCAATATGGCCAATAAATATATGAGAAAGTGCTCGAAGTCCCTTGCCATAAGAGAAATGCAAATCAAAACAACCATGAGGATAGGCTCGCTGAAGACACATGGGTGCATAAGCAAATGTGGTGAAGAAAGCTGATGGTGCCCGGCTATCAAAAGAGATAGTGTCTGGGGTCTTAAAGGCTTGAAGGTGAACAAGCGGCCATCTAGCTCAGAAGCAAATAAGCCCACATGGAAGAAGCACACCGGCCAGTGCGATCACGAGGTGCCCAAGAGACCAGGTATAAGGCATCATGCAAAAAAAAATATATAAGTGTGTGTATGTATGTGTATATATGTGTATATGTATATATGTATGTGTATATATGTATATATATATCATATTAAATGAAGGGAGAAGTGCAGAGTGGAGACCCAAGGCCCAAGTGTCGGCCAATAGAGTTCTCCTCATAGAGTGGTTTAGGAGAGGAGATGGGTTAATTAGGGTGTGAGGTAGTACCGATGAAGAACACAGCTTTCCCCCAGATCCTGGATGCTTCCTCCCCCCAACTACCATGATCCGAATTCTACCTTGCAGGGCTGGATAGGGCAGTGGCTGTACACTGGTACATATGAGGGCTGGAGGCACAGGGAATCCAGGGTGGATGATACCTTCAGGACCAAGGGTGTGAGGGACGATGCTGGGAGAGTGGAGGGTGAGTGGGTTGGAAAGGGGGAACTGATTACAAGGATCCACATGTGACCTCTTCCCTGGGAGAGGGACAGCAGAGAAGGGGGGAAGGGAGACTCCGGATAGGGCAAGATATGACAAAACAACGATGTATAAATTACCAAGGGCATATGAGGGAGGGGGGAATGGGGAGGGAGGAGGGGAAAAAGAAGAGGACCTGATGCAAGGGGCTTAAGTGGAGAGCAAATGCCTTGAGAATGATTGGGGCAAGGAATGTATGGATGTGCTTTATACAATTGATGTATGTATATGTATGGATTGTGGTAAGAGTTGTATGAGTCCCTAATAAAATGTAAAAGAAGAAAAGAGAAAAAAATGATTAGGGCAAAGACTGTACAGATGTGCTTTATACAATTGATGTATGTATATATATGAACTGTGAAAAGAATTGTATGAGCCCCAATAAATTGTTAAAATTAAAAAAAATAATAAAAATAAAAATTAAAAAAAAAAACATGAGATACCATCTAACACCCCTGAGGCTAGCCCAGATCAGTAAATCAGAGAGCAACAAGTGTTGGAGGGGCTGTGGTGAAGTAGGAACCCTCCTCCACTGCTGGTGGTCGTGCAGATTTGTACAGCCACTGTGGAAAGCAATCTGGCGATACCTAAAGAAAATGGAAATTGATCTACCTTACGACCCAGCCATCCCTCTACTGGGCATATACCCGGTTGAAGCAGCAAAAAAAACACGACCAGTCATATGCGCTCCAATGTTTATTGCGGCACAATTCACAATAGCAAAGACTTGGAAACAGCCTAAGTTTCCATCGATAGATGAGTGGATTAGCAAACTTTGGCACATACACACAATGGAGTATTATGCAGCACTGAAAAGCACCGATGAGCACATGAAACACGTTATTTCATGGGAAGAGCTGGAAGGAATTATGTTAAGCGAGGTAAGCCAGACCCAAAGGGACAGGTACAACATGAGTCCCCTGAGGTAAGTACAATCAGCATGACAGAAATAGAAGAATAAACATCCATCCCACAATAAACGGGAGGAAGCATAGATAGTTGGAGGGAGGACAGGCCACACCTAGGGAGGTACATGAGAGCCCAGCATAAAGAAGGGGTAGTGGGGTAGGGAGAGGGAGAACCGGGAGGGGGAAAATCTGAATGGATGATATGGGGTGGGGGGCAGGGTACTAACCCACCCGGGGGAGAGTATCGGTTGTGTCCCCACAGATCTGGAACATGCATACGGACCCCAACACGACACACCAAACAAGGAGGGCAACACAAAGTACAGAGGTCTACACAAAGAGGCTGGACGACAAGCCGGCCCAAACCAGAATTAGGCCGACCCCCACACTCGAAGGGAATACCACAGAAAACAAAAATAGATCGTCTGGAGTGGGAAAGGAACTGACCCACCACACCACATCCAGAAGGAAGCTGAAACAAAAGAAGGAGAAAGGACGTAGTGGAGTACACCTGGGTCCACCAAGCCCAAAGTCGATAGACCAGCTAGAAGGGCCCATCATACAGAGAGGACCATTCAGCTGACCACACTACGAGATACGACATCCTGCACCAACACATGGCCCTACATGGGACAGCACCTGAGACACAATGGGGGATGGGCGACTGAGCTGACCCCGCCACACTGAGGCAAACACTGGGGGCGCGCAATGGAGCAGCGGAGGAAGCAGAGCAAAGGGAGCCCGAGGGAGTATAAAGGATGGTCTAAAGGCCAACGAAAGGACCTTGAACTCCTAGCAATTTTTCTTTTAATATTTGCTATCTTTTTGCTTAGTCTTTTTTAATTTGTTTTGTTTTTTACCTTGTAAATTTTGTATGTTAGTGGCTTTTCTGCTTATCAGCGTGTCGATGTTGCTTCTGTCAAAGCCATGTTCTTATGGGCCACTTGGGCGCAGTCAAAGTCATATCCATTTGTATGCACATATTACTATGTCAGCAGGTCCACCTAGACAAGATAGGCTGGACAAATAATGAGAGAAGAAAACAACAGGACCAACGGTCCTGGAGGGACATGAGAGCGTGGGAGGTAGGGGAAGGGAGGAGGTGTCGCCCAACACAGGAACAAGGGAACAGCGAATGGTTCAAAACCAGAGGAGGGAGGGGAGGGGAGGACTGGAAGGGAGTGACCAAGAGCAAGGTAACTGTGAGGAACTACTGAATCCAGAATGAAGGCTAAACATGGTAATGGGTCGGGAGGAAAGCGAAAGGAAATAGAGGAAAGGAGTAGGAGGCAAAGTGCATACAGAGAAGCCTAAATACAGACATGTACATATGTAAATATATTTATGATTATGGGGGCAATAGATTTATATGCATATATTTATAAGTTCAGTAGTAGGGTAGCAGATGGACATTGGGCCTCCTCATGCATAATCCCCCAATACAATAGCACCTCGCCCTGCTAAGCAGCCATTGCAGGAGACCCATCTTCCCGACATGATCACTGAAGACAGCCGTGTGTGTAAGCAAATGTGGTGAAGAAAGCTGATGGTGCCCGGCTATCAAAAAAAGATATAGCGTCTGGGGTCTTAAAGGCTTGAAGGCAAATAAGCGGCCATCTAGCTCAGAAGCAACAAAGCCCACAGAGAAGAAGCACACAGCCTAAGCGAATACAAGGTGTTGAATGGACCATGTAGCAGATACAAAGGAACAAAAACAATCATTGTGTGATCACCTTCCCCACATAATGGCTGAAGATGAAAGTGTGCATAAGCAAGTGTGGTGAAGAAGGCGGATGGTGCCCGGCTACTGAGAGATATAGCGTCTGGGGACTTAAAGGCTTGAAAGCAAACAAGCAGCCATCTAGCCCAGAAGCAACCGAGCCCACACGGAAGCAGCACACCAACATAGGTGACCATAAAGGACAGAGGAGACCAGGTCTCCAACATCAAAGGTGGGGTGGTGGTGAGAATCACATCACCGTGAAAGAGGGGGAGTGCATGATGGGGACCCAATGCCCACCTGTAGAGAGCTGAACACCCCTTCCAGAGGGGTAGTGAGGAGGAGATGGGCCACACAGGGTTCAGTGTAACAACAATGAAACTCAAAACCTTCCTCTAGTTCCTGAACGCTTCCTCCCCCCCCCCCCAATCATCATGACCCCAATCCTACCTTGCCTTGTGGACCTGGTTGTACCAGAGGATGTACAGCGGTGCAGTGGGGATCTGGAGGCACAGGGAATCTAGGACAGACGAACCCTTCAACACCAGCGGTGGGAGTGGCGACACCAGGAGGGAAGGGCGTGTAGAAAGGGAGAACCGATCTCGGAGATCTATGTGTAACCTCCTCTCTGGGAGATTGGCAAGGGGGAGGCGGGTGAGGGGAGACGCCGGGGAGTGTAAGATAAGATATAATAAATATTTATAAACTATCAAATGACCTGGGGTGGGATCGGGGAGGGAGGGGGATGGGGGGAAAAAAAGGGAAACCGAGCTGATTCCAGGAACCCAAGTGGAAGGTGAATTATGAGAGTGACGAGTGCAACGAATGTATAAGGGTGCTTTGCTCATTTGATGTATGTACAGATTGTGATAAGAGCCTTATGAGCCCCAATAAAAAGATTTTAAAAAAAAACACCATGGCTTGGGTCAAGCACACCTAATTTCTCCAAGTAAAATGTTTACATGTTAACACTTTAAGTACATATTTTAAGCATATTTGCAATTCATCATTTATTTGAATGTTGCTCCCATGAAGGCTGATTGTGGATTTAAGTAAAGTAAACAAAATTCTTGACAAGCTCAATATTTTATCCATTTATTTTGATATTGCTTATTTGTTTGGTATCGATGATTTCTGTTTTCTTGACAGTGAAGTATAACCCATACTAAAAACTCTATAGACTTTAATCTTCGTCAATAAATGTTTCAAGTTCTCATCAAAAAAAAAAAAAGTCAGACAGGAACAGATCTGGTAATTTAAAAACCCAAGTCCTAAAGAAGGAATAAATCTACATGAGGCACAACCTCATTTACCTTGGGGGCACAACAACAAAACAGTTCATGCCTGGCTGCCACCACCAATAACAATGTCATAATAATTGATTTAGGAGAGAATGGGAAAGAAATATGGATCAAAACTCTAATTCTTATCTAAAAAGAAGATGAAGAGCAGAGAATAGAAGACTTCTGAGACACTCTTTAAACATAGAATAGATTCTATTCCCTGAGAATGCTTTTTAAATCATTTTATTGGGGGCTCGTACAATTCTTATCACAATCCATATATACATCTATTGTGTCAAGCACATATGTACATTTGTTGCCATCATCATTCTCAAAACATTTGCCTTCTACTTGAGCCCTTAATATCGGCTGTTCATTTTCTCCCTCCATCCCCCCTCTCCCCTCCTTCATGAACCCTTCATAATTCATAAATTATTATTTTGTCATATGTTACACTGTCCGATGTCTCCCCCCACCCTCTTCTCTGCTGTCCATCCCCAAGGAGGAGGCCATATGTAGATTCTTGTAATTGTTTAGTATTAAGGCAACAAATGGACATGGAACCTCAACTCAAGCACTTACTCAATGCAAGAACAAGTTGTTCTATCAAATTGGCATTCCAGGATGCACACCTTCCTGACACAATTGCTGAAGAAAAATGTGTGCATGAGTAGGTGTGTTGAAGAAAGCTGATGGTGCCTGGCTATCAAAAGACATGGTGTCTGGGTCTTAAAGGCTTGAGGATAAAAAGCGGCCATCTGGCTGAGAAGCATCAAAGCCCACATGAAAGAAGCATATCAGCCTGTGTGACCACGAGGTGTAGAAGGGAGCAGTTATCAGACATCAAAGAACTAAAAATCATATCAGTAGATACGATCACTGAAGACAAACATGTGCATAAGCAAATGTGGTGAAGAAAGCTAATGGTGCCCTGCTATCAAATGATATAGTGTCTGGGGTCTTAAAGGATTGAAGATAAACAAGAGGCCATCTAGCCCAGAAACATCAAAACCCACATGGAAGATAATGCCTTTTATCAGAATCAACCCTGAAAAAACAAACTCCTTGCTGTGAAGTTTATTCTGACACACAGCAACACCGCATAGCATTTCCGATGCTGTAGATCTTGACAGAAGCAGACAGTCTCGGCTCTCTTATGCTGAGCAGCTGGGGAATTTGAACCACCATGTTTTCTACATAAAGTAGCCCCCATTTCTGTTTCCAGCCTGTCATAAGAAATAGAATGCTGCGGATGTGTAGTGCTGGCGTTCTCCCATGGTAAAACCAGTCGGGACTTTGTGGCATTGCCCCTTTCCATGGGCGTATATTCCCCTAGTTGTCACCGCACCCACCGTGCTCCTTTACAGGCACAGGTTCCTGGCCTCAGAAAGCACTTTAATTGGTAACCTCAGGGATCTGAGGTCTGTGATCTCTCTGATGCCTCCCTGTCATCTCAAAATGTCTGTAATTTTCGATGAGCAAACCAATAATTACATCTTATATATAACCCCCATTTCAGCAGTGTGGAAATAAGCTGGAAAACCTTAGTACAAGACCAGACATAATTCCCATAACCAAATTTTTTCTCACTGTATTTCTCTGGGCGGTGGCAGATGTCCACCTCTCTCTATATCTTCCTCTGAGACAGTGACTGTCCTTTTAAGGTTCAAATCCTCAAAATCAAATGATGTACAGAAAAAACAAAAAGAAATGTAAAGGCCTCCTTGCTTTTCTTTAGAACTGCTCTTTTAAAAAATGTCATTTACTTATTGGGATTGATACATGTATCAAAGAATTCCACAATTCAATCATGTCCAGCAAAATTGTACATTTGCTACCACAATCAGTTTCCAAACATTCTTTTTGTATATGTACCCCTTGACATCATCATCCCTTCACCTGCCACCACTTCTGTGTCCCCCTCCCCACTAAATCCTTATTCCTCTCACTGACTCTGTAGGTTCATCAGTCCTCGTTTTCATGCACCAAAAAATGGAAAAACAATCCCGCGATTTCAAGAGGGTGAACCCCCAATGACATAACACTCCTGAGATGCCACTTAATATGCACAATAAAAAAACAAACAAAACATTACAAACCCAAATACCTAAGCTTTGTTTGGCTGAGGCATGCAAGTTTAAAACTCACAATTCCATAATCTGAATATTTAGCCAAATCTAGCTGACATCTGAAGGGGGTTAAAATGTTTGTGGAAAAAATGGGAAGAAAATATATTGGAATATTTACATTAACTTTTTTGGACTCTTATAAATCCTAAAAGATATCCTAATTATTTAGGAAATAAAAAATAAGTATGCGTTTTGCTTACTCCAGCCCCATTCCCCTCTCTTCCTCGCAATTTTCCCCACAGTACACATTTCCTCCCACTTCCTTGTTCTCCTCTTCCTCCTTGTCCTCATTACTTCTCCCCTGACTGCCCCTTTGTCCTCATGAGTCCTGTCTACCTCCTCTCCCAGTTTACCAACTGAGTTAGGCTAGGGTCTGATGACAGAGAGGTTGAGGAAGCAAAGCGTGCAGCCTTTTTCAGACAAAGATTTTTGTTGTTGTTGTTGTTGTTTTACTTTACATGTTTCCTGCTCATTTAAGGGCCACGTGAATATTTCACCTGATATAGAATGTTTTCATTCAGCATGTACACCTTCAATCAAAACTTGATTTATTTAATGTATTATAGTGGTTGGATTTGATCTGCTTCTGACAACAGCAGACACTGAAAACCCTATGGGTCACAGGACAAGATCATTGTGAGATGATGATTTGAGGACAGCTAACAACAACAACAACAACAAAGTATCATTGAAAGCTTAGAGTTCATAGTTTTTGTTCATAGTTTTTAAATATAGATGTTGACAATTCATGAAGATGGTGATCGCACAACATAATTGATAGTTTTAAACTTAAATATACAAGCAAAAATATGGAATCAACAAGTGCTGCATTGCCTATGTTTTTGCTTAAAACAGTTTTTAAATGCACCTTATCAAAGGAATCTGTGTGACTATGATGTCAATTTTGTTTGTGGAAGCAGGATTGACATTCGTGGACATGAATTTTGTGGAAACTTCTAGTTTGATCACTGTGTCTGATACTGACTTTTTGGTTTCTGAATGATGTTTTGATACATTACAATAATTATTTCCATTCTTCGTATAAATTAGTATCTTTAGTAGTTATTAGGGAAAGAACCAACATGGATGCTTAGTGCAAGTTAGTAGTTCACACTTACCAGCTCTGCAGGAGCAAGATAGGGCTGTTTTCTGCTCCTATAAGATTTACCATCTCAGAAACCCTAATGAACGTTCTACTCTGGCCCACAGGGTCGCTATGAGCCACAGTTGACTCGATGGCAGTGAGTTTGTTTTCTGTGGTTCTTTAGTAGTGAAACGACTTTCCTCTTAGAAAGCTGACTGTGTGTGATCAGTTTTCCCACTCCTATATTATGTAATCACTTGTTAAAATGCATGTACATCCTTGAATTAATTAGACCTGCATTCTTCAATTATTTTTAATATAGAGATTTGTTTCCATTCCTGGAAATGTACTCTCCCCTTGATATTTATTGATTCCAGTTGATAAAATGTCATTTTTTGTTTTCATATTAATGAATCAGCTTTAATAACAAAATTACATTAAAATGGATTCATTTTCTGGGAAGGTTTAGAATTCCTTAAGCAAAGCCAATTATTCCAGCACTTCAAGAAAACTGTGCTCTAAGTATTTGTCATTTTTTTTTCAAACTAATTATCTTATGAAACTTGTTAAAACTGCTTCTACTTTCGGGATTTCAGTTTAAAATTCTCTAGTTGTCTGACTCCAGATATGCTTCGCTCTTCTAAAACCCTCTAGCTGGTCATGTCTCATTACAGAGGCTCAGTTCAAGTGTGGGGCAGAATGCCTCGAAGACACAATTGAGTAGCTTTCCAGGAGCCCATGTAAACGTTGGTGCATCTAACACAACTTTTAAATTAAACACTTTTGTGTCAGGCACTTACTTAGTCAAGGAAAATAGGCCCATTTGTGGGGTGGGGTGGTAAATAAACAGATAGAAATTGTCAAGGATTTAATCTTGCTTGGATCCACAATCAATGCTCATGGAAGCAGCAGTCAAGAGATCAAATGACACATTGCATTGGGTAAATCTGCTGCACAAGACCTTTTGAAAGTATTGAAAAGCAAGGATACTAGTTTGAGGACTAAAGTATTCCTGACCCAAGCCATGGTATTTTCATTTGCCTCTCATGCACGTAAAAGTTGGGCATTTATAAGAAAGACTGATGAAAAACCAATGCATCTGAACGATGGTGTTGGGGAACAATATTGCAAGTACCATGGGCTGCTAAAAGAACAAACAGGTCTGTCTTGGAAGAAGTACAGCTAGAATGCTCTCTAGAAGTAAGGAGAGAAAGACTTCAAATTATATACTTTGGACATGTTATCAGGAGAGACTAGTTCCTGGAGGACATCATGCTTGGAAAAGTGGAAGCACAGCAAAAAGAGGAAGGCTCTGTGTGAGATGAACTGACAAAGTGGCTCAAGCCTGAGAAGCATTGTGAGGATGGTGCAGGCCCAGGTGGTGTTTCATTCTGGGGCACATAGGGTTGCTAGGAGTTGGCATTGAGATGTTAGGAAATGAGATATTCGGTAACAGCACCAACCAACAATGAGCAGAAAAGACAATGGCATTACTGAAAGTGTTCTTAGGTTTTCCCTGTGATCTTGACATAGGTTAGTTTAGGGTATGGTATGGGCATTTTTCATATCCCACTGCTATTGACTTCTAGAGTTGCTATTAATGGTTCTCTCCTAACACAATTCAACTGCCTAGGTTTGCCTTTCTATGCCTCAGAGAGACAGCAGAGATCTTAGCAACATCTAATCAGGGGTGATATAATATCAGCTATGGAAATCCTGAGTAGTCCTGGTGGTTGGTGCTGTAGGGTAAGTGTTAGGCTAACAACCACAAGATTAGCGGCTCACAATCAGCACTCCATGAGAGGAAGATGAGGTTATCTGTTCCCATAAAGATATATGTCCTCAGAAACCCCATACAGAGGATCACTGTGCCTCAGAATTGACTTGGTGGCACTGGATTTTTGGCATAGCAACTCTGATCTATTACTCAGTATCAGGTCTCCCATGCTTCTCACATCCAGACTTTACATTAAGAAACAACAAACCCGGTTTCTTCAACTTGGTGCAAGTCTCTATCTTCCAAGCATAAGCAGGATGTTATTTTTCATTGATTTATCACCTACTAAGGTACACATTCAATTATATTGGCTAAGCATGTTCATTGTGATTTTAGGTTTATTGTGCCAACTAGGCCAATAGGAACATGTGGGCAGAGTTTAATCAGGGCATAGCTTGATTGGAAGGCAATGAGATAAATGGCTTTCCAAGACCCGCTCCCTCTCTTCCTCCCTGGTGATTGGACAAGCATGCTGCTGCTTTAGCTAGTTCTCTACCTCAACTGTGCGCTGCACTACCTGGGGGCCAAGCCAACTCATGGATCATGTCGCTTGAGCTTGAGGCTGGTGAATCCTGTTCCCATGCATCACTTGAGTTTGAGATTTCATTGATGAGGCATGCTTCTTTGCTAAGCTTCTTTGCTGCCGGCTGTTGATGACCCACCCTGCTGTTTTCTGCCTTCTGGAAGACTGCCCATCTTGCCTGAGAAAAGACTCCACTATGTGCTTCCTTGACCTTGGACCCAGCAGCCATAGGTGAGTTACAGGACTTTCTGTATATTAATTGTTTCATGAAAGTGAGTTCAATTGAGTCCTCTTACTGCTGTGTGGACTAATCAGCTGTTATAGTCCTTCTTGCTGTATAAACCTATCCATATATATAATTAGAAGTGTCCTGGTTTTGTTTCCCTAGAGAACCCTGTCTAACACATGGATCCCCAGTATTTCAGTGGTTAAAGCACATTTCTGCTAACTGAAAAGTTGGCGAGTTGAATCCAACCACTATTCCACAAGAGAAAGACTTAGCAGTCTGTCTTGAAAAAGATTTACAGTCTTGAAAATCCTATGGGGAAGATATACTCTGTAATTATATGAATTATAACAGACTTGGGACAGAGCATTTGGTCTGGTTTGGGTGAGCAGGTTTATCTTACAGATGCAGACAAGATGATTAAGGTTCACCAGGTTTCCCAACCAGTACAATGATACTTTTAATTTCTGTTGTATTTTAAGCGAGAAAACTATCCATTAGTGGAGGCTTGTAAAAGATTGAGCTCAGCTATGGAGGTCAGCTATGAGCTGAAAGGTGGGAGGTTTGAATCTACTCAGCATTGTTTCTGCAGATAGGCTTGGCAATTTACTTCGCAAGATCAGTTCTTGAAAGCTCCATATAACACAGTTCTGCTCTGACACACATGGAGTCTCTGAGTCAGAGTCAACTTGACAATAACTTGTTATAGATAGAAATTGACAGGATAATACCTCAGAATGGTTCCCACTTGAGTAAGAAAGGCCCTCTGTGGGCCTTGGCTTCTACTTTGTAAAGAGTGAGCAGTAACACATTCATATTTCATAATTTGTTGTAATAACTAAATATATCAATTCATGCTTTAGCATTCACTAGAACTTTATCCTCATCATTTCAAGCCATCTCATGATTTGGCTCACATTTTTTTGTTCTCCTGACATGGGCCTTTTGGTTTTGTTTTGGTTTTTCATTGTTCATATTAGGGTTTATCTCAGATGTGTTGTTATTGGGGGTCACCCTCTTGAAGTTGTGTTACATGTTTTTCTCTTTTTCGGTAAATGAAACTTCAGACTGCTGAACCTATAGGGACAGCAAGTAGAATAAGGGTTTTGGCGGGGAGGGGGGTACAGTTGTGGTGGTGACGGGGGAAGGGGTATAAAACGAAGATGATGTCAAGGAGTCCAGGAAGGGAAAGAATACTTGGAAACAGATTGTGGTAGCAATTGTACAATACTGCTTGATGTGATAGAACTATGGAATGATATGATATATGCATTAAGTTCCAATTAAACAAAATACATTATCCACTAGAATTCTAACATTCTGAAAAAATGTATATATGGTGAGCATTTCAGGTAACTTTTCCCACCAGAAGACCTACTTGGTTCCTTCCATTGATTAGAATATAATTAAATCCTGGGGGCACTCACCTTCCCCAGGTTTACTTGGTCTAGTGTCACTGTACCTGAACAAGGTGGATGCTGCAGAGGGTCTAGATGGCACTAACAGTATCTTAGTACCAAGAAGTTGAGAGTGTATTAGGCCAGCAAAGACTGCATGCGGTGAGTGCTTCATGCTAAACACTGGGGACACCAAGAACCCTCAGGGAAGAGATAGCATTTCCAAAACTATTGCCAAACCAAACACTTCGACCAGAAGATGAAGGTCTTACATTCACTTTTCCAATCTCTCTGCAAATGTCTGTCACGAGTCTTTTAAGAATATGGATTTTTAATGGTGATATTAAGAGATAAGTATGAAATGTATTTGAAATTATGGATGTATAATTTTATAATAATTCCTTGGTTAATCTTCTTGTGATTTCATCTTGAGGTGATGCATTTATTTCCTCCTTCAATAACGTGTCTTCCAAAGATTTCCCAAGCTAACCAGGTCTCTCTGTTCCATATTCTGGAGACTTCAAGAAAACAATACTACTGAGAAGTCAGCCTAGTAACAGTGTTGCAGTTAATAAAATGCAGTTAAATAACACACGTCAAAGGGGCTGGAAAACTTTAGAATCTCTGGTAATCATTATGGTTATTTATTTAAAAGGCGTTCTTTGTGAAGTCTCTGTGCTATACTGAATGGGTTTTTTTCCCCATAAAAATACTTACTATAACCTCAAACCTTCAAGGTGAGAATGATTAGTGCTGTTTTCCAAATGAAAAGCCGAAGCACACAGAGTCAAAGACAACTTGATTCAGAAATGGCTCCAGAATGATCTTTTCCTGTGCATTGTATGACAGTGACCACTTTGGGACTATTTTTTTTTGCTTGTGTATGCACACAGAAAATATATTTTATCATACTTTATTTTTAAATGGTGAAATTCTCACATGATACTTTTCTTTAAATAAATCCATTTCTCCAACCCTTTCACATATTTGTTTTACATGATCCAGCATGAAGTCTAAACTATGACTCACAAGTTCTTTCTGCCTCTCCCAACTGCTTGATCGTCACTTACCACCAGCCTGATCCAGAGCCAGCTGAATTCCTAGAACTAGATTCGTATTTCTGTCACCCTGGACCATACAACTGACAAGCAGTTTTATTTGCCTTTTCATCAATGGAAAGTAACTCTGGTTTCAAAATTCACCATACCACCCAGAACTCCTCCCGGTTTTATAGCATCTCACTTAGACACTGCCTGATGTCCAATAAGCAAAAGCATCTTGGGGTCTCCATTTAAATGGTTGCCAGGATCTATGAAGTAACTACCCATATCCCTGATGGTGTGGTCATTTTTCTGTAATGATTGTTACACAGGAGCACAGGGAACTCTGAAGTTGAAACTCTTGGAACAGAATTGATTCATGAAGAGAGGAGCTAAATATGATATGGTGATGTCAGAGATGCTGGGGGAGCTGTTTGCACTGCTGCTTGAGACTCTGAAAGCTGATGAAGCTTTCCATAGGAGAATAATTTTCCTATAACTTAAAGTATTAGAATGTTCACATTATGGCTTTTAGTCCATAGGAGGGCAATGCTGAGCTTCAGGAAAATCCTTCCAGGTTTTAGTTTTTTTCCCTAAACAAAAATCAATGAATTGATACAATGAACCAATTTAAACATATTGAAAGAGTATAGTTGTTTAAGGATACCCCATGTCACATACAGACTGACTTCAAGTGTGTCAAACTGGAAGTTACCTTGTAAACAGATGTAATCATCTTTGTCACTGAGAGCCAAGCTGCTGCCCACCCCTTGGAGGAAGCTGTATTCCTTTGCTTAGCGTTGCTTTCTTTTAGGGGTTGAGAGACATGAAATTCTTGACAAGTGGAATGGTATTCTTTTATGTTCTATGCACTCTGTGGATGATGTATCTGCTTGCAGGGAAGAGGATACTTCTAATTTCTGACCCACTGTGGGCAGAACTACTGTGCCATCATGGTTAAGTCTTGGGCTGCTAACCACAAGAGTAACTCCATGAGAGAAAGACAGGGCTTCTCACTCGGGCAAAAAATTAATCTCAGCCTCCCCTTACAGAAGGGTCTCAGGGAGGAGAGGAGCCACTCAGGGTGCAGGATAGCACCAATGAAACATACAACTTTCCTCTAGTTCTTTAATGCTATCAATCCGCGCCCCCCACTATCATGATCCCAATTCTACCTTACAAATCCGGCTAGACCAGAGGATGGACATGGGTACAGATCAGAGCTGGGAACATGGGGATTCCAGGACAGATGAACCCCTCAGTAGTAAGAGCAGAGATATCAGGAGGGCAATGGGGAAGGTGAGGGAGAAAGGGGGAACTGATCGCAATGATCTACATATAACCCCCTCCCTGGGGGATGGACAATACAAAAGTGGGTGAAGGGAGACATCAGACAGTGTAAGACATGACAAAATAATAAGAATTTCTAAATTTTCAAGAGTTTGTGATGGAGGGAGGGGAAAAGTGAGCTGATACCAATGGCTTAAGTAGAAAGAAAAGGTGCTAGAATGATGATAGCAACAAATGTACAAATGTGCATGACACAATGGGTGTATGTATGGATTGTGATAAGAGTTGTATGAGCCCCCAATAAAATGATTTTTAAAAATTAGTCTCAGATACTCACAGGTGCAGTTCTACCCTGTCATACTAGGTTGCTGTGAGCTGGAATCACTCAGTGGCCGTGAGTTAGATGACTTGGAGTTGACTTGAGGGCAACAGACTTTGGCTCTAACCAAATGCCATTGGAAAGGTCATGAAGTCAAGAGTAAGCCAAGTGTGACTAAGCAAACAAAACATATAAAGTGAGTTATCAAGAAAGAAATATTAGTTAAATTTGAAGGTATTAAACTAGGTCATATCAGAATTATTTTCATGGAAGAATTCATGGGCCAATATGCCAGATGGTCATTTTAAGATATATCCAAAACAAATTCACCTTAATTTTTGATATAACATGGAAAGAGTTGAAATATATTCACTCCTCACTTCACATGAATAGGTTACAAAGACCAGGTCATTATGCAAAAATCAGTGTTTTGTGAAGCTGGACGAGGACTACATCATGACATAATTGCAAAACTCTTGAAAATTGTGGGGTACCCGAGTTGACACATAAGCTTAACCATCTTAGTCTTGTACATTGGCATTTGTAAGTTATCCTGAGAAGTCTGAGTAGGTTTTAAAATATTGTTGCACTTGTGAAACGTCAGAGAATGAGATAGCCAACAGGTGAGGAGCAGGTATATGTGGTCTGGTGGGGAAGTGCTGTGAACCTCATATCGGATTCTGTACACTGAAAGGCAATCTTTCTCCTCTCAGTTTCCCTATGCCTCCTTCACTAAAAGATAGGCTTCTGAATCTTTTAATCTGACCTCTGGATCACGGTACAATATGTCTAATTAATATCATCATCAAACAATGCTCTAAATTCTTTAATTAGCATAATTTACAAGATGGGAAGACTGAAATCCAGGCCCCACAAGTCCCTGACACAAAGAGCTTGCTCCTCATGACCGAGTCTCGGTTGAAGAGTGAGAATCAAACACTAAGAGAAATTATACTTGGGGAATTTCAGAGTCAGGAAGATTAAAAAAATCTTTGAAGTTCTCTTCAGTATCTTTTGTTTACTGTTAAGTTGCTGGATGTTCCTTTGTGCCCCTGACTAAAGTGCCCCTGACTCAACCAGGATATTTTTAATCCCCTCGTGTGCATGTGAAAGTTGGACATTGAACAAGGAAGACAAGGAAAATGTGATGCCTTCGAATTATAGTGCTGGTGAAGAATATTGAAAGTAATATGAACTGCCAAACGGAAAGCCAGATCCGGCTTAGAAGTACAGCTTCTCCTAAGAATGCTCCTCAGAGCCAAGAGTGGTAAGACTTTGTCTCAAATATTTTGGATGTATTACTAGGAAAGACCAATCCCCAGAGAAGTACATCCTGCTTGATAAAGTAGAGGGGCAGCGGGAAGAAGGAAGACCCTACATAAGATGAGTTGACACTTTGGCTGAAACAATGGGCTCAAATATAAGAACCGTTGTGAGGATGGCGCAGGACTA
The DNA here is from genome assembly GCF_050624435.1 of Tenrec ecaudatus. Taxonomy (NCBI): domain Eukaryota; kingdom Metazoa; phylum Chordata; class Mammalia; order Afrosoricida; family Tenrecidae; genus Tenrec; species Tenrec ecaudatus. The sequence goes on along the minus strand of NC_134537.1, from coordinate 293,574 downwards.
GGCAGCATCATGACGAGTCGGCATAGACTCCCTGAACCCTAACTCCTGGTTTCTGGTTGGATGCTGACTGATATGAATGCCTAATGGAGCCAAAAGAAAGAGCATCACAGGATATAGTCTTTGGATACACTTGCATTCTGGAACATCCTATCCCTAGACATATAGAAATGGAGATCAGGAGACCCACTGTAGAGAAAGAATGGCAGAGGTACAGACAAAGAAGGCAAAGGACAAAAGAAGATGAAAGATAACAACTCCAGGTTAATGTTAAGCTGAAATTTGAATTTGGAAATATGGGAACAGCTGGGGACTAAATTATACATAGAAGTTTCTAACCCATTAACGGAGACTTATTTCCATTCATGACCTTCACACTGTACATGTTTCCACAAGTGAATTAATTCTCAAAATTATAGACCTAAACTCATTCTTCTTTGTAGACATTAGCAAATGTCTTGATCAAATTGGATTACTTTCAGAGCCACTCAACACCAAATGAAAGAAAAAGGCTAATAAATTTGCTTTAATAAGAATTCCAACTCATAGCAATTACAAACAACAGAGTAGAATTGCTCTTTTGGGTTTCTTTCTTTTAAAAAAAAACATTTTATTAGGGGCTCATACAATGCTTATCACAATCCATACATATGTATACATCAATTGTATAAAGCACATCTGTACATTCTTTGCCCTAATCATTTTCAAAGCATTTGCTCTCCACTTAAGCTCTTTGCATCAGGTCCTCTTTTTTCCCTCCCTCCCCATTGCCCCCTCCCTCATGAGCCCTTGATAATTTGTAAATTATTATTTTGTCATATCTTGCCCTATCCAGCATCTCCCTTCACCCCCTTTTCTGTTGTCCATCCCTCAGGGAGGATGTCGCATGTAGATCCTTGTAATCAGTTCCCCCTTTCCAACCCACTCACCCTCTACTTTCCCAGTATCACCCCTCACACCCCTAGTCCTGAAGGTATCATCCACCCTGGATTCCCTGTGCCCCCAGCTCCTATATGCACCAGTGTACAACCTCTGCTCTATCCAGACTTGCAAGGTAGAATCCGGATCATGGTAGTTGGGGGAGGAAGCATTTAGGAACTGGGGGAAAGCTGTATTCTTCATCGGTGCTACATCGCACCCTGACTGACTCATCTCCTCCCCTAGTCCCCTCTGTGAGGGGATCTCCAGTGACCGACAAATGGGCTTTGGGTCTCCACTCTGCACTACCCCCTTCATTCACTATGGTAAGATTTTTTTTTTTGATGATGCCTTATACCTGATCCCTTTGACACCTCGTGATCGCACAGGCTGGTGTGCTTCTTCCATGTGGGCTTTGCTGCTTCTGAGCTAGATGGCTGCTCTTTGGGGTTTCTAAGACGAAATATTTATAGGAGCAAAAAGCCTCATCTATCTTACATGGACTGGCTAATGGGTTTGAACCACCAATCATGCTAATACCCACTGTGCCACCAGGAATCTTTTTTCTATATCCAAACATTACTAACTTTGGTCTAATTACTAACAACAGGATGTCAATGAGTCTTCAAATCTGATTGAAACAGCAACAGTGTTATCGTGACCATGAGAACATTCAGTCAGCATGAAGGCTCAGACCCTGTGGCATGCGCCTTGCTCTGATAGGGAGCTGGCCAGAAAGAAGTTCTCAAAAGGTTATGTAGAATGTTAAAGGCTAAATTTTAGTTCATCTACCTTACAATTTTAGTATATTTAATTTTAATATTAGGATAGTGTCAGATATCCTTAAAAACTGCAAAGAAACAAGAGTTCATATATATATTGTTCCCAGTTATCCCTATTGTTAGTATCTTATATCACTGTCATACATTTTTCAGATCTAATTATTAGCTTAATATTGCTCGTGCAAAGCCCATACATGGATTAAGAGGAATTTGGGCAAGTGGGCAAACAGAGCAGGGAAATACTGCATGCCTTCAAATCAGGCAAGGTGTGCAGCAGGGTGGTATCCTCTCACCATACTTATTCAATCTATATGCTGAGAAAATCACCACAGAAGCTGGATTATATGAATAAGAATGTGGAATTAAGATCGGAGGAAGGCTTATTAACAACCTGTGATATGCAGAGGACACCACCTGGCGTGCTGACTGTGAGGAAGCACTTGCTGATGAAGATCAAGGATTTCACCCTTCAGTATGGACTACAACTCAATGTAAAGAAAACCCAAATCCTCACAACTTGACCAATAAGTAACACCATGATAAAAGGAGAAGAGTTGAAGTTGTCAAGGATTTCATCTTACTTAAACCCATAATCGCTGCTCCTGGTAGCAGCAGTCAAGAGATCAAAGGACACATGCATTGGGTGAATCTCCTGTGCAAGACCTCTTGAAGTGTTGAAAAGCAAGGATGTTATTTTGAGCACTAAAGCATTCCTGACCCATCTGGTGTTACCATTCTTCATTGACACATCCAATGAATTTGAAATGATGTGTTTCAGAATACTTGAACGCATACTTGGGAAAGAGCTGAACTACTGGCCATGAACCATGCTTATGGGGTGGTCACAAATAGTGCATATCTCCTTTCTTTCTCAGTGAAGGAGCCCTGGTGTCATTGTGGGTTAGGCATGGGACTGCTAGCCACAAGTTTAGGTGATTCCAACCACCCACTGCTCATGAGAGAAGGATGAAGCTGTCTGGTCTCATAAAGATGTCTCATCTTGGAAATATTATTTAATGTCTCTATGAGTAGGAATTGACTCAGTGGAAGTGGATCTAGGTTTTTGATTATATCTAAGCACGTGATAAAGTTGTAATTCTATATCTCTAAGCTCTGGTATTAGATATCACTATGTGATTTGCATTAGCAATAACAATGTGGATGAGAAGCAACAAGTGAGCCAAAATTAGTGACAAGGAGGGTATGAGAGGCCTGGTAGGGATTCAGCATGGGCAATGTAACCGAGAGAAATTACTGAAACCCAAATGAAGGCTGAGTGTGATAGTGGGACAAGAGGAAAGTAAAAGGAAATACAGGAAAGAACTAGGTGACAAAGGGTATTTATAGAAGTCTGAACACAGGCATGTCTATATGTAAATATATTTATATAGGATAGTGGGGAAATGGATTTACATGCATATATTTATAGGTTTAGTATTAAGGCAGCAGATGGACAATGGGCCTCCACTCAAGTACTTACTCAATTCAAGAACACTTTGTTCTATTAATTTGGCATTCCAGGATGCACACCTTCCCAACACGATTGCTGAAGACAAATGTGTGCATAAGCAAAAGTGGTGAAGAAAACTGATGGTGCCAAGCTATTAAAAGATATAGCATCTGGAGTCTTAAAGACTTCCAGATAAACAAGCAGTCATCTAGCTGAGAAGTATCAAAGTCCACATGGAAGAAGCACACCATCCTGTGACCATGAGGTGTAGAAGGGACCAGTTATCAGACATCAAAGAACAAAAAATCGTATCAGTGGGTGCCCACCTTCCCGCTATGATCACTGAAGACAAATGTGTGCATAAGTAAATGTGGTAAAGAAAGCTGATGGTGGCAGACTATCAAAAGATATAGCGCCTGGGGTCTTAAAGGCTTGAAGATAATCAAGCGGTCATCTAGCTCAGAAGCAACAAAGCCCACATGGAAGAAGCACACAAGTCTGTGTAACCACTAGCTGTCGAAGGGATCAGGTATCAAGCATCAAAGAACAAAAAAACCATACCATTGTAAATGAGGGTGAGTGCAGAGTGGAGACTCAAAGCCCATCGGTAGGCAACTGGACACCCCCTTACTGAAGGGTTGTGGGGAGGAGATGAGCCAGCAGGGTAGCAACGATGAAACATATAACTTTCCTCTAGTTCTTAAATGCTTCCCCACCGCCACTATCATGGTCCCAATTCTACCCTACATATCTGGCTAGACCAGAGGATGTACACTGGTACAGATAGCAACTGGAAACACAGGGAATCCTGGACAGATGACCCCTTCAGGACCAGTGGTGAGAGTGGTGATGCCTGGAGGGTGGAGGGAACATGGGTGGACAGGGGAACTCGATTACAAAAATCTACATATAACTTCCTCCCTGGGAGATGAACAGCAGAGAAGTGGGGGGTGGGGGAGAGACATTGGACAGGGTAACATATGAAAAAATAATAATTTATGAATTTTTAAGGGCTCATGAGGGAGGGGGAAGGGAGATGGGGGAAATGGGGGGCTGATATTAAAGGCTCAAGTAGAAGGCAAATGTTTTGAGAATGATGATGACAACAAATGTACAAATGTGCTTGACACAATGGATGTATGTATGGATTGTGATAAGAATTGTATGAGCCCTCAATAAAGTGATTTAAAAAAACAAACAATGTGGGTAACAAATGATTCATCCAATGTGTAAGGAAAAGTTTTGAAGATTTTCTGAGATTCCCACATACCTATCATATTTTATTCCCATACACCTATCGGCCTGAATGTGAGGGATACAGCAAGCAAAAGCCCTCATAGGGACCTGAACTGAATGTGTGGTAAAAGCTGAAAACATCATTTATTATTTTAAGCCTTTGATGTCATTATGATGAAGTTATGATGTCATTTGTTACTTTATGGGAATGTAACAATTTGAAATATAGAATGTGATTCTACCTATTGCTTGCCCCATTGGCAATATGTAAGAGAGGTCAGAATGGATTGGAGGATGCAATTTATGCTATTTGAGACTTTCCCATGTGAAAGACAGCCTATTAAATAAAGCTCTTCCTTAACTTTATATCTGCCATATTTGTCAATTATTTCTACTTTAAAGACTCGATTATCTTGAAATACTTCCTTTTGTTTTAAATTCATTGTTCCAGTGAGGAAATTGAGGTTTAGCATGTTGATTAAATATTTCAAGGTCACATGAACTATGAAATATTGATGGATTTTCTCCTTTTCTTGTACTCTTTTCATTGCATTGTGATATTTGATATTATAGCATATGTCAAACAACAGTATTGAATGCTATGTTTATGGTTTGTACCATCTCTTTTATACATGTGGAAGCCTAGAATATAGAAACTAAGGCATTTCTTACAGAATGATAAAGGTAGGACAATTAATAGAAAGAATGGCAAGACAGGATTTCAAATGGCCTGCATGCATTGTAAGGCTAAATAGATAGAAGAAAATATAGGTATACGAGGACTCCAGGAAGATGGCCGCCAGATGGTAGCTCACGCCCGGAGCTCTGAGGAGATCGGTGAGTTGGGAGAGTTGGGGGCGGAGTAGGGGTATCAAATCTGCCAGTTCGATTCCCAAGACCACTCAGAGCATCTTTCGGACCCAGAGGTGGACCCCTCCCACCTAATCGTCAGGGCTCCGTGCAGACACCCGTGGTCTCTGGTGTGGCACTCGGGGCGCCCGCTCTGCCGGGACTGGCACTACAAGGCAGCCAGGTGCACTGCGGAGGCTGCACCCGCCTCGGCTATCCACGCAAAACCACCAGTTAACCCTCACCCCACCTCAGTGTGTCCAGGGTCTATGTGTATGCTCCAGCCTGCATACCCCGCACCCCATGCAGATTCGGGACCCACCCAGGCACCCCTCGCGGTCCAGGGGGCCAGACCCTCAGGGGGCCAGACCCTCAGGGGGCTAGACCCTCCCCCCCCCTCACGGGAGGCATGGCCTGGCACCACAGCCAGGCGGAAGGAGAGGCTGCTGTCTTGCCTCAGTGCTCTGTGCAAACTGCCAATTAGACCTGCCCCACGCTCAGGGGTCTCAGCCTAAAGGTTCCCGCCCCATCACTGAGCTCCTTGCAGATTCGCCAGCCAGGCCCCTCCCTTGGCCTCCCCCACCCCCATCCCCACCCCACCCTCGCCCCATACACGCGCACACCCGTGCGCAGGGGCACACACACACACACACACACACACACACACACGCAGAGATTCCCATCCTACCACATCGCTTCAGGCCTGCCAGGCAGAGGACTCAAGTCTGGCAGAAGACTTTGCAGTTGGGGCATAGGAACCCAAGCCATTGCGGCTTGCTCACTGCATTTGCCCTTCTCCCTGCTCACTCTGTCCCACCCTTTGGGTTCCAAGCAGTGAATCTGCACACCAGTCTTGGACCCCACTTCCACCTGCCTAATTGAGGGAAGTGCCGCTAGCCAGAAATATATCACATAACCCCAACCCATCCCCTAAATATTCTCCCCTGCACTGGGGCCAATACTTTCTATCAGATGGCAGGGTGCCCAGCTGCAAACAGCCCCTAAGGGGAACTAAAGGTGACTGCAGCACAAACCATAGGCCAAGGCGAGAGGGAATCCCCAGCAGGACAAAGGTGAAACTCAACCCCATGAGACAGTTGGCTAAAGTCAACCAGCTGAAACACCAGCACCAACTTCCCAAAGAGAGAGCCCAGGCCTCTGAGACACCCAGGAAAATGATACCAATTTCCAACAAATCGACCAAAAAACAGCAAGCTGCTTCCACAGTTGCAAAAAGAAAAGAGAAACAAAATCCAATGTCAGAGGACCACCTGGACCTAATAGCAGTCATAGAAAAGGTAGAGGTTGACCTCCCAAAGAAAGAAATATTCAGGGGAGACTCCGGATAGGGCAAGATATGACAAAATAACGAGGTATAAATTACCAAGGGCACATGAGGGAAGGGGGAAAGGGGAGGGAGGGAAAAAAAAAAGAGGACCTGATGCAAGGGGCTTAAGTGGAGAGCAAATGCCTTGAGAATGATTGGGGCAGGGAATGTATGGATGTGCTTTATACAATTGATGTATGTATATGTATGGATGGTGATAAGAGTTGTATGAGTCCCTAATAAAATGTAAAAAAAGAAAAGAGGAGAAAAAAATGATTAGGGCAAAGACTGTACAGATGTGCTTTATACAATTGATGTATGTATATGTATGAACTGTGATAAGAATTGTATGAGCCCCTAATAAATTGTTAAAATTAAAAAAAAAAAGAAATATTCAGAATACGGTTTGGAGCCATACAGGACATGAGGGAAGCATTACAGAAAAAGGATGAAATGATAGAGGAAATAAAGGCCCTGCACCAAAGGGAAATACAGGAGTTAAAGGGCGAGATAAGAAAAACTAATAGCAAACTCACAGACTTCGCCCAGAGAATGGAGGAGGAGAGAACCACACCAGTGACCTAGAGGTTTTGCAAGCAGAAATTAATAAATGTGAGAAAAGTCTAACAAGTCCATCAGAAAAGCTGAAGAAAATGTCAGAGCTATGTCTGACGCTATGAGAAGGAACAACATCAGAATTATCAGCCTGCTGGAGAAATGCACATCAAGGAAAGCAGCATCCAAAATAGTGATGGAATGCTTGGAGGAAAACTTCCCTAACTTAATGAATGAAAACCAGGCAATTATCCAGGAGGCTGAAAGAACGCCAGCTAGACTGCATCCCCAACAGAAGTTACCAAGACATATAGTTGTTAAACTATCCAACTTTGAGGAAAAGGATCAAATTATGAGAGCAGTTAGGGAAAAATTGACAACCACATATAAAGGCAAGCAGATAAGAATATGCTCAGACCTGTCAGCAGACACTGAAGAAGAGGAGACAGTGGAGCAGCATATTCCGAAAATTGCAGGAAAATAACGCAAACCCAAGAATACTCAATCCGGCAAAATTATCTATCAAAATTGAGGAAGAAGTGAGAGTCTTCCCGGACAAGGAAAGCCTCAAAGAATATGCTAAAAGGAACCCAGCACTACAAAAAATTATCACTGAACCAGTATGGTCAGAAGAACAACACTCACCAAGCTCATGCAAGAGATCGGCCACACAGAACAACTCTACTAAGAGACCATCAAAGGGAAAAACAGCTCCCAAGACAGAACTGGCTCAACAGTGGAAAGAAGGCAAGATTTAACCACAAATACACATATGCACAACCCACAGAAAAGAAAGGGAGGTAGGAAAACACCCAACACAAGAGAGATAAAATGACATCACAGGGTCCACAGATAAATGTAATAACCCTGAATATTAATGGTTTGAACTCCAGCCTTAAGAGACAGAAGCTAATAGACTGGCTTGGAAAACACCAACCCTTGATCTTCTGCCTACAGGAGACACATCTCAACATTACAGATAAAAACAGGCTGAGAATCAAGGGATGGAGACAATATCAGGCAAACTCTAATTCAGAAAAGCAAGGATTGAAATCCTAATCTCAGATAAAATTGACCTCTAAGTGAAAACCATAAAAAGAGATAAGGATGGACACTATATAATGCTCAAGGGAGCATTGTATAAAGAACCAATAAGCATTCTAAACATTTACTCGCCAAACAAGCATCCAGCAGAATATGTCAAGCAAGCACTTGCAAAGGAGGAAAAAAGAAATCACAGCCTCAACAATTATAGTAGGTGACTTCAAAACACCACTCTGAGAAAGACAGATCACTCAGAAAGAAAGTCAACAAGGAGACTAAAGATCTAAACACTACAATTAGATAACTTGACCTGATAGATATCTACAGAGCTCTCCACCCAAACAAAAAAGAATTCTCATTCTATTCAAGTACACATGGTACATTTATGAAAATAGGCCACATGTTAGAGCAAAAATTGAATCTACATAAATTCAAGCACATTGATATCATACCTACCTCTCTCTCTCTAACCACTGTGCCATAAGATTGGAAATAAACAAAAGGAAGATAAAGAAATCAAGGGCAAACCATTGGAGAATGAATAGCTCTCTATTGCAAAAGGAGTGTGTATTGGCTCGGGTCAGATATGAAATTAGGAAATTTCTAGAAACCAACGAGAATGAAAACATGACATACCAAAAATTATGGGGCACAGCAAAGGCAGTCATCGGAGGAAGAACTGACACCAATCCTACACAAACGCTTCCAGACCATAAAAAAAGTGGCAAACTTCCAAATTTCTTCTATGAAGCTAGTATAACTCTAATACCTAAAATGGAAAGGATCCCACAAGAATTGAGAACTACAGACCAATTTCCCTAATTAACATCGATGCAAAAATCCTTAACAAAATACTAGCCAAGAGAATACAAAAATATATAAAACAAAAAATTCACCATGACCAAGTGGGATTCATACCAGGGATGCAGGGGTGGTTCAGCATACAAAAGACCATTAGTATTATTTGTCACAGTGAAACAACAAAATATAAGAACCACATGATAATATTGTTAGATGCAGAAAAAGCATTTGACAACATCCAACACCAATTCATGTTTAAGCCACTCAAGAAGATAGGAATGGAAGAAAAATTCCTCAATATAATACAAGCTATATATGAAAAACCAACAGTCAATATGATAGTCAATGGAGAAAAGACGAGGTCAATTCTCGTGAAAAAGGGGACTAGACAGGATGCCCCTGTCCCCACTCCTATTTAACATCGTGCTGGAGGTCCTAGCTAACAATGTAAGGCAAAGAAAGGACATCAAAGGTATTCGTCTGGGGAAATAAGAAGTGAAACTATCATTATTCGCAGATGATATGATTTTATATATGACAAATCCTAAAAGTTCCACAAGAGGAGTACTGGAAGCAATAGAGGAATATGGCAGAGAAGCAGGTTACAAGATCAACAAACAGAAGTCTACACACTACTATACACATCAGGCAAGGGCACAGAAGAGGAGATCAAAAAGCGGGTACCCTTCACAATAGCCAAACACAAAATGAACTATCTAGGGATATACCTGACTCCAAAAACAAAAGATCATGTTTGAGGAAAACTACAAAACACTATTAAAAGAAACCAAGGATGACCTCAACAAATGGAAGGAGATCCCATGCTAGTGGATTGGCAGAGTCAATATTGTAAAGATGTGAATTCTACCCAAGGCATTATATAAGTTCAATGCTATCCCAATCCAAATTCCAGCGACTTTCTTCAAAGAGTTGGAAAAACAGATTACCAACTTCATATGGCGAGGGAAGAAACCAAGAATTAGCAGAAAACTCATCAAGAAGAAGGACCAAGTCAGAGGACTTGCTTTATCCGACTTTAGCACCTACTACACAGCCACAGTGGTCAAAACAGTGTAGTACTGGTATACTGATAGATATTCAGACCAATGGAAAAGGATTAAAACCCTAGAAATAAAATCACCAGAATACAGACAACTGATCTTTGATAAGGGGCCCAAAAGTATCAAATGGGAAGCAGATGTGCTCTTCAATTCATGGTGCTGGAAAAATTGGATATGTAGCTGCAGAAAAATGAAGCAAGACCTTTACCTCACTCCATGCACAAGAATAAACTCAAGGTGGATCACAGACCTTGAGGTAAAATCCCAAACTATTAGGGCCATCAATGAGGGAATTGGGACAAACCTGAGAACCTTGGCACAGGGATTACATAGGCTATCAGAAATCGGGAAGACACCAACATGGAGGAGGCACAAATTGACCAATGGGACATACTAAAAATAAAACACTTATGTACTTTGAAAGAATTCACTGAGAGAGTAATAAGAGAGACTACAGAATGGGAAAACATCTTTAGCAATGACACATCAGACAAAGGCCTTATTACTAAAATCTACAATACACTGCTAAACTACAACAAGAAAAACAACCAATTGTCCACTCAGGAGGTGGGCAAAGGACCTGAGCAGGAGTTTCTCAAGGGCAGAAATCTAAATGGCCAATAAATATATGAGAAAATGTTCCAGATATCTAGCCATAAGAGAAATGCATATTAAAACAAGTATGAGATATCACCTAACACCCTCAAAGATAGCCCAATTCAAGAAATCAGAAAGTAACAAGTGTTGGAGGGGATGCGGAGAGATAGGAACTCTTTTCCACTGCTGGTGGACCTGTAGGTATGTACAACCATTATGGAAATCGATTTGACGGTCTCTGAAACAGTTGGAAATTGAGCTACTTTATGATCCAGCAATCCCCCTACTGGGCATATACCCAGAAGAGACAAAAAACAAACCACGGCCAGATATCTGTGCCCCAATGTTCATCACGGTACAGTTCACAGTTGCAAGGTGTTAGAAACAGCCCAAATTTCCAGCAACAGATGAATGGATTATAAAACTCTGGTACATACATACGATGGAGTATTATGCATCCCTAAAAAGCATTGATGAATGCATGAAGCACATCGCCGCATGGGAAGAACTGGAGGAAATTATGCTAAGTGAAGTAAGCCAAGCACAAAAGGACAAGCACTACATGAGTCCGCTGAGGTAAGCTCAAAAAAAATTCAAAAGGGGCATAGGGAAGAAGATGCTATATACATAAGTCCCTGGGGTGAGGCCCAGGTAATATGGCAGGGGCCAGACTAAACTCAGGGATACATATGAGATACATATGGTAGCCCATTAAAATGGAGGATGGAAAAAGGTATGGGTACGGTGGGCACTAACCCACACAGAGGGAGGGTGTTGATTGTGTTTCCACAGGGAAAGAGAGACAAGACTTCAACACAGAACTCCAAGAAAAGAACGCAACACACTGACATGAAGCAGGGAACCTATAGAGAGGCCTGAGGGGTCAGCCCCATTACCATCTAAGTGGACAGCACCACCCTCGCCCCAAGAAGAATTCGCTTCAGAGGACAGCACTGACACTACAGCTCAAGAAGAGGGAAAGAGGGACTGGTCTGGTCAGAGCACACAGGAGCCAACGAGTGGGCATAGGGGAGAAAAAGAAAAGAGTGATGCACGGCCTGGCTCACCAAGCCCTGAGGACAATGTTCCTGCTCAGAAAAGCAGTGCACAGAGATAACCACAGGGCGGCCCCCACCATGGGACACAGTGTTCCTCATTGACCCATAGCACCATTGGGGACAACACTAGAGACACACAGTGGGAAATGTGCCTGCCATGAGCTCACCATGCCGAAGTCAGCCTCTGGGGGCATGCAGCAGAGCAGCAGGGGAAGCAGAGAAATGAAGTCTCTAGGGATAGAGGAGGTGCCAGTCATGGCACCTCATCAGACTTTACTGGAAAGCACCTGTGTAGGAAAGCACACAGACCCTGAACTATCCATACGTTTATGTGTATATGTGTGTGTGTGTTGTTATTGTAGCTATTGTTTTACTTTCTGCTGTTGCTTCATGTTACTCAATCTTGTGATAGTATATAGCATGTCTATCTGGAAGGGATAGACGGAATAAACAAGCCAGAAGAGAGAACAACATGATGACAGTTCCGGGAGGACATGGGGGTGGGGGTGGTGTGGGAAAGGAAGAGGGTGTTAAGCCCAGGGACAAGGGAATAACAAGTAATCCAAAATCAGTCTCAAGGAGGGTATGGGAAGTCTGGCAGGGCTGGATCAAGGGCAATTTAACCAAGAGGAATTCCTAAAGCCAAAATAAAGGCAGAACATGATAGTGGTACAAGAGGAAAGTACAAAGAAACAGAGGAAAGAACTAGGAGGCAAAGGGTAGTCATGGAGATTTAAATACAGACATATAAAGATGTAAATATATTTATATATGATGAGGGGGGAATAAATCTATGTACATATATTTATAGGTTTAGTATTAGGGAAGCAGATGGACAGTGGGCCCCTGCTGAAGTACTCCCCCTTAACACAAGAACACTTTGTTCTAAACATTCGGCAGTCTGAGATGCTCACCTCCCTGGCACGATCACTGATGACAATGGGTGCACAGGCAAATGTGGTGGAGAAAGCTGATGGTGCCCGGCTACCAAAAGATATAGCATCTGAAGTCGCTGAAGACAATGGGTGCACAAGCAAATGTGGTGAAGAAAAATGATAGTGCCCAGCTACCAAAAGATATAGCACCTGAAGTCTTAAAGACTTGAAGATAAACAAGTAGCCATCTAACTGAGAGACAACAAAAACCACATGGAAGAACCACACCGTCCTGTCCTGACTTGATTGCTGAGGACAAGGTGGGTGCATAAGCAAAAGTTGCGAACAAAGCTGATGGTGCCCAGCCATCAAATGATATAGCATCAGGGGTCTTAAAGGCTTGAAGACAATCAGGCAGCCATCTAGCTAAGAAACAACAAAGCCCACAGGAAGAAGCACACAAGCCTACCCAGATGCGAATGCTGAAGACAAAGCAGGTGCATGGGCAAGTGCAGTGAAGAAAGTTGATGGTGCCCAGTTGTGAAAATATATAGAATCTGGGGCCCCATAGGCTGAAAGATAAACAAGGGGCCATCTAACTGAAAATTAACAAAGCCCACATGGAAGAAGCACACCAGCCTGTGAGATGGCAAGGTATCGAAGGGATCAGGTATCAGGCATAAAAGAAAAAAATAATCATAGCTTTGTTAATGAGGAGGAGTGCAGAGTGGGGACCCAGGAACCATTTGGGGGAAATTGGACATCCCCTTGCAGAAGGGCTGTGGGGAGGTGACGAACCAGTCAGAGTGCAATATAGCAACAATGAAACATACAATTTTCCTCTGGTTCTTGAATGCTTCCTCCCCACCATCATTATCCCAATTCTACCTTACGTAACCGGTTGGACCAGAAGATGTAAACTGGCATGGATAAGAACTGGAAATATGGGGAATCCAGGACAGATGAGCCCTCGGGAATAGTGGTGAGAGTGGCTGTATCTGGACGGTGGAGGGAAAGTGAGGGAGAAAGGGGTAACAGATGACAAGGTCTACATGTAACCTCCTCCCTGGAGGACGGACAGCAGAGAACTGGGTGAGGGAGATGTCGGATGGTATAAGATATGATAAAATAATAATTATTTATAAATTATCAACGGTTCAGGGGGAGGGGGCGGGGGGAGGGAGGTAGAAAATGAGGAGCTGATAACAAGGCCTCAAGTAGAAAATGGATGTTTTGAGGATGATGATGGCAACATATGCATGAATGTGCTGGACACAAATGATGTATGTACAGATTGTGAAAAGAGTTGTATGAAAAGACTATATATACATCAATAATACACATAGAAATAAGTGTCACTTTGAAGTTTTCTATTAATCCCTTTAACTTCATTCATTTCTTCCATATGTCTTAGCTACTCTACCATTAAAAGCAAGTTTCAGAGTCTCTTTGACATCCACACTGACTTTTTTCTTTCTCTCCTGTATTTTAAAGGCCCTTTTGCTTTCTTCATGCATGAGGTTTTTGATGTCCTCCGACAGATCTTCTGTCATTAGTGTTCAATTAATCAAGTCTGTTGTTCAGATGCTATTGAAATTCAAGTGGTATATCATCAACGTCATACTTTGGTTCTCATGGCTGCTATTACCTCCTTCATATTGTATTGAAAATTTTAACTAGTGTTAAAACAAAGAAATATAAGTGAATAATATAGTCTGGAAGTAAGACCAAAACCATCATTATTTGCAGATGCAAAACTATCAGCATAAACATTTTCAAGCCATTGAGAGAAATATTAGAATTTAACAAAGTCACTGGATATTTTATAATAGAATAATGGGATCACTTGGTGAAGATACTATTTGAATAGAAAAACTAGAGAAGCCTGCATTTCATATCTTACTTCATATCATATTCATGCACAACAAGTTTACCCTGAATACCTCAAATTTGCATTATGAAATGATACTTATGCAGAGCCACCGCTGTCCGTTCCGGCACGGACCATGTCACTGCAGAGCCTGCCTGCACAGCTCACAGGCCCGGCAGATTAAACAATAAACGTTCCACCCGCTGGGGAGCCTGGGACATGGCCTTGCAGTCTCTGCCAGAGCCGTCTGTGTGCTCCAGCCGGCTCTCGCCACTGAAGGGCCCTGTGGGATCCCCAGTGCCAGTTCCTAAGCCTGCCTCAGCCCTCCCCAGCCAGCATAGGAGGCCGGCGCTTCGGCCTGTGCCTCTCTCAGCACCTGTAGTGGCCCTAGCACTTTCCAGCTGGTGCAGGAGGCTCACACTTGGGGAGCTGTTCCTGCCTGTGTAGCCTCCACCCACAGGCTAAACTCTACAGGCCTGCAGGGACCTGGGAGGGCCTGCTGATCCGAAGAGAATTCCCCCCCCACCCACATAGCCCTGCTCCAGGGCCCAGATCAACATCATGTCCCATGAGAGCGAGGTCTCGCCCACCTCCACGTTCTATTAGGCATCACCAAAGCTTAGAGGGAAAAGAAAGGGAAATTTTTAGATATATACATCTATACATCTTTTATCTAGCACTGGTTTTTCTCTTTCTTTTACTTTCTGTGTTGTCTTTTCTCTCTCCTTTCTTCCTTTTTCGTTATTGCTAGTACTTCTCTTCTGCCCCTTTTCTAAATGATTTCCTTCTATCTTTTTTCTTCTCCTTCTACCTCTACTATTATCACTGCTTTTCTCTCCTCTTTTATAGATTCCTCTTCATCCTCTCCATTTTTTCTTCTTCTGCCCAAAATTTTGTTAAAAATTATTTTTAAAATTTTTAACCTTTTAAATTCTCTTTTACTACTAAACCAAAAAAATGGCTGCTAAGGGTACCCTGTCAAACCATGTCAAAGCAGCCTCAGGGCACTCACTGAGGCTCCAGCCCAAACTCAAGCTGCTAAAACATCTCACCACTGCTGGTCACTAAGCCATTGGGGAACTCGGCCTACACAGCAGTCTGACCCACCCTTATAGTAGGTCATAGGCAATTACCTGAAAGAATCCTTAACAGTAACAAAGATAAGGTTACCCTGGCTTCCCAGAAGCATGGGGCCTAAAAGGATCAAGGAAAAATCAACAGACCACATCACTCCCAACAAAAAAACAGAGAGACGAGACATAGTAGCAGACCTAACGTCTCTCATAGAAGAAACAGATACAGATCAGCCACAGAAGGAAATCTTCAGAACTCTGCTTGCAGTAATACAGGAACTAAGGGAAGCAACCCAGAATAAGGATGCAATGATAGAAGAGATGAAATTAACAATAGAGGGGATGAAGTCCACAATATAGGGGATGAAATCTACCCACCAAAAGGAACTGGAGAAGCTAACAGAGGGGGTAGCAGAAACCACACACAAGGTCACATAAGCTACAATTAGGCTTGAGGAGGCAGAGAATCTTGTCAGCGACCTTGAGGACACTGAAACAGACCTAAGCAAGCGAGAAAGACAATCAGATAGGAAAATTAAAGAAACAGAAGACAGCCTGGGATCAATGACTGATGCTATGAAGAGGAATAACATTCGAATAATTGGTCTACCGAAGCACAACACAACACACAAGTCGACAGCCAAGATAACAAAGGAATTTCTGGAAGAAAAATTTCCCATTCTAACAAAGGAGAACCAGACATACATACAGGAAGCAGAAAGGATGCCAGCTAAGCTAAATCCCAAGAAGAACACGCCAAGACATAATAGTGAAAATATCCAACTTAGAGGAACAAGAAAATTTATGAGCAGCAAGAGATAGGAAGACAGTCACACACAAAGGAGCACAGGTAAGAATATGCTCAGACCTATCAGCAGATACCATGAAGAGGAGGAGAGAATGGAGCAACATCTTCCAAAAGCTGAAAGAAAAAATGGCTCCCCCAGAATCCTACACCTTGCCAAGTTATCCATTAAGATAGATGGTAAGATAAGGGTCTTCCAGGACAAGGAAAGACTCAAAGAATATGATGCAAGTCACCGACCCTGCGGAACATACTGGCTGACTCAATATGGCCAGAGGATCAAGGTCCACCAAGAACAAACAGGAGACCACCATATAGAGCATCTCCATCTAGAAGCCAATATGCCAGCAACAATTACCAGGACAAGAGGCTGGAAAAGATGGAAAAAAAGACATGATAGAAACTCTCCACTCAAGCACAACACACTAATATGAAGGGAGATAGTAAAGACCCAAAACACAAAACAGGGTATGGCAACTATGAATCCAGAGATAATAATTACTCTGAATTCCAATGGCATCAATTCGTACATTAAAAGAGGCTGGAGGACTGGCTCAGAACACATAACCCATCAATTTGTTGCCCGCAAGAGACACATCTTAAGCGCACAGAAAAGAATATGCTAAGAATAAAGGGTTGGCAGAAAGTTTACCAATCGAATGGTACCTCCAAAAAGGCAGGAGAGGCTATCTTAAGCACCAACAAAATGGACCTCAAGATCCAAACCATAAAAAGATACAAAGAGGGACACTA
Organism: Tenrec ecaudatus; assembly: GCF_050624435.1. Classification (NCBI taxonomy): domain Eukaryota; kingdom Metazoa; phylum Chordata; class Mammalia; order Afrosoricida; family Tenrecidae; genus Tenrec; species Tenrec ecaudatus. Next base: position 276,523 of record NC_134537.1, on the reverse strand, counting down.
CATAATGCTCAAAGGTTCAGTAAACCAGGAAGCATATAGCATATCGAATATTTACGCTCCTAATAATGGTGCGGCGAATTTCGTCAAACTATTAAAAAATGACAGAAGAAATCACGGAATCAACAATCATAGTGGGTGACTTTAACACTCCACTATCAGAAAAAGACAGATCACTGGGAAAGAAGCTCAGCAAAGAGGCCAGAGAGCTAAACAATGGAATTGGGCAACAGGGCCTGATAGACTTCTATAGAGCTTTTCATCCAAAAGCAAAGGGTTTCACATTCTTCTCCAATCCACATGGATCTTTCTCAAGAATAGATCACATGCTGGGACTCAAGTTCAGTCTGAGTAAATTCAAGCTCATAGATATCATCCGGACTTCTTTCTCAGATGACCATGCCATAAAGCTGGAGATTAATAAGAGGTCGTCCAGAAAAGCAAGGGCAACCAATTGGAGAATGAACAACGATCTCCTGTGACATGAATGGGTACAGGCCCAGATCAGAGAGGATATTCGGAAGTTTCTCAAAACTAATGAGAACGAACATACAACGTGTCAAAACTTATGGGACACTGCAAAGGCAGTTATCAGAGGTAGCTTGATATCATTAAATGCATACATGAGAAAAGAAGGCGTATGACAGATATGTTAACACAAAACCTCCAACAACTAGAACAGAGTCGGCGGAACAACCCCTCCAATAGCAAGAGAAAAGAAATAATAAAAATCAGGGCGGAGTTAAACCAGTGGGAAGACAAGAGTACAATACAAAAGATAAACGCAGCTAAAAGGTGATTCTACGAAAGAATTAACAAAATTGACAGTCCTCTGGCAAAGCTTACCAAAGATAGAAAGGAGCAAACATCAATAGCCAGGATAAAGGATGAATCAGGAGCAATAACAACAGACCCTAATTAGATAAAAAGGATAATCACAAAGTACTATGAAGGTTTGTATTCTAATGAATTCAGAAACCTGGAAGACATGGATAAATATTTAGAAAAACAGTATCTCCCTACATTATTTCAGATAGAGATCAAGAACCTCAACAAACCCATAGCGAAAGAAGAAATACAGAGGGTCATCAAAAACCTACCATGAAAAAAGGCCCCAGGGCCAAATGGTTTCACAGCATAATTCTACCAAGCATTCAGGGAAGAGTTGACACCAATCCTCCACAAAGTATTCCATAATGTAGAAGAGGGCGGCAAACTCCCAAACTCATTTTAGGAAGCCAGCATTACTTTGATACCCAAACAGGGCAAAGACCCCACAGGTATAGAGAATTACAGACCAATATCTCTAATAAAGATAGATGTAAAAATCCTGAACAAAATATTGGCCAATAGAATACAAAAGTGTATAAAACACATCATCCACCATGACCAGGTAGGATCCATCCCAGGGATGCAGGGATGGTTTAACATCTGAAAATCCATTAATATTATACACCACATCTATGAAAGACCAACGGCCAACATCACAGTCAATGGCGAAAAGACATGAACAATCCCACTGAAAAAGGGTACAAGACAAGGATGACCCTGTCCCCATTTCTATTCAGTATCGTTTTGGAGGTTCTGGCTGACAACATAAAGCAGCAGAAGGACATCAAAGGGATCCAAATGGGAAAGGAGGAGGTGAAACTATCACTATTTGCAGATGACAATATCCTGTACATTGAAAATTCCAAAAGCTCCACAGCTGGAGTACTTACAGCGATAGAGGAATATGGAAGAGTAGCAGGATACAAGATCAATAAACAGAAGTCGGTAGGTTTTCTATACACATCGGACAGGGCCATAGAAGAGTGGATTAAGAGGGAATTACCCTTCACAGTAGCTAAGAACAAACTGAAGTACTTAGGAATATATTTAGCAAAAAATACTAAAGACCTACATAAGCAAAACCCTATTACAGGAAACCAAAAGCGACCTCCACAAATGGAAGAACCTTCCCTGCTCATGGACTGAAAGGCTCAACATAGTAAAGATGACAGTCCTACCTAAAGCACTTTACAAGTTCAGTGCTATACCAATTCAAATACCATCAACCTTCTTCAAAGAATTGGAAAATCTAACCACCAACTTCATAATGAGAGGGAAGAAACCCAGAATTAGCAGAGAACTCCTCAAGAAGAAGGACACAGTTGGAGGACTTGCCTTGCCCGATTTTAATGCCTATTACACAGCTACAGGGGTCAAAACAGCATGGTACTGGCACAACAACAGACACTCAGACCAGTGGAAAAGAATAGAAAGCCCAAAGTAAAATCATCAACATATAGACAACTGATCTTCGACAAGGGTCCCAAAAACATCAAGTGGGAAGCTGATGCCCTTTTTAACAAGTGGTGCTGGAAACAATGGATATCCACATGTAGAAAGATGAAACAAGACGTTTACCTCAGCCCATGCACAAGAATAAACTCAAGGTGGATCACAGACCTAGAAGTTAAACCCGAAACCATCAGGACCATCAAGGAAGGAATCGGGACTAACCTCAGAGCACCAGCCCAGGGAACTCATAAGCTCACTGCAACAGGGAAGGGTACACACACAGGTGATCTGGAAATCGACTAATGGGATTTAATAAGAATAAAGCACCTGTGCACCTCAAAAGACTTCAGCAAGAAGGTGACAAGACAACCCACAGACTGGGAGAGGATTTTTAGTAATGACACATCGGACAAAGGTCTCATTACTAAAATCTACAACACCATCATGACCTGAAAAAAGAGGAAAACATTTAACCCCCTAAGGAAGTGGGCAACAGAACCGAAAAGAACTTTCACTAGGGAGGAGATCCATATGGCCAATAAGCATATGAGAAAGTCTTCGAAGTCCCTATCTATAAGAGAAATGCAAATCAAAACAACCATGAGATACCACCTAACACCCCTGAGGCTAGCCCAAATCAGCAAATCAGAGAACAAGTGTTGGAGGGGCTGTGGTGAAGTAGGAACCCTCCTCCACTGCTGGTGGTCATGTAGATTTGTACAGCCACTGTGGAAAGCAATCTGGTGATACTTAAAGAAAATGGAAATTGATCTTCTCTACAGGGCATATACCCAGTGGAAGCAGCAAATAAAACACGACCAGTCATATGCGCTCCAATGTTTATTGTGGCACAATTCACAATCACAAAGACTCATCGATAGATGAGTGGATTAGTAAGCTTTGGCACATACACACAATGGAGTACTATGCAGCACTGAAAAGCACGGACGAGCACATGAAACACGCTATTTCATGGGAAGAGCTGGAAGGAATTATATTAAGCGAGGTAACCAGACTCAAAAGGACAGGTATAACATGAGTCCCCTGAGATAAGTACAATCAGCATGCCAGGAATAGAAGAATAAACATCTATCTCACAATAAATGGGTGGAAGCATAGATAGTTGGCGGGAGGGCAGGCCACACCTAGGGAGGTACATGAGAGCCCAGCATAAAGAAGGGGAAGTGGGGCAGGGGAAGGGAGAAGCGGGGAGGGGAGAGAAACCAAGTGGATTGTATGGGGGAACAGGGCACAAGCCCACCCAGGGGAGCGTATTGGTTGTGTCCCCACAGAACTGGAACATGCATACGGACCCCACCATGACACAACAAACTAGGAGGACAACATAAAGTATGGAGGATTACACAAAGAGACTGGACCATACACCGGCCCCATCCAGATTTAGCACGACGCCCACAATCGAAGGGAGTACCACAGAAAATGAAAATAGATCATCTGGTATGGGAAAGGAACTGACCTACCACGCCACACCCAGAAGGAAGTTGAAGCAAAGGAAGGAGGAAGAACGGAGTGGAGTACACCTGGGCCCACCAAGCTCTGAGGATGATAGCCCGGCTCGAAGGGCCCATTGTACAGAGAGGACCATACAGCTGGCCACACGGCAAGATGCGACATCCTGCACCAACCCATGGCCCTACATGGGACAGCACTTGAGACACAGTGGGGGATGAGCGACTGAGCTGACCCCACCACACTGAGGCAAACACTGGGGGCGTGCAATGGAGCAGCCGGGGAAGCAGAGCAAGGATATTCTGAGGGAGTATAAAGGATGGACATTGGGGCCAGGACATGGCACCCCACCAGACTGATCCGGAAAACACTCCTAAAGGCCAAAAACCTACCTCGAACTACTAACAGAATTTTTTGCTGTCTTTTTGTTTGCTTTTTCTCTTGTAAATTTTGTATGTAAGTGGCTTTTTTGTCTATCAGCATGTTGGTGTTGCTGCTGTCGATGCCATGTTCTTATGTGCCACCTGGGTGCTGTCAAAGTCATCTGCATTCGTATGCACATATTACTATATCTGCAGATTCACCTAGATAAGATAGGCTGGACAAACAATGTGAGAAGAAAATAACGGGACCAATGGTCCCAGAGGGATATTAGATCATGGGAGGTAGGGGAAGGGAGGAGGTGTTGGCCAACACAGGGACAAGGGAAAAGTGAGTGGTTCAAAACCAGTGCCAGGGAGGGGAAGGGAGGACTGGTAGGGAGTGACCAAGGGCGACATAACTGAGAGGAATTACTGAAACCAGAATGAGGGCTGAACATGGTAGAGGGACAGGAGGAAAGCATAAGAAAATAGAAGAAAGGAGTAGGAGGAAAATGGCATACATAGAAGCCTAAATACAAACATGTACATATGTAAATATATTTATGATTATGGGGGAAATAGACCTATGTGCATATATTTATAGGTCCAGTAGTAGAGTAGCAGGTGGACATTGGGCCTCCTCACGCACACTCCCTCAATACAATAGCACCTTGCCAAGCTAAATGGTCATTCCATGATCTCCACCTTTCCGACATGATCACCGAAGACAGGTGTGTGCATAAGCAAATATGGTGAAGAAAGCTGATGGTGCTCGGCTATCAAAAAGATATAGCGTCTGGGGTCTTAAAGTCTTGATGGCAAACAAGCGGCCATCTAGCTCAGAAGCAGCAAAGCCCACAGAGAACAAACACACAGCCTAGGTGAATACAAGATGTTGAATGGACCAGGTAGCAGACACCAAGGAACAAAAGCCATCATTGTGTGATCACCTTCCTCACATAAAAGCTGAAGACGAATGTGTGCATAAGTAAGTGTGGTGAAGAAGGCTGATGGTGCCTGGCTATTGATAGATATAGCGTCTGGGGACTTAACGGCTTGAAAGTAAACAAGTGGTCATCTGGCCCAGAAGCAACAAAGCCCACATGGAAGCAGCACATCAACATGTGTGATCATGAAGGGCCGAGGGGACCAGATCTCAAACAACTAAGGCGGGAGGGGGGGGGATCACATCACCGTGAATGAGGGGAGTGCGTGATGGGGACCCAATGCCTATCTGTAAACAGCTGGACATCCCTTGCAGAGGGGTAGTGGGGAGGAGATGAGTTACGTAGGGTTCAATGTAGCAACAATGAAACTCAAAACCTTCCTCTAGTTCTTAAATGCTTCCTCCCCCCCCAATTATCATGATCCCAATTCTGCCTTGGGGACCTGATTAGACCAGAGGATGCACAGCGGTGCAGTAGGGATCTGGAAACACAGGGAATCTAGGACGGTGAACCCCTCAGGACCAGCGGTGAGAGTGGCAACACTGGGAGGGAAGGGGGTGTAAAAAGGGAGAACCAATCTTGGGGATCCACGTGTAACCTCCTCTCTGGGGGATAGGCAACGGGAAGGTTGGTAAGGGGAGACACCGGGCAGTGTAAGATAAGATAAAATAATAATTTATAAACTATTAAGGGTTCATGGGGGAGGGGGAGCAAGGAGGGAAGGGGAGGGAAAAAAAAGGAAAATGAACTGATTCCAGGAACCCAAGTGGAAGGCTGATTTTGAGAAAGACGAGGGCAACGAATGTATAAGGGTGCTTTACTCAATTGATGTATGTATGGATTGTGTTAAGAGTTGTATGAGGCACAATAAAATGATTTATTAAAAAAGTGATACTTATGTAAGTTAATCTTGCTTGGTTTAATTTTCCCTGAGAGCTGAGTTAAACAGCATTACTCTGCAAGGAGAAACAATATTGACATTCTAATAATTTATTATGGAGAAGCTCAATGTTCTGGAAAGTGAATTCAGAGTTGGTCATTCGTAATTAATTGTATTGACATGCTTGGTATCTGTGTGTGGCATAGAGAACACTCAAAGAGCATGTAGTTTCCCACTTGTATAGATTTATTGTACAAATTACTTGAAATCATTATTATGCAATGACATATTTTGATATTTATATGCAATTATTGAATCTAGATTCTTTAAACCATTAACCTCAAAAAGAAACTATAAATTGAATTCATAAATAATTTATTTTTTTGAATAACATATAATCTCAAGAGGTGAAATAAAGTGAAAATGGCCTCTCTCTCTCTCTCTCTCTCTCTCTCTCTCAGCGTGTATTCTACAATTATGTAACTTCTCCTGATATGGCTATAAATGTTCATTTGACTTAATCATTGTCTTAAGATAAATTCAATTATTTTAAAGCCTTAGCTCCAATTTAGCAAAAATACTTTAAGTTAAGATAATATACTTATGAAGAAGCAATTTTTGAATGGTTCATTCAGTTTATATGAACATTTATGGCCTTTAATTATAATCACAATTTTACCAGCCAAGTGATGGATTCCTACCACGTAAGTTTGTGTAAATGGTGGGATTCAAATTAACAACCGGTTCATTGCCTTAATGACCATTTTAAGCATAAAACTACCAAAAGATTATTTTATTGTTTCATACAGCTAATCCTCAAATCAAAACAATAAATGAGGGACACAAAAATATATTACAAGAGTTTTAAAATATTAATGAAAACAAATTATATAGCATCTGACAAAAAGCAATAAAACTGTTACTTAAGATATTTCCATATTGCTTCTTGATTCGTATCCTCACAATATGCTTAACTTTTATCCTAACATTATAAGCTATGTCATTTATCCTTAGCTATATTTTCACTGTAGGAATCGGATACAATTCTTTTAGAGGTAGGCTAATTAGACAATAGTTATCATGTTGAATAGATTAGACATGGGTGACTTCTCTGAATACAAGTTAATCATTGAAAAGTACTTTTTTTACTTCTGCTAAACTTACAACAGTTTTTCTGACAATAATTTTAGCCCTTTGAACACTAAGAGATTGCATAATGCATGTAATATTTCCTGGGCATTTGGAAGGTAATACAAAGCTGAAATGAATGACAGGTCAGAAGTTCACTGTCTTCGTGGTATTTTTCTCTTTATATGCTTGTTTGCTGAAGGAACAAATGCAATTGAATGATGTACAGCATTTCATCAAAAGTACAATGAATTTTATGAAATAATGAATAAATATTACAAGCATAGTTCCATCTAATTTTTCATACCTACAAACCAGGGAACTGTGTCACAAATGAACTTTTAAAAAGGTGAGGACTATAAATTGCGATTTCCAAACTGGGAGGCTGCCCAGCCACCCATCGTAGAGAGAACCTTGATTACAAGTGCCATTCTAACCACCAATCCACCGAACTCAACAAAACATTAGGAACTGGTTTTGCCAAATGGGTTTGAACAGGTTAAATTCCACCATTTGTTTGTGTTAGTAAATGTGTATGCATATTGAAATCCTGTCCTCAATTGACTCAGTTCCATGGTAATTGAGACTAGTTATAGGATAAAATAAGAATACTGTTTATGTATGCATTAGTTGTGTGGGGTGCTGGCTTACAACTGCCAGCACCAGCACCATGACAGGCTGTATAAAACCAAAGTCTGGGGCAGGCTTAAGCTCTAATTTCAGATTCCTGGACACTGAGGTAATTCTGTCAGAGAAGGCATCACCTGTCCAAGACTGACCAGTAGGGAGCAGCGACCACCACCCCCAATTGACCAGTCAAGAGAATACGTGCGAAACTACTCGCCAACCACCACTAGACAACGCTGATGCCAGAAGTTTTCTCCAATAAATTTAAAGAACAGCAACACTGGACTGCCCCCCTGTCCCTGGCCCCATAAAAGCCTAGGGAACAAAGAACTCGGGGCTGATTCCCTTCTGGACACTGGGTTCCGCTGCACTGGGCAGTGCAGGGAAAAAAGCCCTAGCTCGAACTAGCAAATAAACTCCTTTTGCGGTGTTTGCATCTCAACTGGTCGTAATTCTTCCATGTGCCCAAGGTGAGCTCACGTTCCCTTCCCCAATCTAACAGTTGTAGTTAGCATAATAAATGCACAAATAAGAACCATCTATAGGAGACTTCTAGAAGATGACGACGGAGTGACACCTACCAGAGAGACTCCACAGAATCCAGCCCAGGAGTGTTGCTTAGAGGGAAATTCAACACTGCTGGAAAGCAGGAGGAGCATCATAAAGTTAAGTAGGTACAGACCCATGGGGTTTTGAGGGGCTGGGGTATTTTTACTTACCTCAGTGGAACCCAGCTGGGGCTTGACCTTGGGTGCACTACTGTCTCTGCCAGAACAGGGACCATTTGGAGCCTGTAGGGGGCTTAGTTTCAACAGAGCCACAGTTTGACCCAAGTGCCTCAAGGCAGGGACAGGACCCTTGCAGCTCCACCGGCAGGACATTGTTGCTTCTATTTACATCTCTGCTCTCTGTTCCCCCACAGCCCTGGAAGGCTGAGCAGGGGCTTTTTCAGGGCACAGTCACAGCTTGCCACCACCACGACTCAGCAGGGACAAAACCCAAACTCTCGCAGCTCCACTGGCAGGTATCTGGGTTCAGCTACATTGTTGCTTTTGTTTATATCTCTACTCTCTGTCCCCCCACGGTCTTTGAGGGCTGCTCAGAAGCTTTATCTCGGCTCTGCTGTGGCTTGCCACGCTGCCTCAGGGCAGGGACTAAACCCTTGCAGCTCCAAGGGGAGTGGGACTCAGCCACATAGTTGCTTTTGTTTCCCTATATTCCTGCACAGTCTAAACCATTTTACTTTTTTTCCCTCCTCTTTGTCTCTTTCCTGTTCTCTCACACTCCACTACTGACCTCCAGAACACCCCCTTTGGCCTAGGGCATTTACGCCTGTACCACCCCTAGCTAGGTGAGCTCCACCGTGTGTAGCTAGCCTGAGGCTAGACAAAGCCCCTGCTTTCCCTCCAGGGGATACTCTCCCAAACTTCTCACCAGGGAATTCCTGCCTGTGTACCTGGGGGCTTAAGGCAGCTCAGCCAACACTCATCAACATTCCAAGCTGTTGAAAGAGCCTCTGCCCAACCTCCGCAACACCAAAGCTGGCATGCACCAGCCTTTTGGGGCACTCCCCAGATAGGGAAGCCACAGGAGGATTAAATAGGTAGGTTAATCCCATAGTAAAATTAGCTATAGGAAGTTCGAAGAGGCATTCCTACAAGTCTCAAAGAGAGATCCACTGCTCTTTGACTCCCTGGAAAATGGCACCTGGTTTCTCTAAAACAACGCAATGCAAACAACCATTAGCCCCAAGGACCTCAAACAAAAAACAAGAAAAACAAAAGGCAATGGCAGAAGATATCCTGAGCATAACAACATAAGTAGAAGAAGCAGACATTGAGCTGCAAAGAAAGAAATTTTCAGACTGCTGCTTGGTATCATACAGGATATGAGAGAAACAATACAGAAATGGGATGAAATGATAGAGGAGATAAAGGCCATACACCAAAGGGAAATACAGGAGCTTAGCGAGGAGATAACAAAAACCAGTAGGAGAAACACAGAGCTCGAGACTCGACTGGAGGAATCAGAAAAACGCATCAGTGACTTGGAGGACAGCCAAGCAGACTTTCATAAACCTGAACAAAAATCTAATAAGATCATCTGAGAAACTGAAGAAAACCTAAGAGCTATGTCTGATGCTATAAAGCAGAACAACATTAGAATTATTGGCTTACCAGAAGAAGACACAAAAAAGAAGTCATCTGCAACAATAGTGAGAGAATTCTTGGAGGAAAACTTCCCCAGCTTAATGAATGAAAACCAGGCAAACATTCAGGAAGCTGAAAGAACACCAGCTAGACTGAATCCCAAGAAGAAGTCACCAAGGCACAGAATAGTTAAACTACCCAACTTTGAGGAAAAGGAGACAATCATGAGAGCAGGTAGGGAAAAACAAACAATCACATATAAAGGTTCCCACTTAAGAATATGCTCAGACCTATCAGCAGAAACTATGAAGAGGAGGAGAGATGGAGTGACATATTCTAAAAAGTGAAGGAAAACAATGCAAACCCAAGAATACTCTACCCAGCCAAATTATTGATCAAGATAATGGAGAAGAGTCTTCTCAGACAAGAAAAAATTCAAAGAATACATTAGAAGAAACCAGATCCTACAAAATATCCTTGCCAACCCAGTATGGGCAAAAGAACAACACTCAACAATCATAAATAGGAGATAGCCACATAGAACAACCTCACACAGAGGGCAACAAAGAGAAAACAGACCCCAAGATACCATTGGCTTAAGGATGGAAAGAGGTCCAGAATGATACACACACACACACACACACACACACAACACACTAATGAGAAAACAAAGTAGGAAAACTCCCAACACAAAAGGTATAAAATGACATCACATAGTCCATAGATGGAGATAATAACCCTGAATATCAATGGCCTGAACTCAGGTATTAAAAGACTGAGACTAGCAGACTGGCTTAGAAAATGCAACCCATCAATCTGATGCCTACAAGAGACACAGCTCAAGGCTACAGACAAAAAAAAAAGGCTAAGAATCAAAGGCTGGAGAAGGTCCTACACCAAGCAAAGAGCAATTCAAAAAAAGCATAGGTTGCAATCCTGATCTCGGATAAAATTGACCTCAACGTGCAAACCATAAAAGAGATAAGGAGGGACACTATATAATGTTCAAGGAAATGGTAGGCGAAGAACCAGTAAGCATTTTAAACATATATTCCCCGAATGACAGACCCACTGAATACATTAACCAAACACTCCAAAAGATTAAAAAAGAAATCACAGACTCAACAATTATACTGGGTGACTTCAACACACCACTCTCTGAGAAAGATAGATCACAGGGAAAGAAACTCAACAAGGAGACTAGAGAGCTAAACACCACAATTTGACCTGATAAATATTTACAGAGCTTTTCATCCAAATACAAAATAATTCACATTCTTTTCAAGTCCAAATGGCACCTAATTGAAGATAGACCACATTCTTGGGCATCAGGCAAATCTACGTAAATTTAAACACATTGAAATAATACAGACTTCTCTCTCTGACCACTGTGCCATAAGGCTGGAAATCAACTAAAGGAAGACAAAGGAAACAAGAGCAAACATTTGGAGGATGAATAACTCTCTACGGCAAAAGGAGTGCGTACTGGCGCAAATCAGAGAGGAAATTAGGAAAGTTCTAGACACCAATGAGAATGAGCACATGACATACAAACACTTATGGGACACAGTACAGGCAGTCATCAGAGGAAGTTTCATAGCAATACATGCACACCTGAGAAAGGAAGAGAGACTCATGATTGATATGCTGGCACAAATTTTACAACAACGAGAGCAGAGTCAGCAGGACCATCCTACTAATAGCAAAAAGAAAGAAATTATAAAAATCAGGGCTGAGATTCATGAAAAGGAAAATCAGAAAACTATGGGAAAATTTAATACTGTTAAAAGTTGGTTCTTTGAAATGATAAACAGAATCGATAGACCACTGCCACACCTAACCAAAGAAAGGAGGGAACAAATTTTCAATAGCAAGAATAAGGGATGAAAGAGGGGTCATTACAACACACCCTAATGAAATCAAAAGGAGAGTTACACAGTACTATGAAGGATTGTACTCCAATGAATTCAACAATTTGGAAGACATGGAAAAATTCTTGGAAAAACAATCCCTCCCTAGACTATCCTCAATAATCTCAACAGACCCATAGCAATAGAAGAAATAGACAAGGTTATCAAGGGATTACCAACAAAAAAAAATCCCCTGGACCAAATGGCTTCATTGGAGAATTCTACCAAGCATTTGGGGAAGAACTAACACAAATCCTACACAAACTCTTCTAGAACACAGAAAAAGATAGCAAACTGTGATACTCAAACCGGGCAAGGATCCCACAAGAATCGAGAACTACTGACCAATATCCGTAATGAACATTGATGCAAAAATCCTTAACAAAATACTAGCCAACAGAATACAAAAGTATATAAAACAAATAATTTACCATAACCAAGCGGGATTCATACCAGGGATGCAGGGATGGTTCAACATACGAAAGACCATTAGTATTATTCGTCACATTGACATTAAACACTGTAAGAACCGCATGATAATATCGATAGATGCAGAAAAAGCATTCGACAACATCCAACACCAATTCTTTTTTTAAGACACTTGAGAAGATAGGAATGGAAGGAAAGTTCCTCAAGACAATACAAACTATATATGAAAAACCAACAGCCAACGTGGTAGTCAATGGAGAAAAGACTAATATAATCCCACTGAAAAAGGGGACCAGACAAGGATGCCCCTTGTCCCCACTCTTATTTAATATCGTGCTGGAGGGTTTAGCTAACAGCATAATACAAAGAAGAGATATCAAAGGTACTCGTCTGGGGAAGGAAGAGGTGAAACTATTGTTATTTGCAGATGGTTTTTATATATGGAAAATCCTAAAAATTCCACAATGGGAGTACTGGAAGCAATAGAGGAGTTTGGCAGAGTGGCCAGATACAAGATCAACAAACAGACATCCATCGGATAAGACCACAGAAGAAGAGATAAAAAAGGTGGTGCCCTTCACAATAGCCAAATACAAATTGAAATATCTAGGAATATACCTGACTAAAAAAACAAAAGATCAATACAGAGAAAACTACAGAACATTATTATAAGAAACTAAGAGCGACCTCAATAAAAGGAAGAATATCCCATGCTCCTGTACTGGAAGACTCAATATAGTCAAGATGTCAGTTCTGCCAAAGGTACTATATAAGTTTCATGCAATCCCAATTCAATGACCCTCATCTTTCTTCAAAGAAATGGAAAAACTGATTATCAACTTCATATGGAGAGGGAAAAAGCCCAGAATTAGCAGAGAACTCCTCAAGAAGGACACAGTGGAGGGCTTGCTTTACCTGACTTTAGCACATACTATACAGCCACAGTTGTCAAAACTGCATGGCATTGGTACAATGACAGATACTCAGACCAATGGAAAAGAAGTGAAAACCCAGAAATAAAATCATTAGCATCTGACAACTGATCTTTGATAAGGGCACCAAAAATATCCAATGGGAAGCAGATACCCTCTTTAACAAGTGGCGCTGGAGAAAATGAATATTTACCTGCAGAAAAATGAAGCAAGACCCTGATCTCACTCCATGCACAAGAATAAACTCAAGGTGGATCACAGACCTTGAAGTTAAACCCCAAACTATTAGGGCCATCAATGAGGGTATCGGGACCAACTTGAGAACTTTGGCACAGAAATAGGGAAGGACACAAACACAGAGGAGGCACAAATTGACAAATGGGATATACTGTAGCTAAAATACCTGTGTACATCGAAAGAATTCACCAAGAGAGTTCACGGGCTGGGAAAACATCTTTAGCAATGACACATCAGACAAAGGCCTTATTATTAAAATATACAATACTCTGCTAGCTTCCAAAAAGTAAAAAACTAATTGCTCTCTTGAGAGGTGGGCAAAGGACTTGAACAGAAGTTTCAGGGGCAGAAATTCAAATGGCCAACAAACATATGGGAAAATGTTCCTGATCTTTAGCCATAAGGGAAATGCAAATTAAAACAACAATGAGGTACCACTTAACACCCTCAAAGGTAGCCCAATTCAAAAAATCAGAAAGTAACAAGTGTTGGAGGGGCTGTGGGGAGACAGGAACTCTCATCCACTGCTGGTGGACTTGTAAGTATGTACGACCACTATGGGAATCGATCTGGTGATATCTAAAACAGGTGGAAATCGAGTTACCATACGGCCCAGCAATCCCCCTACTGGGCATATACCCAGGAGAGGCAAGAAATAAACCAAGGCCAGTCATCTGTGCTCCAATGTTCATTGTGGCACAGTTCACAATTGCAAGGAGTTGGAAACAATCCAAATTTCCATCAACTGACAATAGGATTAAAAAGCTGTGGTATATACATACCAAGGAGTAGTACGCATCGCTAAAGAGCAGTGACGAACGAACGTATGAAGCACATCTTAGCATGGGAAAAACTAGAGGAGATCATGCTAAGTGAACTAAGTCAGGCACAAAAGGACAAGTACAACATGAGCCCGCTGAGGTTAGCGTTAAAAAAAATGCAAAAGGGGCATAGGGAAAAAGCTACTGTATACAAACATATTTGGGGTGAGGACCGTGTAGTATGGCAGGGACCAGATCAAATGCAGGGATGCACATGGTACACAACTGGGGAGGAGGTGGGGAAAGGGAAAAATGGATGAAAATAAGGAAAAAATGGGTACTGGGGGCACGGGCACTAACCCACCCAAAGGGAAGGTATTTTTTTTATATCTCCACAGGGAAAGAGGGACTAGACTTCAACCCAGTGTTCGAATGTGTAAATGTAACGTTCCCGTGTGGGTTGGTCTGGGGGGGCTGGCCCCAGTACCAAATACTAAGTGGATGCCTGCCCCACCCCCCAGAAGAATTTATTTCAAAGGACGGCATTGATCTATAGCTCTGGGAGAGGGACATATCTGATTGGAGCACACGGGAACAAATGAAGGGGAAGTAGGAGAGAGTGGAGAACATCCTGGCCCACCAGACCTTGAGGACGATGACCCCAATTAGAGCAGCCAGTCCACAGAGAGGACCGCATGGCCAGCCCCACTATGAGACATGATGTTCCTCAATGACCCATGGCCCTGCGGGGGACAGCACCAGAGACACAATGTGGGAATTGCACCCGACCTGATCCCACCACACCGAGGCAAAGCACTGGGGGAGTGCAGCGGAACAGCAAGGGAATGAAGTGTCAAGGTCCCCAGGGAATGCTGAAGGTGGACTTTGGGGCCAGGACGTGGTACCCCAACAGACTGGACTGGAAAACACTACTAAAGGCCAACAAATGATCCATAAACTAACGACAAGCTTTTCTTTCTAGTTGTGTTTTGTTTTGTTCTTTGTCAGTGGTTTGTTGTTGTTTTATTGTATATTGTTGCTTGGTTTTGCTCTGTCTTGTTTTTGTGCATGTTATCTCTGCAGGTCTGTCTAAATAAGATAGGCAGATGAACAATCTGAAGGAGAAAACAACGGGACTGACAGTTCTGGAGAGAAATGGCATTTGGGGAAGTGGGGGGGGGGTAGGGTGGGTGGGTAAGGAAGTGGTGTTAACAAACCCAGGGACAAGGGAACAACAAGTGATCCAAATTGGTGGTGAGGTGAGCGTGGGAGGCCTGGTAGGGCATGATCAAGGGTAATGTAATGAAGAGGTATTGCTGAAACCCAGGTGGGGATGGAGCATGATAGTGGGACATTAGGAAAGAAAAGGGAAATCGAGGAACGAGCTGGGAGGCAAAGGGCATTTATAGAGGTCTAAATAAACACATGTACTTATGCAAATATATTTATATATGAGGATGGGGAAATAGATCTATGTGCCTCTATTTATAGGTTTAGTATTAAGGTAGCAGAAGGACATTGGGCCTCTACTCAAGTACTCCCTCAATGCAAGAATACTTTCTTCTATTAAATTGGCATTCTATGATGCTCATCCTCCTGACACAATCTCTAAAGACAAAACAGGTAAATAAGCAAATGTGGTGAAGATAGCTGATGGTGCCTGGCTATCAAAAGCTATAGTATCTGGGGTCTCAAAGACTTGAAGATACACAAGTGGCCAACTAGCTCAGAAGCAACAAAGCCCACATGGAAGAACACACCAGTCTGTGTGATCACGAGGTTCAGAAGGGACCAGTTATCAGGCATCAAAGAACAAAAAAATCATATCATTGGGTGCACACCTCCATGATACAATCGCTGAGGACAAACGGGTGCATAAGCCAATGTGGTGAAGGAAACTGATGGTGCCCACTATCAAAAGGTATAATATCTGGGGTCTTAAAGTCTTGAAGGTAAACAAGTGGCCATCTAGCTCTGAAGCAACAAAGTCCACATAGAAGAAGCACACCAGCCTGTGTGATCACGAGGTGTCAAAGGGATCAGGCATAAGGCATCATCAGAACAAAAAAAATCTTACCATAGTGAATGAAGGGGGAATTACAGAGTGGAGACCCAAAACCCATTTGTCAGCCACTGGAGATCCCCTTGTAGAGGGGTTTAGGGGAAGAGATGAGTCAGTCAAGAAGTGATATAGCACCGATGAAAAATACAACTTTCCTCTAGTACCTAAATGCTTCCCGCCCCGCATCATGATCCGAATTCTACCTTCAAATCTGGCTAGACCAGAGAATGTACACTGGTACAGATAGGAACTGGAAACACAGGGAATCCAGGGCGGATGATACTTTCAGGACCAAGGGTGTGAGTGGCAAAAAACTGGGAGGGTAGAGGGAGATTCAGTTGGAAAGAGGGAACCGATTACTAGGCTCTACATGTGACCTCCTCTCTGGGGGACGGACAACAGAAAAGGGGGTGAAGGGAGACATCGGACAGGGCAAGATATTACAAAATAATAATTTATAAATTATCAAGGGCTCATGATGGAGGTGGGGGGGTGGGGAGGGAGGGGGGGAAAAGAGGACATGATGCCTAGGCCTTAAGTGGAGAGCAAATGTTTTGAAAATGATGAAGGCAATAAATGTACAGATGTGCTTTACACAACTGATGTCTGTATGGATTGTGATAAGGGTTGTATGAACCCCTAATAAAATGTTTTTAAAAATATCTATAATTATTAACCTTACTTTTATTTAATGGAAGCATAAATTGAAGAGATTTTATTTCAGATTATCATAGAAGTTTCATCATTGTTCATTTTGTAAAATATAAAAATACTTTCTACTAATGACTTAAAGATGTTTAAAAAGATAATAATGAAGCTTCTGTTTTTAAGTATCATTTTACTCATTTTTAAGATTCTTGTTGCCAACACATTGGAACTTCAACTTTTTTCTTTCGTTTCTCAGGAATGGATAATAAAGACCATTTTGAAGTTGCTGATATAATGAAATGTACCCTGAACTCTGGAGATTCAAATTTAGCTGTTTAGTAGGCCATGCTTTTTGCTCTTAATGCTTACATGTTAATGTTCATTTTAGCAAATTCAGAACTGTTGAAAGTAAAACCATAAAAATTCCTTTAATCTCAACATTTAAACAACTATTGTTAAATCATGGTATGAACTCTTCCAGACAGCTTTCCTAAATGCCATATAGATCGAAGGCGCTGAAACAGAACCTTAGGAGAGAGTTATGATGGTGGTCCCTTGAAATGCGTTTGTATTTTCTTGTAAAATCAAACTCTACAAAAAATTATTGAAATTAATGATTATAATATATAGTGTTATTGATCATTGCATTTTATAGGTATAGTCATAGACTTTGTTTCTTAAGTCAGTTTTACCAATGCATATATTTCCAGCAATTTACTTGTTAGAATTAGGATATCTAATTTGTTGTCATTTCATGTATTCATATATTCTACCACGGTGAATTTGGTACTAATATTTATTTTTCCTGGTGTTAGTAATTTGAACTCTCTCTCTCTAACCATGCCAGGTTAGTTTAACTAAAATTATGTCCACTTGGATAATCATTTCAAAAATCCAAGTTATTTGGTTGATTTTTGCATTATTTGATTTTATAAATATTTATTGTCACTCTAATCATTATTCTCTTTCTGCTTTTACTTTATTTATCTTGCTCCTCTTTTTCTGGTTTGTTATTATGGAAGATTAATTTTTTTCTTAATGCAAATGTTTGTAGCTATAAAGGACCACCCTTTCTGCTACCCATAGATTTTAGTATGTTTCTGTATTATTTTATTTATCCCAGAATACTTTATCATTTCCCCTGTATTTTCTTTTTTGACCTAAGGGTAATTTATGAAGGTTTTATATAATCCTTCATATTTATGAGCTACCCAAACCTTCTTCTGTTATTGATTTTAAATTTAATTCTATAATGTAAGATTTAAAAAATTTTTAAATTTATTTTATAGGTCAGCTTATTTAAAACTTTTAAGTACATTTATAAAGGTTATTGAGACTGCAGAGTATTCCAGGAGCACTTGTGGCATAGTGTTTACTCTTTAGAGTCTAAAGTTTAGACTGTGATTCTCGAGGTCAGCAGTTCAAAACCAATTGCCCTGCAGAAGAAAAATGAAGCTTTCTACTCCCATAAAGAGTTACAGTTGCAGAGAGCTACAGGAGTAGTTCTATTCCGTCCTATAGGGTCACTATGAGTTGGAAATGACTTGATAGAAGTGAGTTTGATTTTTGGTTTTTGCATAGTATTTCAGGGAGACTGTTCCATGTGCACTTAAGAAGAATGAATATCTACTTTTCCTGGGTGCAGTGTTTTATACCAGTCTATTAGGTCTAGTCCTCTATTTCTTTGTTTCTCTTCTGTATAGTTGCTCTATTTATTTAAAATGGAGTATTGAACCTCAAAGTTTTATTGCTGAATTGTCTATTTGTAAAATTTTTGCTTCATGTATCTAGTGCTCTGTTTTGAGCTACATAAGTGTTATTATATCTCCTTGATGGCTTGATTTTTGTTTTATATTCATGAAAGAGTTTCAAAAAGGTTTGTGGAAAAGTAGAATTAAGAAATAGAATTTTCTCATGAATTTTTGAAGCCCAATTGTATGTAAAATTATAGATATATGTGTGTACATATATATATACATATGTGATATATATATAATCTGCCATCAGATTAACTATGCTTCAATAGGACCCAACTGTAAACCATTACAGGATCAGTCATCCTCAACTTTATCCTGTAGAGTGACTGGTGCATTTAAACTATCAACCTTGTGGTTAGTTGCTTAACACCTCCACAACACCTTATCTCTCTTTATATCCATAAAAATGATCAATTTTCTCTAATTATCTTGGTTTTTATTTCTGTATTTTGAGGAGTTCTGGCAGCATTGTGGGTTACAAATTGGGCTGTTGACCACAGGTCAGCAATTCTAATCAGCTGCTCTGTAAGAAGAGGAATCTTTCTACTCCAGTAAAAATCTACCACCTCTGCAAGAGAAAACCAAGACTCTCTACTCTGTTCTTGTAGGAATTATATAGTCATTTGTCAATTTGAGGATTAAGACTGAAGGGGTGGAGCCTAGTCTGTCAAGTGGGTTATAGATAATGAGGCCTCTGGGTGGGTATGGCCTTCTCCTGAGAATTCTGGGAATTCCTGATATTTTTTCCTCTTTGGAGATGGGATTCTCTCTCTCTCTCTCTCTCTCTCTCTCTCTCTCTCTCTCTCTCTCTCTCTGCTGACTTCCTATGAGACATCCCTGAGAAGCCACATGCCCCTACTCTGATACAGTCCTGGGAGCTGGAGAAGCCATAGTGACCTACCCTGATGCAGACCTGGAAGCTAGAGAAGCCATGTGGAGACCCCTGCCAGCGCTGAGATGCTTACAACACCACTGGATCCAAAGACTTTCTACCCACTGGCACTGGTTAAATTTAAAAAGGCTCCAGAAATAGATGGAATGCCAAAGGAGACATTATAGCAAATAAATGCATCCCTAGAAATGCTCACTCCAAGTCAAGAAATTTGGAAGAAGCTACCTGGCCAACCAACTGGAAGAGATAAATATTTGTGTCATTCTAAAGAGAATTTGACACAACAGAGTGCAAAAATTACTGAACAATATCATCAATGTCATATGCAAGCAAACTTTTGCTGAAGAGAAAATAAGGAACTACGGATAACATTGAGAAGCATGGGGATTCAAGAACACTTAATTATGCTCATGTAGAAATTTTACAGAGACCAAGAGGCAGTCTTTGGAACAGAAGGGAATCAAGAAATATATATGTCTGCGTTTTAGCCTTTCAGCATACATATTCAATTTGTATGGAGAATATTCTGAGAAACTGAGCAAATATTTTTGAGAAACTTGGAATTATGAATAAAAGCATGGCAAAGGATTAAAGAAAGGTTTATTAACAGCCAATTATACGAAGATGACCCAACCTTGCTGCTGGAAGCCAAGCAGATTTGATGCATTGATGAAGACCAAATACTATAGCCTTCTCTATGAATTATACCTAAATATTTTTTTAAATCTTCACAATTGAACCAACAGGTAAAATCATTATAAAAATGTACTTGTCAAGGATTTCATCTAACTTGGTCCACAGCCATTGTTCGTGGAGGCAGCAGTCTAGAAATCAAACAACCCATTGCATTGATTCATTTGGTGCACAAGACTTCTTTAAAGGAATGTAGGGCAATGATGTGACTTTAAAGCTTAGGGGTACCTTAACCCATGTGTATTTCCTCTTCACTTTTGTTTGTCCACAAAACTAAAACGGCTTTAAAATGGGTTCGAATGGAGATCAAATAATAAGATATTAAGTGTTGACCTAACTATATTTTTACTGTTATTCCAGTTTGTTTTGTTGTTACTGTTGTTTGTTGGTTTTTCAATGTTTTCTATATATGAAATACAAGATAGGTAAATCTAGAGAGACTGGATTAATGGTGCATTGGGGGTATGGCAGGGAAGGTTGGGGGGAAGTGGGTACTAATAATGATGAGTACAAGATGAAGGAAATGTTCTAAAACTGACTGTGGTGCTGATTGTACAAGTCTTGATGTGCCTGAGTGATTGAATTGTGTGATATGAGAATTATATGACAGTAAAACTGTTGGAAAAATAATAAGTTACAGTGTTTGGATAAGAATATTAAACACACTGTGGATGTCCAGTCGAACAAACAAATCTGTCTGGAAAGAAGTACACCCAGAATGCTCCCTGGGAGTGAGGATGGTGAGACATTTTCTCAAGTACTTTGGAGATGTTATCAGAATGGCCCAGTCCATGGAAAAGAGATCATGCTTGGTAAAGTACAAGGTCAATGAGATGGATTGACCCCAGTGGTTGGAAGAATGTGCTCAAATGTGAGAGCAATTGTGAGCAGTGGTGCGAGCAGGGTTTTATCTGGTGAATACAGGAGCTCTCAGACGAGAAAGCACCAAACAATAACACCAGGAAAGCAGGATCATAAACAGCATTGTCTTAAAAGACACATGCTTCTTAAATGGGAGGAAATCAAGACTTCCCCTCATATTTTGGATATATTTTTCAGGAGGGATGTGTCCCTGCAGAAGGACACCCTGCTTTGCAAAGTAGAGGGTCAGTGCAAAAGGGTAAGACCCTCACAGGACGGACTGACATAGTGGTAGTCATAATGCATTCAAATCTGACAGCGGGGAGAACGCTGCAGGACTGGAGTAGGGTTCTGTTAGAATGTCTCAACGAGTCAGAACCTTACCAACAGCATCAGCCACGTGCATGAGATTTAAACTCTATGCTGCAGTCTCTCAACCCTCAACAGACATCTCTTTCCCCCGATTTGACTTGTCGCTTTTTAGAAAGTCAAACTTTGGCTAACTCTGGTGGCATAATCGTTAGTCACGGGCTGCGGTCCGCAGGTCAAAATCGCCAGCTGCTCCGCACAATGAAGAGGAGACTTTCCACTCCTGGAGAGTTACCGTCTCAGAAGCCCCAGGGTAGTTCCCCGGGCCGGTTGGGTCATGACTGGAAAGCAGTGAGGGTTTTTTGGTTTTGTTTTGAATATTGTCCAAGTGCCCTGTCACCACTGTGGTTAAGCTATTCACCATTTCGGAGTCATAGAATTAAACCATGATCTATAAGCGATTTTGAAAAACGCTCCCAGCAGAGTGTATTTGCACGGAGTAAGTTCTGAATCACAATACATTTGTAGTAATGTGTGCAAGAAGCCACAAGTCTCTGAGACGCTCCAGCGTGTTCTGTCCTTGTTGCTAGATCATCTTGTGTGTCGTTTCTCAACATGCGTGTGAGCTGATCTGCTTTCCAGGCTTCCGTGGAGCCACAGGAGGTGTGAGATTAGGGAATTTAAAGCATACTAACCTGGCCTTTCTGACCAAGATTGCTGGGAAACTGGTCATTTCCAGAGTGCTGATAAAGTTGATTTTACCTATTTTTTCAGGGACTGGGGCAGCTGGGCAGCTCAGGGCCTGGCTTTTTGTTGTTCTTATAGAAGAGAAAAATTTGAGAGGACTCACCCTGCCATTTTTGTTAACGCCATTCTCCATTTTATGGTGGTATAATTTTTCACACTTTCTAACTGGGGAGTCAAGATTGAAAAACTAAACGGGACACCTGGGCCTTTACATGTGCTTCAAGCCACCCAAATAATGGCCCTGGAGAATGGTACGTGAATGGCTCTGTTCAAAGCAGTAGCAGATAGCTCTTGTCTTCCCCAGTGACAGTAAACAGTATATTTTCCAGTTTCTTCTTTCTCAACATCTAGGCTCTGAGGTGTGTGCCATTCCTGATTCAGGTATGCCTGTGTGACCAGACCTGTGCACATCCAGGATGGCCAGTGACAGAGCTGGGCCACTGAAGTTTAAAAGACACTTTAAATGGTTTCCTATTCATATTACGGTGGCAGAAAGCACATAGTTCTAGGAATAAGAAATGTACCATATCCTACAGTGATTGTGCAAAATGGCATATTTCTTTTTATTTTCTACTTCTATATAATATAAAATATGCTCAGTTTCATAACATATTTAGATTAATAACATATTTAGATTTATCAAGATTTCTGTATTTACTTTATTTATTATAGAGGCCAAGTACTTCACATACATTTAAAAGTAAATCATTCAATTAATTTCCAGCTCTATGTGTAAGATCATTGCTTAATTTGCCTGTGTGAGGCAAAATCTACATTCATCACTTTGATTTGTATAAATATGCTGTATTTCTGAAATGCAAACATGCTCTTAAGAGAGTTGTTTTCATTGGGGCACCTCTGGGATGACAGGGATATAGAAAAGCAAAAGAAAGTTCTAAACAGTTCAATTTGAAGAATGGATGTGTCCGATTATTTTTAAAATAACATTGTTAATTATATTTTAAGAGCAAAATTGGAACTTCCAGCAACATTTCTTGGTTTTAAACAAAGGTCTTGTTTGGTTTCCTACAGCCTTAGTGAATTCAAATGTCCAATTTATTCTTGATTAATTTAACATTCCAAATATTGGAGATGTGGAAATTTTTCTAGGTCCTAGGACATGAACTCTGGTATTTCTCATTTTCAGTGCTCCCTGATTTCAGCTTAGCTGAGACACTTGTAAACTTCTGTAAGATCCAGACTGACTTTTCCCAGCAGGTTTCTGTAATAGCTGGGCTTTTTTCCAGTGTCATATCTGATGCATTATTGGGCAGCTTGAACACGGAGTAATGTTTACAAGCGCTACCCGAATATTTCCCTGTTTTGGACAGTATCTCTGATCTGTGGATTGTTGCCTTCCAAGATTTCTTTAGCCCCAATAGGTCAACTCAGGACAGGAATAAAGAAAAAAGAGGGTGAAAAATAGTTTGGGCCCAGAATTTTAAAGGCAGAGGCTGAACATGAAGTTTCTATCATCAGAAGCAAAGAAAACAAACAGTTCTCATTTGGGCTGCTTTTCCAGCCTGTCTCCTCTGAACCACAAACGTCTCTGGCTATCCGGTTTATAGTTCAGGACTGCTTGCCAACGATTAGTATATTTGTTTTCAATGGAGAACATGTGCTTCCAAATGTAGGAAAAAGAGTGCAGTTAAACAGATGTTTCATCACCATTTCAGGTACTTCTCTGTGCCATACTGAAAATTGTTGCCAACCCATTGACTAGAAAACATGGTGTTTTCCATAAGCAGTTTTGTCCAGGGAAATTGCATTATACCGCACAAATAAGAATGTGCTTTGAAACCTGAATATTAGCTTAAACAGACCTTTTTGTGTGCATCTTTTCCAATAGAAGGGCGTTTATTAGATGTGCTTCTCCATAATTTCAGCACAATTGCACAGCACTTCGTAGAACTTAGTTTCCTTTTTTGCCTAAAACAATGTTCTTCCACTCCAGGAGCATACTGGCTAAATATATTTCTGAACACAATAAGCAAAAGCAAAGTGCCCGAATGCTGCATTTGCCAATGCCCACGTTCTAAACACAACCATCATAACTGACTTAGACCTGCAGCTGCAGAGTGGAAAGTGCACAGCTGGCTTATTCTAACCCTAATGAAAATACACCCAAATCGAACCCAGTCCCAAGACGTCTATTCAGTCTTATATGGACCTATATGGAGTTTCCAAGGATAAATATCTCTATGGGTGTAGTCACAAAACAGCTCTGGTGATGTAGTGGCTACACATTACACTGCTACCTCCAAGTTCAGTAGCTCAAAGCCACTAACCGCTCTGCAGGAAAAAGATGAGGCTTTCTACTCTCAAAAAGAGTGACAGCCTCAGAAGTCCATAAGGGCAATTCTACCGTGTCCTATTGGGTCACTCTGAGTTGGCATCAACTTGATGGCAGTGAACGAATGAGTGACAAACTAGTGTTCCATATATTCTCATAATGGTTTTCTCTTTAATTTTCACCCCAGAACACAGTCTTATTACAACCTCTGTCTTCTGTGGACTATTGAGGAAACTTGGAACAGATCCTGATTTGCCCATTTGGCTACATTGGATTGACCTCCACCCATGTTTCTGTGGAGACCGGGGGACCTTTGAGTGTGCTCTGACAGCCACAGTGTAGTCAGTTAGCCACCACTGACCAGCTCATGTGGCCAGAACAGTAGGAATACACACATTCTGGGTAATTACATCTTTATTTCTTTCATCTAGTAAATTTCTCTTAATGAAAACTTATTGTTGTTGCTGTTTTCAGTTGATTTCAAGCCAGTTCCTACCTGTAGCAACCCTACGCACAACAGAATAACACACTTCCCAGTCCTGGGCCATCTCACCATTGTTACAGCCACTGTGACCG
Organism: Tenrec ecaudatus; assembly: GCF_050624435.1. Taxonomy (NCBI): domain Eukaryota; kingdom Metazoa; phylum Chordata; class Mammalia; order Afrosoricida; family Tenrecidae; genus Tenrec; species Tenrec ecaudatus. Next base: position 251,572 of record NC_134537.1, on the reverse strand, counting down.
TCCATCTTGTTGAAGGTCTTCCTCTTTTTTGATACCCCTCTCCTTTACCAAGCAAGATGTCAGTCTCCAGGGACGGGTCTCTCCTGACTATGTGTCCAAAGTAGGAGAGACAAAGTCTTGCCATCCTGGCCTCTACAGAGTACTTTGGCCAGACTTCTTCAAGAGAGATTTGTTTGTTTGCTTTTTTGGCAGTCCATGGTACTTTTAATATTCTTCACCAGCACCATAATCAAAATGCATTGACTCTTCTTCAGTCTTCTTTATTCAGTGTTCAATGTTCACGCGCATAGGAGGCAGTGAAAAATACCATGACTTGCATCAGGCCAACTTTAGTCCTCAAAGCATCATCCTTGCTTTTCAATACTCTAAAAAGACAAGGTTTCTAAAGGTAGACAAGTACACTAAAAATGCTCAAGAAACTATTAATGAACAAGTCTTATTGTGTGTACCCTGCAGTTGGTGACTTAACACCATTAATGATCTGGTATGATTCTAGGTCCCTTCACCACAGAGGTTACGATTTCATGTGAATATTTATGCATTTTAATTTTCTTGTGCATTCATAAAAACTCATGAAATGATAATAAATAAGAAAATAAAATGTGTAAGTCTTCACATGAAATGGCAAGCCTCTGTGGTTCAGGTGACCTCAAGTTATATCAGATCATGGTATTAAGTCACCAACTGTAAGGTACACACAGTGAGGTTTGTACATCAACCGTTTCTTGAACGTTTTTAGTGTCCTTGTCTACTTTGGAAACCTGTTTGCAAATTGCTCACAGATTGTAAAAGCACTAACGGGTAATTCTCCTTTTTTGGTTCATTGCCTCTCACATTCCCCAGCAATTGTTTGTTGACACACTTACCTACTAAAGGTACTGTTCCTATCAAATGCAATTTAAACACTGCTTTCTTAATTTGAGAGGCTATTTTAAACTGTGTTTACAAGAACATCACTCCTGCTATTAAGAAAGCCTAGATGTAATTTTACAGCAATCATGGAGTTTCAGATTTAAAACAGCGAGTATGTGAGTAGAAAGCCAGGTCAAAATAAGGCTTGATGAGATTTGAACCAAAGAAAACAAAGGGCAGGTGAAATGGAAATGGAAGAGTTTAACTTACTTCAAAGATTATTCTTATAAAGCAGACCTCAATTTTGCCTTATTAAAGTCATCTGGGCTGCTTTTAACCATCTCGTTGTCAAACCTCCAGTTTCCATTTCAGAGTGTAGAGCGTTGAAAAGAAAGCTACAGGAACATTCCCTGAAAACAAAAGACCTGAGCAAACTGAAAGTTCCGGACTTTTCTTGAGCTCATCAGAAAACTGAAGCTTCAGGGCAACTAACTAGCTCCAAATATAAAAAGACATGCCCGCAGGGGTGGATGAGACATGAGCCCTGATTTTTTAGGGCATTTATAGTAAGGAAACACTTGTACTCATAACAGTTGGTCTTTTTTGTTTGTTTGTTGTTGGAGTTATTGTTTCATATTCTATTGTTGCTTTGTTTTGCTTGGTCTTGTGTTTATGCATATTATTATCTCTGCATTGATATCTAGATAAGATAGGTGTAATAAACAAGCTGAAGGAGAAGGGGGGGACATGGGAGAGAGGCGGAGGCAGGGGGGGTAAGGAAGTGGGTGTTAACAAAACCAGGGACAAGGGAAAAACAAGTGATCCAAAATCCATGGCGAGGAGGGTGTAGGAGGTCTGGTAGGCCTTGATCAGGGCAATGTAACTGAGAGAAACTGCTGAAACCCAAATGAAGGCTGAACATGATAGTAAGATAAAAACAGAGTTAAAGGAAATAGAGGAAAGTACTAGGAGGCAAAGGACATTTATAGAGATCTAAATACAGGCATGTACATATGTAAATATATTTATATATGACAATGGGAAAATAGATCTATGTACATATATTTATAGGTTTAGTATTAAAGAAGAAGATGGACATGGGCCTCAACTCAAGTACTCCCTCAACACAAGAACACTTTGTTCAAATAATCCGGCATTCTGAGATGCTCACCTTTCTGACACGATCGTTGCAAACAAAATGGGTGCATAAGCAAATGTGGTGAAGCAAGCTGATTGTGGTCAGCTATCAAAAGATATAGCATCCGGGGTCTTGAAGGCTTGAAAATAAACAAGTAGCCATCTAACTGAGAAGCAACAAAGCCCACATGGAAGACGCACACCAGCCTGTGTGATCATGAGGTGCCGAGGGGATCAGGTCTCAGGGATCAAAGACCCAGAACAAAAAATTATGTCAATGTGAATGGGAGGTGGGGGGAGTACAGAAGAGTAGAGGCCCAAAGCCAATCTGTAGGCAATTGGACATCCCCTTACAGAAGGTTCGCGGGAAGAAGACAGGCAGAATAGCACCGATGAAACATACACCTTTCCTCTGGTTCTTCAATGCTTCCTCACCCCCACTATCATGACCCTAATTCTACCTTAGAAACCTGGCTAGACCAGAGCATGTCCATGTATATAGATAAGATCTGGGAATACAGGACAGATAAAGTCCTCAGGACCAATATTGAGAGTAGCCATACCATGAGAGGAAGGGGAAGGTGGGGGAGAAAAGGGGAACCAATCACAAAGACCTACCTATAACCCCATCACAGGTGGATGGACAACAGAATAAATGGGCAAAGGGAAACATCAGACAGTGAAAGACATGGAAAAATAATAATTTGTAAATTACTAAGGGTTCATGAGGGAAGGAGGGAGGGATGGAGGGAGGGAGAGAGGGAAGGGGAGGGAAGGGAAAAAGTGACGAGGTGAGACCAAGGACTCAAATAGTAAGAAACTGTTTTGAAAATGATGATGGCAAAAATGTACAAATGTGCTCAACACAATGGATGGATGTATGGGCTGTGATAAGAGTTGTACGAGCCCCCAGTAAAACGATTTGAAATAATAATGAACAACAAAGAGTTCCGATAGAAAGAATCCATTGGTGGCAGATGATTGTGAGTTGGCAAGGCACTGTAAAGCCTCGGGGAGGTATCATATCATTTTAGACCCTCCTTCATGCACATCACTCCTAGATTCCAGGAAGATTAATGAAAATTATGATCAACTATCCTACATGGTATAAGCATGAGTAAGGGGGAAAACAGCTGTTATATGACAGCACAAACCCCCAACTGAATGCCTCTTGCCTATAGTTGTATGAATGAGGCCTTTAATTTGCTGGAAAGCACTGGTGAAAACGCAAAAGTCATTGAAGGTAAGGAAGAGAATGTGTAAGTGATTCTATCACTGGGAGTAGTGACAGGAAGGTGGGCTTCACCCAAAATTAAATCCGAGAGTGAAGCTAGAACACCGATGTTTTCCAGACACATGGTGCTTTCTTGAGAGCAGAGTATAAGGAGATCAAAATAAAATACTTCGCTGTGCTTACACCACCCTGACCAGATCAACAAGACTAAGTAACAAGGCAGAGTGGGATACCATTGACAATGTTATAATAGACTTATCGGTATTCTAATGCATAACATTTAAGTAAAGCAAAAATGGAGAAAATCCTCTCTCGAATCAATGCTCACCCCCCACTTACTATAGGAAAAAAGTTAAATATATGTTTCACTGAAAGTAATCATAGTAACAACAAACCTTAAGAGCAGACTGACCTCTTACTACTTTAATCTCCCATTCCCATACATCTCAACACTTAAACCTATGAGCATATTAGAATTGCTTAATAAAAAGAACATTTTAAAAATGAGAAAATATTTAAAGCATCCAGAAAAGATCTATATGTACAGAGATTTATATAGTTTAGGTGGTTTGGAAAAATTTTTAACTGTTAATAAACCAGTTCTTTAAATTGGTTGCTAGTTCTAATGTGATCTGAGTTTATTTGAATATTTACTTGACTTTAAGATTTACATAGAGAGTAAAAAGATTTATATAGTCAAAATAATTTTGAAATATAGGTAAATTAAGTAAAATAGAAGAAACACCCTGATTTCAAAAATCATACAAAATAATTGTTTATCATGAGAGTGTGATACTAGCAAAACATCAACACAGCAGAATAGCTAGACCAGAAATGGGTCCTCATGGTTATTGTTCAGTTATATTTTATAAAAATACTATGGACAATGAACAGTATTTAAATATTGTAGGAAGTGACATATAATAGACTGAGACCCATATCTCAGAGAGTACAACAAAATAACTCAAAATGGCTTAATGAGTGTTATGTAAAACTATGAGTTTCTAGAAATACATTTACACATAAGAAAGTACTATTGTAACCTTTAGTCAGGCAATTAGATTTTAGATGTATCAGAAATAAAAAAAGGAGAACGCAATTTTAAAATTACACTGGAACATAAATTAACAAATTAGAATTGAATCCACCTTTTTTTCTAATAGAAAGACACTAAGAGAGTAAGAAGGCAAGCCACCAACAACAAGATGATATCTACACAGCTATATTTTTGACAAGGCCTTGCCTTTAGAATATATCAATAATTGTTAAAACTCAACAAAAAGATAATCCCAATACAAAATTAGCATTCGATTTTGACAGCACTTCATTTATGAAGATATATTGATGGTAAGTAATTTGAACTGATGCTAAATTGCATAGTGTTAAAGGAATGCAAAGTGAACTCAGTGAAATATCAGGACACCCATTAGAATGGTTATCATCATAAAATCGGACCGTGCTCACCGCTGGCGGAATGCAGAGCCATGAAAGTCTGGTGGTCACTGGTAGAAATGGACGGCGGTACCTGGGTGGTGCTCAACAGCAGTCACTCTCCTTGCTGGTAATGGATTGGTTAGAGATTCCAGCTCACACAGAAGCCGCTCTGAAAAAAATCCTCTCAGACTACTTCCCAGATATGGAAAACTCTATGGATCATGTTTCTGCTCAGACGCTTACTCACCATTAATTGAAGTTGGCCTGAAGGAAACTAGACTGCATGGGACAGACGCATTACAAACTAATTTGGGTGTTTTTGTTTTGTTTAATGAGGAAGGATTCACTTTCCGAACTACCTAGTGATTCAAACCAAAGGGGGAAAAAATGAAAATGTATGTTCTAACACAAACCTGTATGTGAACCTTTATATCTCCTTTATTCATAATTCCCCAAATCTGCAAGCAACTTAGGAGATCTTCCAATGGAAAGTGAATCAATGAGCCATGGTACCTCCAGATATTGGAATAAACCATAGCTACTACTCCGCATCGCTTGGGCATTCTAGAGAAGGCAAGGCTGGAGAAGTGGTGCCGGTGCTGAGGGCAGAGGACGAGAATGGCCGGAGAAGGCCGGTAGTCCTGAATGTGTACTGTGTCATCACCCTGGCGATGGAAACACCATTCTGCACATGAAGAGCATGACACAAATAGGGAGCTTTTCTCTTTGTGAGTTAAAAAATAAAATAACCCTGAGCCCTGCACAGTTGCATCAGGATCTCTAACCGAGGGGCTTTGGCATTATCTCGGTATTGTTAGGTGCCTCTCAGCAGCCCAATGTACACCAATGGAAAGTCGTGCCAGTTTGGCACTGCCCTCACAGTTGTTGCTGTACTTTCACCCTCTGATGCAGGTACTGTGTAAATCCATCTCATCGAGGGTCTTTCCATTTTTCACCCCGATTTCACCAGTTATGATGTTCTTTTCCATGGACTGATCTCTCCTGATACATGTACAAATTATGTGAGAGGAAGTCTCGCAATCTTAGTGGCTGAGGCGCATTTGGGTTGTACTTCTTTCCAGACAAATATGTTCCTTCTTACATACTGTTATGTGCTGTCCTGTTGGGTGTCACTGGTGGCAACCCTACGGATAAGAGAATGAAACTCTGCCTGGTCCTGCACCATCTTCACAAGTTCCTGTGTTCGAGCCCATTGTTACAGGCACCATGTCAATCCATCTCACGGAGGGTCTTCCTCTCTTTCCCTGGTGCCCCTCTACTTTACCTTGCATGACATCCTGATCCAGGGACTGGTCTCCCCTGACAACATGCCCAAAGTATTCTCACATAGCCCATTGTGTATTTAATGTTTCCCCAACATCGCAGGTCAAATGCATCAATTCTCCTCTGGTTGTCCTTATTCAGTGTCCACTTTTAGTGTGCATGTGGACTGACTGGAAAAATGGGGGCTTGGCTCAGGCACAATGTAGTCCTCAAAACGACTTCTCCACACTTTAAAGACTCTTTTGCAGCAGATCTCTCTAATGCAACACATGGTTTGTTTTCCTAACGATTGTCTGCATGGGTGTTGACAGTGTGTCCAAGGACAACGAAATTCTTTACAACTGCCATCTCGTCTCCGTTGCTTACTGAGCAGTAGTGAGGACTTCTGCTTGTATACGTTGAAGTGTAATCCACACTGCAGGCTGTGCTCTCTGAACTTCAGCAGTCAGTGCTCTCAGGTATTTGTCAATTTAACAGCAGGGCTGTGTCCTCTGCATACAGCAAGTGCTTAATGGTCCTTTTTTCTATCCTGCTGATGCATTCTTTTTAATACAGTTCAACTTCTTGGATTATTTGCTCAGCATACGGATTCAGTAAGTATTGTGTGTGAAATGATTCGAGGCTGACAACCATATTTCCTGATTTTGAACCATGAAGAGTTCCCTTGTGCTACTTGAGTGGCTTCCTCTTGGTCTAACAGGTTCCATGGCCACAATTAAGTGTTCTGGAATTCATAGAATCCCCATTCTGTGCTATGTTATTCATAATTTGTTACAATCAAAATAGTTGATTTCCTTTGTATAATCAATAAAATGCCGATTAACATCTTTAAGGTATTCTCTGTTTTCTGTCAAAGTCTATCTGACCTCTGTCTATCAATTACATCCCTTATTCTGATGATACTCCATTTTCATTGTGGCAATTCTGTTGCTGTACTGCTGAAACCATCTTTGAATTATCTTCAGTAAAATTCTATTTACATGCGATATTATTATGACAGTGTTTCACAATGCCCACAGTCTGTTGGATCACCATTCTTTGGAATGGTTAAAAACGTGGACCTCTTTCAATTGGGGAACTAGATGTCACTCTTTGAAATTTCTTGCTATAGATGAGTGAGACATTCCAGCGTTTCGTCTGTTTCTTGAAACATCTCAGTTGTCACTTTGTAAGTGATTTCACTATGCAGTTGAAATATTAGGAACAATCTGCCAACTTGCCATTGACTTTAGTGACTTTGTAACAATTGAAGCACCTGTTCCCATACTTTATGGTCTGGAAGAATCACCTGTGTGTGTTAAAGTACCACTGAGCCTTACTGGGGTCGTGGTTTATCTGTTGGGATGCGACCTTAATAACAACTTTTCAGTTGCTTCTCAGGTACAAGGTGAGATTTTTATTTTCCTATACAGATTTTCAAAACACACTAGGGCAATTCTCCCCTATCTTATAATATCTCTATGAGTCAGAATTAACTCAATAGCTGAGGGTTTTTTGTTTTGTTTTGCATTTCCACACATTCTGGTTTAACTCCAAAAGCTCTAGCAAGGGCATCAGAAATGTATAAAGTCCTACTGGTGATTCTAATGTACAGCAAATCATAGGAACCTACAGTCCAAATAAATTATTCTGAAACTGTACCCTGTATCAGAATCAGTCAAGCTGGTCTGGGACTTGAAAGGTTACATTTCTAACAACTTCCAAGATGATTCTAATGCCAGGTGACAACAGTCACTGCTTTTTAAATGCTAGAGTGCACAAAATCCCTGGGGTTCAAAATTAAGATTCTGATTGGTTAGCCAAAGGTTCTGCATTCCCAACAGGCTCACAGGTGATGCAACCAAACCATAGACTACAGATCCATAGTCCCCAGAGTCTCACATGATTCACAGGTAGCAGCAGCAGCATCTGGTGAGTTTTTTACACATTCAAAGTTTGAAAAGCGTTTCTCTGGAGATCAGTGAGCGTTAAGTGTTGCAATCTCTACAACTTGACTTTTCATTAGTCTACAGACTAAGCTTGGATCTACCTTTTAAAAGATGGACATTTTTGTCTGAATAGGACAGGCTGGATGAACTATCTGGAGGAAAAACAATAGGACAGACAGTTCCAGGGGGACAGACGGATCCGGGTGGGGGAGGGGGAGGAGGGTAAGAAAGTGATGTTAATAAACACAGGGACAAGGGAACAACATGGGACCCAAAATGGTAGTGGGGGGGGGGGGAGTGACAGGCCTGATGGGGAACGATCAAGGGTAAGGTTGCGTAGAGAAGAGGTATAGCTGTAGCCCAGGTGGGGACGGAGCATGGTGGTGGGACAGGAGGAAAGTCAAGGGAGAGGGAGGAAGGAGCTGGGAGTCAAGGGACATTTATGGAGGTCTAGACAAAGACGTGTACATGCAAACATATATATGAGGATGGGGAAATAGATCTAATTGTCTACATTTATAGGTTTAATATTAAGGTGGAGGAAGGACCTTGGGCCTCTACTCAAGCACTCCCTCAATGCATGAATACTTTCGTTTATTAAATTGGTACTCTATGATGCTCACTCTCCCGACACAACTGCTGAAGCCAAAGTGGGTGAACAAGTAAATGTGGTGAAGAAAGCTGATGGTGCCCGGCTATCAAAAGCGATAGTGACTGGGGTCTTAAAGGCTTGAAGATAAACAAGCGGCCATCTAGCTCAGAAGCAACAAAGCCCACATGGAAGAACATACCAGCCTGAGTGAGCGAGTGATCCCAAAGGGATCAGTTATCAGGCATCAAAGAACAAAAAATCATCATATCATTGGCTGCACACCTCCATGATAGGATCGCTGAAGACAAATGGGTGCATAAGCAAATGTGGCAAAGAAAGCGGATGGTGCCCGGCTATCAAAAGAGATAGTGTCTGGGGTCTTAAAGGCTTGAAGATAAACAAGCAGCCATCTAGCTCAGAAGCAAAAAAGCCCACATGGAAGAAGCACACCAGCCAGTGCGATCACGAGGTGCCAAAGGGACCAGGTATAAGACATCATGCAAAAAAAAAAAAAAAGGATGTGTGTGTATACATATATATATTTATATATATATATATATATTTATATATATACCACATTGAATGAAGGGGGAAGTGCAGAGTGGAGACCCAAGGCCCAAGTGTCGGCCACTGGAGATCCCCTCATAGAGGGGCTTAGGAGAGGAGATGGGTCAGTCAGGGTGCAAGGTAGTACCGACGAAGAGCACAGCTTTCCCCCAGATCCTGGATGCTTCCTCCCCCCCCAACTACCATGATCCGAATTCTACCTTGCAGGGCTGGATAGGGCAGAGGTTGTACACTGGTACATATGAGGGCTGGAGGCATAGGGAATCCAGGGTGGATGATACCTTCAGGACCAAAGGTGTGAGGGGTGATGCTGGGAGAGCGTAGGGTGAGTGGGTTGGAAAGAGGTAACTGATTACAGGGATCCACATGTGACCTCCTCCCTGGGAGAGGGACGACAGAGAAGGGGGGGAAGGGAGACTCCGGATAGAGCAAGATATGACAAAATAACGATGTATAAATTACAAAGGGCACATTAGGGAGGGGGAAGCGGGGAGGGAGGGGGAAAAACAAGAGGACCTGATGCAAAGGGCTTAAGTGGAGAGCAAATGCTTCGAGAATGATTGGGGCAGGGAATGTATGGATGTGCTTTACACAATTGATGTATGTATATGTATGGATTGTGATAAGAGTTGTATGAGTCCCTAATAAAATGTAAAAAAAAGAAAAGGGAAAAGAAAGAAAGAAAAGAAAATGATTAGGGCAAAGAATGTACAGATGTACTTTATACAATTGATGTATGTATATGTATGGACTGTGATAAGAGTTGTATGAGCCCCTAATAAAACGTTTAAAAAAAAAGAAAATGATGATGGCAACAAATGCACAAATGTGCTTGACACAATAGATGGATGTATGGATTGTGATTAGAACTGTATGAGCCCCCAATAAAATGATTTTTAAAAAAAGATGGGCATTTTTACCTATATGAATGTCAATTTATTAACTCACAATGGAAAGTATATAACACAGAAAGAGACCAATATGTCAGGACCCTCAATCAATTTTGTTGTGTGGAAAATCATAGGAAGCAAACCTCTTGAAAGAATGACTTACTGAGGAGCACAATAGTGAAAAGGTTCAAGCAATTTTAAATCTATCTACAGATTTCAATAGATAGATTGTTAAATATATATCTTCAGATAGAATCAGTAACAGTAATCAAATGTTTCCATGGTGCAGAAGATGACCAGGAAGTGATTTTGCATCGTTGCTCCATCAATGGAATGAGATCGTTTAGAAAATCTTACTGTTTTTTGGAAAGTCTAACAAAATTTCTTCAAATCCAGGGTCTACAACCAACTAGGAAGAAAACTGAAGTAGAGTCAAGCTCCATAAGAGGGGCCATTCATGCATTCATGGCTCTGGGTCCAATGCTCTGTTGGGCACTGGGAGCCCCATGATGAACAGAAATAACGCCGTCTGCCTGTGGGAACTTGTACTTTAGTGAGTGGAGAAAAGGCAAACGAACCAGATAACGATGTAATCAATCAGACGGTGATAATTTTTCAGGAGGAAAAATAAAACAAGGCAATAGAAAGAAATGGTTCCCAGGAGGGATTTGTTTTTAAATAGGGAAGAAAGAAGGAAAAGAGGCTTCTTATCTCTTTGCTAACTGTATCCGTAGGAAATGGGATTTATATGCCCCTTCCCTTTATAGTCCCTCGTTATACGTGCCTTAATATGTCTGTTAAACTTCCCTTTTCTTAGCAATTCACCAAACTCAAACTGGCATCAAGTCAATTCCGAGTCACACTGATCCTATAGGACAGGGTAGAACCATCCCTGTGAGCCTGGGACTGAAACTCTTCATGGAGTAGAAAGTCTTGTTGTTCTTTCACAGAGAGGCTGGTAGTTTTGAACTGCTGACTTTGCAATTAGCAACCTAACGCACAGCCACTCCACCACCAAGGCTCAATTCACACGTCTTAAAAAAGCCAGATGGTAATGGTTCTACCCTAGCCAATAGTCTAATTCTCTACTTTTTGTCTAAAACCTCCTGCCTGCTGAGATGGCACAGAGCAGTTGTTAATTGCTTATCTTCACAATCTCAGTATTTATATTACATGTATTTCTATATATTTCCTTTAATAAAAAATCAGCTCACTGCCATCGAGTCAATTGCCACTCATAATGAGCCTATAGGCCAGGGTAGAACAGCTCTGTTGGGATTTGGAGACCTGTAAAGCCTCAGTTTTCTCTTCCAGGGAGCTGCTGTCATAAACTTGAAATGAGCCTCTGACCTGATCCCCACACCCACTCCCCCATCATTTACTATTTTACTTGAAAACAGGACTCACATGACACTCTGGCAACTGTGGTATAGGATCAATTCAGGATCTAAGTACGTTTTCACATTTGTATGTTTCATATTTGTGTAGCTGCAGTGCCGAGCAATGACAAGGGACTGCCAAGTCTGGGAATATCTATAACAGAGATGACAAGCTTCTCAACACTCGGACCTGGAAAAGGCAGGCTGAGCAAGCATGTCAAGGGAATTAGACAACTTTGTCAATCTGTCCCATTCGTCTATTTGGCACTTTGAAAAGAACTCCCCCCATGTTTTCACACAGAGTTAACAGAATCTAATAAATATTTCAATTTAAGTACTCTTTCAGGGAGAATTGAAGTGCTACATTTTTTTCTTGACTACCTAATTCTTTCGAAACTGTTGAACCATGGCAATGATCAGTTTAGAGATACAGCTTGGCATGTTGAGTATAATATGGTATCTCATGTGTGGCTTCTTGGGTTAAGAAAAATCAGTGTGCCATTTGACATTAACAAAATACTCTGTCAGGACTCAGTGATCTCTCAGGGCTCTATACTGTATCATAGCATTGCCAATAAGCTAGCCTTGAGTACTCTCAGAATTTTATAATTGACATTTTCAGCCAAGGAAGATCCTTCTCCTTTGTTCCCTTTGTTGTGACAAATCTTTTGTTTTTTTTATTCAGCAGCAAGAAGCCTTCTGGGAGGCCTTCTGAAGATGAGTGCATGACAAGTGGAAGGGAGCCTGCAGCTAGCCTCAACCGATCTTCCTGGACCTTTCGTGATGCAAGATTGTTTAAAGGGCGCGATGGAAAAGTGCTGAGTAATAATCATCAGAAGAGGAGAATGCTTCACAATGCATGGCAGCCTCCATCTGGCTCCATGATCCCCAAAGCCTAGTAAGTACAAGAGCAAAACAAATGTAGCTTCCACTGAATACACAACAAGGCTTTGTGGACTAAGACTTCTCTTATTTTCCATTGCAAATGCATAGAATGTTTTGTCTTTAATTTAACAGCTCACAGACTATGGTGATGGTATCAGAAGCAGTAATAGAAATATCTTGGACAGATGAACACAGAATTCAAAAAAGATCATAGAAAGTGCACTGAATTCTCGTGTATGTACGTGCATACCTGTGAATGCTTGGGTACAATTCTTGGCCTCGGAGTCAGTACTGTTTTGTGAAAATCCTAGCAGGGGATGTTCAGGGGCTTCTCTGAGGATTTCGAAGGGCTCATGGAAACAAACCCATTAAATAGCTGCTATAGGGAGCTGTTGGTAGCAGGATGGACACACACACAAAAATGCAGTAAAATTTACCGAAAGCACATCTTCAATCACGAAACATACGTGCTGCCGGAAAACAATACACAAAGCAGAGGGCTTGTTACAGTGCCACAGTGATGGGACTCTGTATGAGGCCCTAGCATGGGAATTTCCTCCACTACGTCGTTGTGGCTTAAGGCCCAAATGGAACCTTTTCTAGAACTAGCATGAGGCGACCACTGCAGGAAAGAGTTTTCCTATTCCATTTGTGAACAGATATGCCATAGATTTCAATACGACCAGGTTTTGTAGGATGTGAACCTATACAGTTTAGGTGTTGCTTTGAGTTATAGTCAATTAACAATGGTTCCTTATGGAATATACTATGGTCCTGAACATTATACACAGTTGCTCTGATTACATTTTGGAGGACAGAAATGTCCCCCTGAGTTTCTGTAAGTCTTTCTATACAGGAGTAGAAAGCCCCATCTTTCTTCCATGGAGCAGCTGCTAGTTTTGAACTAGGAACCTTGAGGTTATCAGCTCAATGTGTAACCACTATGCTACCCAGGCTCCTTCAAACTGATGTGGAGAGAAATTAAATAATTTGTCCAAGGAGACCATTTGAGTGGAGGGTTTCATCAATGAAAAAAACATGACTACTAGTTTGCTGTGGCAGGTGCTAAAAATAAAGGAAAGGAAAAGAAATAAAACCATAGTTAGAAAAGGCAGGCGAGTGCATGATGGGATAGAAGCTAATATAAGCATTATGTGTGAGCCACGAGTTACAGTAGTCAAGGAGAGAGCAAGAGAGCGAGAGAAAGCAGTGGCAAAAAAGAATGTTCCTTTTCAGAGGACAGTGACTCGGTGTGAGTGGAGGGACTGCCTAGAGTTGAGACACTCCAGACAACAAGCCATTAGCATGTAGAAACCCATGTGAGCTAGCCATGGCAAGTCATGTGGTTTCTTGACTACCGAGTAGAGTTTAAGGGTTTTAGTTAGGGGAAGGGAACAGGATGATAAATGATTTGCCTAGATAAATTAGTAATAAAATAGTAAGATGGAGGTGATGAGAAAAACAAAAGGTATCAGAAAGATACATTTAGACAATCTTTGAGATACATTATATGTGAGTGTACAGTGAGTGATGGCATAGAATATCCTTTGGGTTCCTGTTGGGAAGGCCGGGCTGTTGACAGCACTGGCAAAGGGGACAAAGCCGATGCAGAGTGCCCCTGTGGTTGGGCTGAGCTCCGGTAGACAGTTGACTCCTGCACAGATGAGAAGACCCACAAACACTGCTATGCTCCAGAGGCTTGTTGCAGACACCATGTCAATCTATCCCACTGAGACTCTTCCTCTATTTCCCTGACCCTCTGCCTATGTCTTTGAATTCTAGTACTGGGGGGAATTATGTAAAGTACCAGAGACTGCCAAAAGAAAAAACTAAGCTATCTTGGAAGAGGTACAACCAGAATGCTCCTCAGAGGCAAAGATGGTAACGCTTTATCCCATGTACTTTGGGCGATTTGTCAGAACAGACCAGGCCCTGAAGAAGGAAGGACGTCATGCTGGGTGAAGTAGAGAGGCAGCAGAAAAGAGGAAGGCCTTTGACAAGATGGATTGACACAGTGGACACATGGATTGGCTCAAACATAAGAACAATGATGAGGACGGCACAGGACTGGGCAGTGTGTTGCTCTTTGTACATAGAATTGCTATGAGTCAAAAATGACTCAATGGCACCTAACAACATCACTCAGCTATCATCTTCTTGATTTTATAAGAAAAACAAAGATTTCATCTCTATAGCCTGTAGTAGTTATATAATCTGCATGCGTGTTTTCGAAAAGAAACGAATTAAAATTATTGTAACTAATCCTACATCTGATTTACCTAAACTACAATCATCTGAAGTGACAGGCCAGTATGAGGACAAGAAAAAGGATGCACTAGTTCACATCCTATATCATTAAGAAAATAAGGAGCTATATATATATGTACATATATGTGTAGTTTACAAATACAAGTGAGTAACATAAGGTATATATTTGTTTTTCTCCTGTTAATATTTAGTTACTAGGCAAACTAATCCTGCTAAAAAGTAATTGTGTTTGCATGAGATTCATATGAATAATAATTAGCAATGCACACTCAAACAGTACCTCTTCAATGTAAAACAAGTGGAACAATGTTTGGGTCCATCTGCTTTGAGTGTGAATTTATAAATATCTGTGGTCTGTGGGAACATTTAAAATCGCACAATATGTCCATTGGATGCTTTCTGCTATTTGTTTATATTGAACATCTGCCAGTTTTTTGAGCAAATATACAGAGACCCATTCGTTTAAAGCCAGTATGTTTATTTCTAAGCCCTGGTGTCAGGTGGGAAATACCAGATTATTCCATTCAGTATTTTTCCAGTCACTGTAGTAGAGCTGACTGACCTCTTTTAAATTTTCCTTTCTGCATAAGGTTTCCATTGCTAAATTGGACTGGATTTGTTTGTGGAATCAATGATAATATTAGAATTCAGCCCAATGCTTATAAATGGTTTTTATTGAGTTTGGATAGAAAAGCTACTAGTATTAAAATACATTTCAAAACATTCTGTCTATTTGAATGAAGCTACATATTCTACTTAATATCCATAAATTTCTCTCCTACACAGTATAATGTTTAAATTTTTCTATAATTAAAGAATTAGAACTTGTTACTAGCCCGTCAATGCCACATGGTTATAATTCACTGTATAGTCTAGTACTGGAACAGATCACTTAGGAAACAGCCTGGTTAACAGACTTAACCCAGGGAGAGTAGGGGTATTGAAACATGCAATTATTTTAACTGTAATGGCAGTTCTGGGAATTCAAGGCCAAAAGACCAAAAAAAGTTGAAAAGTAGTAACAACTCCATATTTCAATGATCATAGTTCTTTGTGGTTTTATTTTGATAGCTGTAGTGAAATGAATTTGTTTCAGTATGGTTCTTTAATCCATATCTCTGTCTCACACCAAGTGATTGAGTGGGATAAGGGGTAGAAGACTTTAACTTGGGGGTTCGTCAGTGTTGCCATTCCTGTGGGTATTAAAGAGAGACAGCGCAAAGAGGAACTCCTGGGGCCATCAAGAGAGAAATCACCAGGAGAGAGAGCACTTGTAAACTACCTTCCTGAAATGGGCAAAGGCACCAGAGGCTATGCCACGCCAAGTCCACAAGACAAGGAACAGGAGCTACTCAGAGACCAGGCGGTAGAGCAGTGGATCATGAGACAGAGCAAAGGGCTTCCCCAAGCCACAGAAGGGGACTTCGCGTGACTAAGACTGAGGACCAGCCAGAGGCCTAGCTGAGGAGAGGTACTGCTGTGGACAAAAGACTGCATCCTTACTGTTTGGGGATCCTGACTAGTGGCAGCTTGTGAACGTCCCTAAATAGGACCCCTGGTAGCAGAGTGAGCTGTGCAGTGGGGTGCAAGGTCAGTAGCTCCTAATCAATATGAGACTTTGTATTCCTGTAAAGATTTACAGCGCCAGAGAGTCACAGGGTCAGTTTCTATCCTGTCCTACCAGGCCGGTGTGAGTCAGAACGGACTTGATGGCACCAAGCTTCTGGAGTTAACTTCCCTAATAAACGTCCATAATCACAAGTGTTGTCTGGGAATTCTGCATAGCCATTGCCATGGGCTATGGAAACTAACCGAGAGGAAGGGTGCCGAGGAGGGGCCGTGGGTTTCAGAACAAGGCTAATGGCAAATGGCCTTGGCTGGTGGGGAGTTGAATACTCCTCCCAACTAAAATGGGAAGAAACTGGATGCTGCCGCCATGCCCTGTTCTCGCTAACTCTAGAGCACAAACCTGGTAGTGAAACAGATGCTCAGGTAGACATGGCCTGGTTTGGGCTGCCTCACGTGGATCTAGTCTTTTGACAATTACTGTCCTGCTCATCCCCATTCCAAGAGTAGACCTTGTCTTCAGTACCCTTTATGAGGGACAAAACTAGGGCTTTGGGATTTGCCATGGCGTGTAAAGTCTTTTGCTTCCTCTCCAATATTCGAATCAAGACATAGGAAGCAAACATTTATTCTGTCCAAGAAACATGAATTATTGTGCGTGTATCAGTCGCTTCCTGTTCTCTAGCCCTCAAACCAGCCTCGGTCTGTGGCCTTGAGTCCCCAGGTTCTCATTGATTATCCGAGTCTTTTAAAAACATCCAGTACATTTCTATTTGCCTCAAGAGATCAGGGATATTTTCTCTTGGTTATCATCAAAGATCCCTAGGAAATAAATGTAATCCACTATAAGTATTACTAAGAAATGTGTCCCTTGTCATTCTACTTTAAGAAACCTGTATATAAACACTAGAATGGTACTTATTTCCTAAAACCGATTTTTTTTTTCCTGGCTGGTGAATCTAAAAAAAAAGAAAAGAAGAAGTATTCTGACTTAATTTAAATAGCCTATTATATATAATTATTTATCATTCATTAAATGGAATTAAACATTTATAATGTAAAAAATTCCAGTTCTCCTTCAGGTCAAGTATTTTGTTGAGCTTGGGAAAATGTTGTTAACATTAATCCCTGATATTTTAGTGAGCACTGATCTCTCTTCTCTTAAGGGTGTTGAACACTGCCTTGGCTAAAGTCAATAGGAGCATGTTGTGGGGAACATCATTTCTATGAAGAAAAATTGTTTTACTCCACATCAGCAAGTGTGAACTGTGAGGACTGTTATGGTCCTACAGAGGCTGAGCAGTCTGGCTCAAGAAGGTAATGTTGAGAAAGGAATTCTGAACAGCATGCCATTGATTTGACTCAAAACATTTTCTTTCTACTTGAGCCCTTGGTATCAGCTCCTCATTTTCCCCTCCCTCCCTGCCCCCTTCCCTCAAGAACCCTTGCTAATTTATAAATTATTATTACTTTGGTATATCTTACACTTGAAAACCATTTTTGTCAATATATGTTTCCTCCCATAGCAGAAGAATATATGTGTTCTTCCACAGCAAAGCTGGATACATAAAAGGAGCTTCCAAGAATGGAGGCCCTGACATTTCAAGTTACGGATGTGTGAGTAAGTAAATTTGAAAGTTTAAATTTTTCATTTTATGTTATTTGGATAATGCTCCTCTGGTCCTTGTTGATTTACATCTAACTTAAAGGGGAAAATTAAGATCAAATTTTGTTTAGCAAATTCTCTGTGTCTTTAGAGTTGAAATGGGGATATGTAAAGGGGATGAAAGGAGTAATTACATGTGTCTAACTGTTGAAATTATTTGGTCTGACATAACTGCCCAACCTTGTTCATTTTTAATCCCTTTTATTTATGTGTACAATTAAAGAAATTATGCACATGATATATTGTTAAATGATGATGATGAGATAAAAACAGATATTTATCTTAAAAATGTGAATCATTCATTTCAAGTCTCAATAATATTGAAAGTCAAAACTCAAGCTGAGTTTCAAGTTGCAACACTTAGCTTGGTAACAATCTGTTTACTGCTGATAATTTAAGATGTAAATTAAAATGCCAATTTATCTTTTCATTCATGTCAGTCATTCAATCCACGTTGATAGGACACAATGACAGCAACAAGGGATGTATAATGAAATATACAAAAGTTGACTATTGAGTGTGAAATAGCTGCATGGATTCTTTAGAAAGATGTCGTGAGAAATGTATACACACTGTGCGATTCTCACATGGGTATGAGGTGACGACAGGGCTTGGATGAGACACACCGACTCCTCAAAGGGGCCTCCTCACTCGTCAAAGCTGTCAGAAGGCTTGTGAAGCAGATTCTCTAGATGCCACACGTCTTTTGATATCTCACCTGCTGCTTCCCTCAGCATGGATGGTGGGTCCAAACAAGGTGAAATCCTTGGCAACCTCTAGCTTTTTCCCATTTAACATGACGTCATGCGTTGGTCAAATAATGAAGATTATCCCTTGACCTCTTAATTTTCACCACTGTCGGTGAGTTTGTCATATGGACAGGTGACTTGCATTTGGTTGTGATATGTCACGGGTATTTCAAATACCAGCAGTTACCCAACATGAACACCTTTCAGTGGATCGTCTACACTAAAAACAGACTACGAAGAAGGCATATGCTGCCCATTTCTGAAAAAGCAGCCACTGAAAGCCATAAGAACAGCAGCACAATGTTGTCAGAGATAGCGCCAGAAGGTGAGCTCCTCAAGTTGGAGACACGCAAAATAGGACAGAAGAAATACTGCCTTCTCACATTAAAGTCGACCCTAATGATGTGGTTGGAGGAAAGCCTGCTGGACCTTCATTTGCTGATGGGGCACAACTCAGAGTGAGAAGCAGCATCTGGAAACATCTATTAATAACGGGAACATGAAATGTACTAAGTAGAAATGCAGGGAAATTGGAAGTCATCAAAAATGAAATGGAGCATATAGCGATTGGCATTCTTGGGATTGGCCATTAAAAATCAGATAACCATATGGTTTATATGCCAGAAATAACAAATTCAAGAAGAATGGCAGAATATTCATCATCAAAAAGGATATTCTATACTCATACAAGCCAGTTAATAAAACTATTATTCAAGTAAATGCACCAGCCATGAAAGCTAGTGATGAAGAAACTGAACATTCTAACATAGTCAAACTGAAATTGACCAAAGATGCAATCAACAGACATTGATAATCACTGGCCAATGCAACGTGAGAGTTGGAAACAAAGATTTGTAGTTAGAAAATAAAAAAGGCAGAACATGTTCAGAGGGTATCAAGCTTCAAGTTGCAAAATGAAAAGATTCTTCCAGCAAAATATTGAACAAATGATGAAAGAAGTTTCAAAGAAGATGGAAGAAATGCGAAGTTCCCTCTATCAAAAATAACTCGTTGATATTCAATAATTTCACGAGTTAATATACAATCCAAAATAGATGACACTGAAGGAAGAAGTCTAAGCTTCTCTGAAAGTATGAGCGAAAAATAAAGGCTCTGGGAATTGACAGAATTTTAATTAAAATGTTTTGATGTGCTGATAAAGCACCAGAAACCCTCACTAGTCTATGCCATCTGCCTAGACATTGGAAGACAGGTATCTGGCAGCCCGACTGGAAGAGAACCATATCTGTATCCATTTCAAAGAAAGGGTTCCCAACCAAGTGTGGAAATCATCAAAATATCATTAATACCACATACAAATATTTGCTGAAAATGATTTTTAAATTATTGCAGCAGTAGATGGACAAAAAGCTGGCAGAAATTCAAGCAAGGTTCAGAAGAGGGTTCAAAACAGCAGATAAAAAGGCTACTTTCCTCTAGTTCTTGAATGCTTTCCCCCACCCCACCACCACTATCATGACCCCAATTCTACCTTACAACTCCAGCTAGACCAGAGCATGCACATGGGTGCAGATGAGAGCTGGAAACACAGGGAATCCAGGACAGATAAACCCCTCACGACTCATAATGAGAGGAGCGATATCAGAATGATAAGTGGAAGGTGGGGGGAGAAAGGGAGAACCAATCACAATGCTCTACATATGAGCCCTTCTCAGGGGGAGGGACAGGTGAAGGGAGACATCGGTCAGTGTAAGACATGAAAAAATAACAATTTATAAATCATCAAGGGTTCATGAGGGAGGGAGTTGGGAGAGGGAGGGGAAAAATGAGAAGTTGATACCAAGGGCTCAAGTACAAAGAAAATGTTTTGAAAATGATGGCAACATATGTACAAATGTGCTTGACACAATGGATGTATGTATGGATTGTGATTAGAGCTGTATGAGTCCCAATAAAATGATTTTTAAAAGAAAAGTAAAAAAAAAATGCTGACATCAGATGTGTCTTAGCTGAAAGCCAGAATACCAGGAGAGTGTGTTTTATGGCCCATGCAAAGGCATTTGACTTTGTGAACCAGAACTAACCAGGTGCAACACTGAGAAGAATGAGAATTCCAGAAGACTTCCGCACGCTCATTCAAAACTTGTCCATGGACCAAGAGGCAATCGTTTGAACAGAACTACATGGTTTAAAATCAGGAAAGATATGTATGAAGTTCTACCCTTTAACCATACTCATTCCATCTGTATACTGAGAAAACGAAGAAGAATGTGGTATCAGCATTGGAGGAAGGCTTATCCAAACCTGCGATATACAGATGACACCACCTGCTTGCCAAAGCAAAGGGGAATGGAGTACTTGTTGCTGAAGATCAACGACTGCCTCCTTCAGACTGGATTGCTGCTCAAAATAAAGACAACCAAAAACAAAAACCCAAATAAAGTGGTAGGAGAATTTTAAAAACACTCTGTTAAGCTTTGTAATTCATATGAAATATGGATTGTAAGGCCAAAAAACAACAACGAAACTCATTGTTATCAAGTAATTGCTGATTTGCCCTGTGGGCTTCTCCCACGGAGCTACTAGGGGCTTTGAACTGTAGACCATGAGGATTGCAGCCCAACTTGAAACCACTATACAACTAGGGCTCCTATAGGAGCAAGGTTTATTCAATTAAAATAATGTTTGGGGGAGATCAGTTTAATTGAAAATAATGCAGCATAGACTGGCCCAAGTTAAGAAGAGAGGCAGGGAGAAGGGTGAGAATGCTATAGCAGTCAAATTACAAAGTCATGACAATCTATTGGGGTGGCAGTTAAATCAGAGAGCGAATGATGAAAGACTATGAACTGTGTAAAATTTGGCAGTATTTGACGACAAATAGATCTCTCATAGACATGATCTTGTACCTTTTGTTACCCTGTTTACTTTCCTCAAGGGAGTTTTATGAATCACGGAAGGAACTGAACACTCTCTGTTAGAGACACGAATGACTATGAAAGTACCCAGTCTGCAGTCCCTGAGGAGATCTGACAACAGACTTCAGACTCGGGAGGGCAGGGCTTGGCACTGCATCAGACCAGATCAAAACACATTCTTAAGTTTCAGCAGACAGACCTGGAACTATTCATATGCTATTTTGTTGTTGTTGTCATTGGTTCTTTTTTCCCCATGTCTATCTATATACGGTAAGCAGGAAAAACAATCCCAAGGAGAAAACAATGACTGATGGTTCTGGGGGGACAGGGGAGAGGAGGAAGTGGGGGAAAGGGAGAGAGGATCTAACAAACCAAGGAACAAAGGAACAACATGAGATCTAAAATCAATGGTGAGGAAGGCACAGAACCCCTATTGGGGCTCGATCAAGTACTATGTAGTAGAGAGGAAGTACAGAGAGCTAAATGAAGGTGGAACATGATAGTGGGACAGGAAGAAAGTAAAAGGAAATAGAGGAAAGAACTAGGAGGCAAAGGACATTTATAGAGGTATAAACATAGGCATGTACATATGTAAATATATTACTAATGATAGGGATATAGGTCTATGTACACATATTTATAGGCTAAGTATTAAGGTAGCAGACAGACAGTGGGCCTCTACTCAAGTCCTCCCACAATGCATGACACTTTGTTCTAATAACCTGGCATAATAACCTGGAAGCTGATGCTCAGCTTCCCAACATGATAGCTGAAGACAAACTGGGTGTGTAAGCTAATGTGGTAAAGAGAGCTGATGGTGCCCGGTTGTTACAAGATATAGCATCTGAGGTCTTAACGGCTTGAAGTTAAACAAGTGGCCATCTAGCAGGGAAAGCAACAAACCCCACATGGAAGAAGCACAGGTATGATGGGATCAGGTATCAAGCATCAGAAGATCCAAAACAAACAACCATTTGACACGAACGAGGGGTGTCAGAATGGAGACCCAAAACCCATCTGTAGACAATTGGATATCCCTCACAGAATGGTCCACAAGGAAGGGACAAGCCAGTCAGGATGCAGTATTGCACTGATGAAGCATACAACATTTCTCTAGTTCTTTAATGCTTCCTTCCCTCTGACTATCATGACCCAGTGCTACCTTACAAATCAGCTAGACTGAAGCATGTACACTGGTACAAATGGTAAGAGCTCTCGACACATGGAAGCCAGCACAGATAACTCCCTCAGGGCCAATCATGAGAGTAGCAGTACCATGAGGAGAGGGGGTGGGGGGGTGGGAAGGAAGATAAAGTGGGAACTGCTTGCAATGATCAGTGTACAACTCCAATCCACCAGGGAGATGAACAATAGAAACATGGGAGAAGGGAGACAGTGATGGTGTAAAATATGAAAATAAGAATAATTTCTAAATTATCAAGGGTTCACGAGGGTGGGAGAGTAGTGGAGGAGGGGGAGAAAACATGAGCTGATACCAAGGGCTCAAATAGAAAGAAAATGTTTTAGAAATTATGATGGCAACAAATGTACAAATATGCTTGACACAATTGATAAATGGATTGTTATAAGAGCTGTAAGAGCCCCCAATAAAATGATTTATGTAAATTTTTAAGAAAGCAAATAATAATTAAAAAGACAGTTTGAAAGTTACCATAAGTAAAGGGAATTTAGCATTTCACAATTAGACTTCCCATTGAGGTTTTATCATAATGCTTATGCAAGACCATTGTGGCCATCTTGCTGGGTGCTTGTTCTTGACATGAGAACGCTGTGGAAAGTAGTTTACAGAAATGAGGGTCACTCAGGCACAGAGCTGTCATCCCCAGACAGCAGCTGCTCAGCTCTAGAAAACAAAAGACAGTACGATAGCAGCACTACCAAGGACCTCCAGCATCTCACTTCTTGAGAAATCCATTGTTTCCTCAAATAAACAATTTCACAGAATGTCAATTTTGGCTTTTGTTTATACTTTATTTATAAAAGTGTTTTTTTCTATTTTAAACAAACACTTTTTTATTTTGAACTGGGTGAACGTTTACTTAGCAAATCAATATTCCATTTAACAACTGTGTTTCTTCTAATTGATAACATCATTTATCTCATTTTCTCGGCTTTCTATTTGCATTCTACCCTCTTTCCTAGTCCTTCTGAGTTTTGTTCCTGGTGAATGCATTCCTTCCTGGTTGATTGTTCTAAGGTGTGCACACTTCACTAGGGTTACTCTGCCCCTCACAGACCTGTCTTGCTTGGCTTAAAAGTAGGCCATGACTAAGGAGGATGACTAAGGGACACAGCCTTTAGGGTCCATCTGTCTTTATACAATTGGTAAGCCGTTTTTTTTTTTCTCTGAATCTTAGTTTTTTCCACATTTTTCTTCCACTTCATCCATGATCCTGTAATAGGATCCCATTCAGAGTGGTTAGATGGGGTGACCAGGCACCTCCAGTTTTAGTCTCAGAGTTTTGGAGAAATTAATGTGGCCCATTTGTCAATTGAATGAATAGTTTCTATCTGCTATTTTTTTTCACACTTAAGCTAAATGGTTCAAATCTACCAGCTGCTTCATGTAAGAAGGATGAGGCTTTATGCTCCCATAAAAAATTAGAGGAAACTCAGACCATTGTGGTGAGGACATTATACTCAAACATCTGTTCTCCTCCCCCAAGAAATTTTTTAACTAGATAGAGCAAGGTAATGAAATAAGACCACTTTGCCATTGATCAAGCCATATTCAGGTCTAGATTGTTACCACATAGGGATTGCTTAACCATTCCAAACAACTGACTTAAGTCCTTACAGAAAAATCGTAGTTCTGAGGTTAAGTTTTGGTTCCTGTTACTAGTAAACCTAGTCCTCCCATACTAGACACTCCAACCCCTTAAACTCTGTCTATTTCAACTAAAGTAGGAACTACAATGTCCCTTACAGGACAAAGGTTTACAGCACAGATGCCCACTTCCCAGTTCCCCACTGTAAAAGCATCAGTTCCAGCAATATTAGTGGTTCAGAATGTTCAGATTAATCTATCGTTAATTAGCTACAAAAGTATTCTTATGCGGTTTCATCATAAAACCCTGCCAGTGAGGCAGTCATCGGATGCATTGCAAAGAAAGCATGACAAGGAGGATGCGGATGACAGTGTGGGCGGCAATGACTGCGGTCATTTGTGATCTAGCCATGGTGCCTGTAGCAGCTATTCTTGGTCTCAAATCCACTGTACTGAAACATGCATGCTGGGTATTTTCACATGTGCCGTAGGAAACTTAATTAGCATTTAATAAGTAAATGTGTTATACTCTTCAATTGAGATGTTGCAGTTTTAAAACAAAATTAGTTCATTTTAAGTGTAAAAAATAAAGTTAGTATTCATAAAAAAAAATATTCAAAGCCTCAGAAACCCTATCTCGGGTTCGAGTTAGAATCTACTAAATGTCAGTGGGTTTGTTTCTGGGGGGAAAGGTTCTGGCTTGGTGTTGGAGTGGTGGCAATGAGGTGGCTAACTGCAGGGTCAGCAACTCGAGACCACCATTCCACAGGAGAAAGACAAGGCTCTCTACTTCCAGGAAGAGTCAGTCTCAGAAACCAGTGTGTGGCCTACAGGGTGGCTGAGTTGGACTTAACCTGATGGTAGTGAATGCATTTTCTCCACTTGAGGAATGAACAAGAGTTGCACTGTGGATGGCTTTTTCTAAAGATCCTTTTATTGAGGGCTCTTATAACAATCCATACATCATTATTTTCTAAACATTTACATTTTATTTGAACCCTTGGTATTAGCTACTCTTATTCCCCTCCCTCCCCACCTTCCACTCTCCTGATCCCTTGATAAATTATAAATTATTATTTTCATATCTTACACCGACCACTGTTTCCCTTCACCTGCAGTTTCTTCTCCCCTCCTCTCCCCACCTTCTCCCTACAATCCTGGTATCACTACTCCCATTTCTGTTCCTAAGAGGTTTAGCTGACCTGGATTCTGTGTGTCCTGAGCTCTTATCTGTATCTGTGTACATGCTCTGGCCTAACTCACAGTGAAAGGCAGGATTGGGGTCATGATAGTGTGTGCAGGGGATGGGGAGGTTGTGAGGAAGCCTCAATGAACCAGAGAAATAGTGTGTGTTTCATCTGTGCTATACTTCACCCTGGTTGACTCATCCCTTCCGGTGACTCTTCTGTGAGAGGATGTCCCATTGTCTACAGATGGATTTTGGGTCTCTGCTGTTACCCCCTTTGTTCTCAACTATATGGTTTTTTAATTTGTTTGTTTTGGGTCTTCTGATGCCTGTTACCTGATCCTGTCAACACCTTATGATCACAAGCTTCTTTATGACTCCAATCACTAGTTACCAAAGTAGGGTCTAGAATATTTGCTGAATATGTTGGGATAATTGACCTTGATGTGTCCTGAACCCATAAGTCCAACTGCTCATTCCCTTGTGTTTGGACATGGCAAATAAGTTTTCATAAGTTTGCCTCCTATATGCTCTACTTTATTTATGGATATGTGTGAAATATAGGTAAATGCACATATAGAAACAGTTTCTGTCAAACCTATATGAATATATTAATAGGTAGGTCTCCTTACCATACCAGTTGAACTTGTGAGTCTATGTATCCATTTGTAGATCATTGCTATTCTTCTTCTTGTAGGATTGTGTATCTAATAGTATTTATTTTGCCTTTAATGTTTGCCCTTCTCCCAGGGTCATTTTTTGTCTTCAACATTTTTACCAATCTACCTCCTCTTATATTTTGCTTTCTCCTTCACCCAAGTTAATATGTGACTGTCCACCAGCGAGTGCTTTACTCCCACTTTATTTCCCTTTCTTGGTCACCATCAAAGAATTCTACTTTTTGTATGAAAACTTTCTTGACTTTGTAATAGTGGTCTCATACAACATTTATCTTTTTGTGACGGACTTAATTCATTCAGCTTTAAACCCTCCACCGTGGATGTCAGAAGGCAGCTTGAATCTTTTTCATAAATACAGAGTAGCCAAGGTGAATGGAAGAAAGTATTAAATTTACAAAGCCAGAAAAATTGTGACTGCAGCTTGAGGAGAGAATGTTCTAGATTATAATGGGATGTAGAAGAGAATGTACTAGATTATAATGGGATGCTTAAAGTCCTGGAGTTAGAGAACTGAAAGAGAAGAGCACACTCAGCGTATTTTAAGCTGAAATAACTGAAAAAATCCAAGTCTCAGGTTCAATGTTGAAGGATCCTATGGGAGAAAGCATTGAACTACGTCTGAAGCACCATAAGCTGAAAGGAATACACAGTCGCTGAACCGAAAAGAGCTGGTCGACACTCAGCTCTTTCAAGAGCTTACACACTCACGAGCCAATGGAACCGAAGGAAGTAGTCTGAGCCACATGGAAGGCCTAGGCAACAAACAATACTCCAGAAACTCATCTGCGTCCACTTCAAAATAGATAACCAAACAGAATGGGGAAATTATTAAATAATATTAATATCACATACAACTACATTTTTGCTGAAAATAATTTTAAAATAGCTGCAACCTTACCTCTACGGAGAGCTTCTAGAAAATTAAGCTGCATTCAGAAGAGGATGTGCAATGAGGACTATCATTGCTGACAGATACATCGTTCCTGAAAGAAAAAATATCAGCAAGATATTTTATAATTTTTGGACTATGCAAAGACATTTAACTGAGCAGAACATAATAAGCAGTGGACAATATCATGAAAATGGGGATTGTAGAACACTTAAGTATGCACATATGGAACACAATTAAGGTTTCTCAGGTGGGAAATACCTTGGCACGAGAAAGAATTCTCGCTAAAGCCTGGTTTGTGATCCAAGTGGGTTTTATAAAAGACAGAAGTTTCAGGTTTTACAGTCACAGATCAAGGGCAACCTCCTGGGATTGCAAACCACAAGTGGTGGGGGTGGGGGGAGAGAGAGAGAGAGAGAGAGAGAAGGGAGAGAGTGGGGGGAGGGAGAAAGAGAGGGAGGGAAAGAGAGGGAGGGAGAGGGAGGAGAGGGGGGAAGAGGGAGAGAGGAGAAAGAGGAGGGAGAAAGAGGGGGGGAAAGGGAAAGAAGAAGAGAGAGGGGAGAGAGGAGGGAGAAAGAGGGAGAGAGAGGAGAGAGAGAAGAAAGAGGAGGGAGAAAGCGGAAGAGAGAGAGGAGAGAAGAGGGAGGAGGGAGAAAGGGAGAGAGAGCGGGGAGAGAGGAGAAAGAGAAGAGGGAGGCAGGAGAAAGAGGGAGGGAAAGGGTAAGAGGGAGAGAGAGGGAAAGAGGAGAAAGGGAAGGAGAGAGAGAGATACCTGTGGCCGGCTGGCCGGCCGGCTGGCTGGCTGGCTGGCTGGCGGAGCAGAAAGCTCAGAAGTAGCAGAAGGGAAAGAGACTGGTGGTCTTGAGGTTCCGGCCTTTAGGGCCTTCAGCTGGGAGGCATGCTCTAAGGTACTGGTTGATGGTACTTAATTAACTGAATTAAGCCCACCTGGATTAGTTTGGGCCATGTACACTCACCTGATTCTGTGAGACCTGAATTTGGAGCATGCGCAGTAGACACCCTGGTTCCTGTTCTGCTACCTAACAGAACCTGTACATAGACCAAGAGGCAATCATTTGAGCAGAATCAGGGATACTGAATGGATTAAAATCAGGAAGTCACTAGAGTAGCATCAGTTCACCATACTTATTCAATATGTGCTGAGCAAGTCAGAGGATGTGGATTTTATGACGAAGAATGTGACATCAGGATCAAAGTGGGGCTTATTAACAACCTACAATATGTAAATGACACAAGCTTGCTTGTATAAAGAGAGGAGCACTTACTGATCAAAAGCAAATAGTGCATATAATTGGGCTTCTAGATAGTACATCCCAGCTTAATGCTTTCAGGCTGTGTGATCTGGGCAGATTACTTTCTTTATTGAGTTTCTGGGAATTTTTCCCTCTTCATAATAGAACTATAACTTTTGCACCTGATAACTTTAGGTTTCATGCTGCAACTTTTTATTGTTCTAGAACACTCCGAGCTGGGACATGTGACAGAGACAGCACACGTTTGTGAAGGTATTGGGGGGAGGAAGTAAAAGAAAGCAGAGGTGCTCAACCTCAACACAAACTTCCTGGGCTCCTTTGCATATAGGTAAGCGTGATATACATAACTGTACCTACTTCAATTAATTGTTCTGATATGATAATAATTAGATCTAGTTGTTTTCATCATGCTACTTAAATCTTCAATACCTGTATTGACTTTCATCTCTGCTGGGTTTATCAGTAAATGAGAACAATACTTTAAATTCTCCTATTTCAGCTCTATAAATACTTTCTGCATAGTAAATTATATCATTAGGTTCATGTAAAGTTAAAAAAAAGTTATGTTTTATTTCCTATTCTATTTAATTTCAAGATTTTCTCTGACAATAGTGTTCACTAGTATCACTCTGATGCTCCTAAATTGTATTTATCATGCTTGTAGCTTGTAGTGTGTATTTTCTTCCTTTGTCCCAATAATGGATTTTATCTCTTTAAAAATATTCATCCAGGGGGAGCGGGGAGGGAGGGAAAAAAAAAAGAGGACCTGATGCAAAGGGCTTAAGTGGAGAGCAAATGCTTTGAGAATGATTGGGGCAGGGAATGTATGGATGTGCTTTATACAATTGATGTATGTATATGCATGAACTGTGATAAGAATTGTATGAGCCCCAATAAATTGTTAAAAAGAAAAGAAAATGATTAGGGCAAAGAATGTATAGAGGTGCTTTATACAATTGATGTATGTATACGTATGGATTTTGATAAGAGTTGTATGAGCCCCTAATAAAATGTTTTAAAAAAATAATCAGCCAATATCCTAAACCTCAACTCTCTCTACAATTTTTGCTTATAATATTTGAAAAATAAGAGCCATAACAAAATAAAAACAAGCACATGGGAAATCTAGATAATGTTCCAACCTGACAATGGTGTTAAAATAAAAATGAATACCTACGCATGCCTGAAAAACACATGACCAGACTGAGAAGTTTAGGAGATGGCTGAGAAATATGTTGAAGTATTGAATTTCTAGACCTGAAAAATATAATAAGTGGTATTAACAATAGGATAATGTCAAATTAGAAACATGTATAAGATGGAACAAGAGATGAAAGAATAGTAAATAAAGAAGAAAACAACATCAACACAGGCAATGAAGTGAGCTGGGTTAACAAGCACCCACCTGACTCTCAGGAGAGCCTTTGGGCCAACAACAGAAATTCCAGGCATAGAGAATGAAGGTACCTTCTTTGCCTCTTTCCTTCTGCAGCCCAGGACTCTGGTAATCCCTGATTTCCTCAATGAAGTTCTGGAGTGATGTAATTTAAAATAATAATGGTTTTTACTCCAATCATTTCACTGTACATTAAAATAATAAATCAATTCAGGGTAAAATATCTTTTATTTTGAAATTTTGTTTTATTTTATTATTAATTGGAATTAATGCAGACATCAAATCATTCCATAGTTCAATCATGTCCAGCAGAATGGTACATTTGCTATCACAATCAGGTTTCAAACATTCTTTTTTTAAAATAAAGACTCAAATTCATTACATAAATTGTATTGGATTGGATCAAAGCATCACGGACAAGTCTAAAGGAATCGGCTAACTGTTGCTGGACACCTCTTAGAGTTTATTCATCAGCCTGCTGAACTGTTCTTTCTCAGAAACATAATTAAAGCAGCTGAATTTGATACAAGCGCAATGTCGTTTCCTTCAAGAATTAACTCATCTTTCTGGCCTTGAGAAACAGAACAGGCAACACCTGTCCTCATGCGAACCCTCTGGGTGTATTTTTCACCCAAGAAATTACAGATTTCAACAAGAGACCTTTTCTCCTGAATAACCACATTGATGGGGAAGTGGCCACACACAGACCGCATCTTGTGTCAGAAGCACAGTGTCACGCCCTTGATCATGTTCTGTGCGTGACCACAGATAGTGCGGACTGTAGCCAGTTCCTTTCTATTTCCCCACCATTTGTCAACTCGAAGCCTCTTCTTCTTCTTCCCAAGGAGGCTGAGTTCTACATTGATGTGCTTGAAGTCCCTCCGCAGGTCCAGCTTGCATCAAAGAGGGAATCTAGTGACAAGTTTTATCTGTTCAAGTCAGAATATCCTGAGCCGTAGTTCTATCAACTAGAGTGAAACTAGGAAAGGCAGGTACCAGGTAGTGCCCGAGGGTTAAAGAGCTCAGGTGGTGCCATCCTCAACTGCGCTCGGCTGTTAAGGAGAGCTTGAAGCTCAGAGGGCATGGGATGTATGGGTCACAGCTGTGAATTCCCTTTGAGGCAGTTTTACTCTCACCCTTGGGGATCTGAGTCAGACTTGAATTGATTTCAATGAAATTTTGTTGTGGTTGTTTTGTGGGGTGGGGTGGGGTGGGGGTAACCTACTAGTTAAAAACTATAAAGACATCCCAAGGTTCTCTTCCCCAGTGGCTCTATCCTGCTTTGTGCATAAATCTTACTGATACTTGTTAATGTCTCTTTCAGGATTTGAGACACGGGAAGTTTTGGAATGACAACTGCCTTTGGGAGAAGGAGCGAGCCAAATGGGTAGGACTCCGTTTCCATTTCAAAGTTACATTTTATTTTCAGTTTTAGTTTTCCCCCGAGAAGTTTCACAGTTAAAGTAAATTGTTCCATAAGTCCAATATTTTTGAAGCTCATCTTTAAATGCGAAGGTTAAAATATGGAAATGAGCTTCAGTTTGAAGATGAATACATTGAAAGACATGAGAAAGTCACTTAAAAAAACCTCAAAGAATTTATGAATTAGCATTTCATTTTTGCTCACATTCAAATTGAAGTCTGAAATATAATCACCTAAGGAAGATATATAATCTGATGGTTGAAAGACAGTCAACATTTTTAATCAACCCAAAATTGTCTATGCGCAATGATACAAAATAATTTATCACCACCAATAACTATATTTAAACAAACAGATGCCAGTTTCTGATAAAAGACAAAGAAATTATATATATTAACATATTCGTTGTTACCAAAATGGGTCTTACCCACCACATTCTAGTTGCTTATTATTGTTCAAATTATTTTCATACTTTTCCTGTGGGAAATGTGGTCATAGATTTCATTTTGATTAACTAATACTAAGAACAATTTGAGTTCCTCAGGATTCATTTGTTTTGAGGCAACCCATAATATCCCGCTCTTGTGTCTATATTTTCCCCGTTGCATCTGTACTGGGTCCTCTGTCAAGATGGGGCTGATGGCTTCCCAGTTATCAGACAGGGTCTCATGTGGATCAGGTAAGATTGTCTGCATTCTTGCGCTCTAAACTACTTCTCTGCTGCTTAGAAACTCCTCACAGAGGGATGTTAGGGAATTTGTGACTCACTTCATTGATTGGAACTGTTTTTAACCTCAAAGACTTAACAGAATCCATGGTCTTGAACTAGGGAACTCCTTTCCCCATTTTGTTCCCGTTCATTCTTGCCTCATTTGGCAAATGCAAAGCAAAACAAATATTAAACACAACGCAAATAAAGAAAACCTTACAAACCTGACTGACTCCTCACATGTTCCTTTATTATTACATACAAGGTGCCTTTGTTTGGTGTAAAGGGGAAACTGAGGTACAGGGAGGAAGACAGACATAACTGACAGGACAAGGGAGAGCAGAAACCAAAATAGCTTTATTAAGGGGTGGGGGTGGGGATCGCCCTTAGGAGGTTCTGTGACTAGGCCAACAGTCAGCAGTTGGGGGCGAGGGTTTTTTAAAGGGGTGGTAAGGAATGTAGGGCAATTAGCCTATGGGGTCTGGAAACTCAGAGAATTGCTTGTCCACTCCTCGACTCCTTGAGGCTTTCTTTGAACCCAGAACATCTGGTTTCACTGGTTATCTTATCAGGCTGTTATCTTATCTGGCGTTGTCTGCTGCTGACCTTTGGGATGTGCAGGGAAGCACGTGCAGGACCGGGACCTGCTTCAGCTTAGTCAAAACGGGGCTGCCTACTTCGGACAGGCCCAAATGTTTGGGAAGATGGGGCAATCATCTGTCAGGTCATCTGACAGACATTTACAGAATCTTGAGAAATAGCTTCCCAATCCTTCTGTTTTATCTTCACAGCAGGACAAAATCCATAGCTTCACAGTTTAATTGTGATCACGAGATAGGGACTGTGTTTGCTTCGGCAGCACATGTGCTAAAATCAGAGCTGGGGGGTCTAAGGGAAATGAAGCACAAATGGTGAGGATATTGGAAGGGGGAGAAGAAAAAGAAAGCCAAATGTGGTGTTAATTTTTATCTTGTTGGGCTGACAAGCTTTATATTAAAAAATGTTTAAACTATGCCAATTACCTATCATCCAATTGATTCCAATGTATGGTGACCTCATATGTATGGAATAGAAGTCTCCTTCCTTTTCGCATCTGTACCAGCTGTCGGATCTTTCTTGTCAGGCACCCTGGTTGCAAGTGAACAGTCATCATTCCAGTGTGCATTTGAGACTTACTGTATGTGCCCCATGAGGACTCGTAATCTCTATAAAGGGTTTGTGATCTCCCCCCATGAACATGTAAGATGATTTAATTGAAGAACTAGCCAAGAAAGTATTTGATTAGATCATTCTCAGATCCTGTAATAGTAAAGGCATTCAATCTAGAAAAATATTATCCTATCTTTGGCCTTTCACCCAATATTTTGATCTTTCAGTCTGGTATCAGAAATATTGCCTTATGGTAAAATTTTTCCCCTTTCATTTTATCATGAATCTGGAAAGCTAATATACTCAGTATATAATATATATGCAGTATATACTGTAAATATCAAGTGTTGGGCTGCTCAACACAAGGTTGCCAGTTCAAACCTATCAGCCACTATTCCTGAAAAGAATGACTTAGTACTCACGTTAACATATGCAGTCTCAGAACCCTTGAATAGCATCGCTCTGAGTGGGAATAGACTTGAAGGTCTGGGCATTGCAAGTATGCATCAATATGTGCCTGCCTGATCAGAAAAGAATTGTGGTTAAGTGTAGTGAGAGAAACAGAAGTGTAAAATGCTCAGAAGTGGAGGTTTTTGTAACATAAATTTGAGGTTGAATATGCTAAACTCCTAGCCAGTCTTAAGTCTTCACTATAGGATAGGGTTAGAATTGTGTTAAGCACCAATCAGAGGAAACTTTACTTGAAAAAGTTCCTAAGGTCCACTTCTTGAAAAACCTTCATAAGTTTCTATGAAAGGGATGGAATTGGGTACTGTAGAATTACCTAGAAAAAAAAAACCACACAAACATTTGTAGCGATCCATTGACAGGGCGCTGGCAGAAAT
The DNA here is from genome assembly GCF_050624435.1 of Tenrec ecaudatus. NCBI lineage: Eukaryota > Metazoa > Chordata > Mammalia > Afrosoricida > Tenrecidae > Tenrec > Tenrec ecaudatus. Next base: position 217,923 of record NC_134537.1, on the reverse strand, counting down.
TCAAGTCAGATTCAGAAAACCACATATAACAAAGGATGGTATTGCTGACATCAGATGAATCTTGACTGAATGCATAGAATATAATTACTTATGTTTTATTGACTAGGCAAAGGTATTTGTGTGGATCATAGCAAACTATCAATAAAGTTGCAATGAATGGGAATCTCATGTCTCTTAATTGTGTTCTTGTGCAAGCTGTACATAGACATTTGAAAAGAACGAGGAGATAAGCCTGGTTTACAGTCCAGAGAAGTGCATATCGGGGTGGCATCTTTTCATCATATTTATTCAATCCCTATTCTGAGTGATCTGTGCAGTTGGATCTTACGAAGAAGAGCATGGCACCAGGAAAGGGGGAAGACTCATTAGCTATCTGTGATATGCAGATGGCAAGATTTACGTTCGGAAAAAAGGAAGCACTTGCTCATGAAAAAGAAATACATAGCCCTCAGTATAGATTACAATTCAATGTACAGAAAGCTGAAATATTCACAACTGGACCCACAGACAACATCGTAACTGGAGAAGAGATAAATGTTGTCAAGTATTTCACTTTGCTTGGATCTACAAGCAACACTTATAGAAGCAGCAGTTGAGAAATTAAATTAGTTACTGCACTGGAAAAAATCTGCACAAGAGTCATTTAAGATATCATAGAACAAGGATGTCACTTTGAGGCGTAAACTGTCCCTATGCATTTAAAAGCTGCACAATGAATAAGGAAGAATGAAGAAGAATTAATGCATTTGAATTATAGTGTTGGCAAAGAATAATGAAAGTGTGTGGACTGACAGGTAAGTAAACTAATCTATCTTGAGAAAGTACAACCAGAGTGCTCCTAAGAAGTGAAGATGGCAAGACAAGATCTCATGAACTTCGGACATATTATCAGGAAAGACCAATCAATCACTGGAAAAGGACACCATGTTTGGGAAGTGGAGGGTCGCTGAAAAAGAGGAAGGCTCTCCAGGAGGATTGGCAATAGTGGCACAGTGAAAATGGTACATGAAGTGGGAAGTGTGTTTCATTCTGTTTTAGGGAGCTAAAAGTGTTTCATTCTGTGAGTCAGAGCTGACTTACTGGCACCTAACAAGGATAGCATACGTAACTGAAGAACAGGGTCCTTATAGAGTTAATGTCCTGTAAGTCTTGTTGACTCACCTTTTGAATGGTTTGTCCAGTGAACAAACACATTTGACTTTTTTTAACCCAAGGATTGTGGTATTCTTGTCCATTTCCCCTTAACTAAATTAAACCAGAGGTTTAAACAACATAAACTATTTTGACTCAAAGTAATACTTGTAATACTTCAGAATATACTTGTGTTCATTAATACTTGTGTCTGTGTCTTTACTTCTTCTTTAAAGGGTGCATTTAACTCATTTGATTTCCCGATTAGTGTTATGATTTAAATTTAACCTTGAAAGTTTTCTGTAGTTGCATCTTGTAAACTTGAGAGCAAATTTATTTTACTTAAAACACTATTTTCACAGGTTTTATCAGTTACTTGGAAGACACTTCACTACTTTCATGCTCTGAATTACATATTTCATAGATATCTATTGTGTGCAAAAAACCTACATGAAGAGTTCATGAGGGAGGGAGGTATAGGGAGAAAGGGGGGAAATGTGGAACTGATATTAAGGGCTCAAGTAAAAGCAAATGTTTTGAGAATGATGATGGCAACAAATGTGCTTGACACAATGGATGTATGTATGGATTGTGATAGGAATTGTACGAGCCCCCAATAAAATGTTTTTTTAAAAATTATGACCCCGTATATTGATTATATTATGAATTAGTAAAACCTCCTCTGATTAGAAGAGTTGGAAATTGATCTTATCACTGTCCCAAAACCCAATCTAATATTAATAAGTTGACATAATTTAACATCTCAGGAGAATTGTGTGTGAAGACACAGCTCAGCAATACCAAGGTCCTCAATATGTGCTATCTGCTTTCTGTCTCCCAGTTCTGTGTTTTAATTTGCAGTGAGGTTCTGCTGGTAACTTTAAGTATCCCCAGACTTGAATCTTCACAGGTAGAACACTTGTCAAAATGGGATCTTTTCCTTTCAATTATTCCAACAAATCCCCATGTTTATTTTTTTCCCCTATAGATTCGTCTGCCTCAAGAGTTCGTTCCTGGCCCACTCCTGGGTTACCATACTTTCAGTGAGATGGATGCTTACATCTGGAGCCCAGAGGAGGATGAAATGCATACACGTGTATCAAGGATTAAGAGCTAAAGCACTGATGTTTTTCAAGTGTGGCACTGGCAAAAAACATCGAGTATCACATGGACGACCAGAAGAACAAAAATCTCAGTACAGAAAGAAGTACAGCCATCATACTCTTTAGAGGACTAAACTTCGTCTCTTGTATTCTGGGCATGATATTAGGGAGAACCAGTTTCTAGCGAAGGATATCATGCTTAGGAAAGAAGAGGGTCCGCAAAACAGAGGAAATCCATGAATGAGACTGACTGACACAGTGGCTGCAACAATGGGTTTACACTTAGAAATGATTAGTGAGGAGACTACAGTATCAGGCAGTGTTTTGTTCTGGCGTACTGACTGAGTTCAGTCCCAACCTGCCTAGTGTCATGCAACCTTGTAAATTCTACAGCTTGCCCAAGGAGCTTAATATATGAGATATTGTCACAGGATGTTGGAATATATATACATCATATATTTCCCATAATTAACCTCTGCTTTCCTTCCTGATGGGAGTCCCGATGGTGCAGTGGATGTTGCCTTGCACTTCTAAAAACAAAGTCAGCAGTTTGAAAGGACCAGCTACTTTGTGGGAGAAAAATGAGCTTTCTGCTCCCCTAAAGATTGATAGTCTCAGAAAACCACATCTACCCTGTCAGAACTGGCTGGACGGCAATGAGATTTTTGTTTCCTTCTTTGTATCCTATCTCTTTTTTGTCCTTTCCTTCCTGGAAAGTATGCCGTCACAGCAAGTGAGTATTGGACCAGATCCCAAAACATAAGCAGAATGACAGTCACTCCCTCCAGGACACCCTGAACAAAAGTACTTTGGACAAGGAACCAAATGTTAGCAGAAAGATGTCACTACATGGCTTGGAAAACATTTGAATTTGAGAGGTTAATAATGAACTCTAAGCTAATACATATTCATGACCATCCCTGTGAAAATTGTCCCATCCTCATAATCCCCAGGAGCTTGCTTTGGTGGTTCTGATCCCACCTTCTTCCTTGCTTGATCAAACAAAGGAAAGCAGTCCTCTTCCACTGTCCTCCAGTCTGTCTTTGCTTCTCCGATGCGTGGAGAGAGACCTGGGTCGGTAACAACAGCGCTGCCATGCCTTGGAACTAACTTCGGGACAGCTCAGAGCAAGAGTGTGGCGAAGTGTAGTTGTCCATGACATATTTAGCTATTGGTCTTGGGAAGTAAGGAGATTGAGACGTAATCCTTAAGGAAGTACTCTTGGTGGGCATTCGTTGACTAAAAACATTTCAATGATTACTCATGTCTTCGGGGTAAAATGTGACTCCTATATTTGGGATTCCAACACTGTCTGTGTGGTTTCTGGAAACCTTAGGTCCTGCCATCTAGGATTAGATAATGAACTTTTTAAAAATGTAATTACTCTCTTCTCTAACGTATTTCTCTCTTTAAATACTTTTATGATTCCGTCAACCCATTAATTACCTCTTTAAATTATTTCCTCTCTAAAATATTGTGTGTGTATGTACCATTCTTGCCCTTAGATTAAGGTATAGAATGATTCATCTCTTACACATATATGACCATCTCTGGATTTGTTTCTTTAGTCAACCCAGCCTAACCAGAATGTATGTATTAATTTAATTCTTCAAACAACTCTATAAGGTGAGTATTACTTTATAGGTGAATATACTAAATCAGTCTTGGAAGAAGTAGGGCCAGAGTACTCCTTATAGGCAGGGATGGTGAGATTCTGTCTTACATACTTTGGGCATATTGTCAGGAGAGACCACTCTCTGGAGAAAGACATCAATACTTGATAAAGTAGAAGGCAGTGAAAAAGAAGATCCTCAATAAATTGAATGACACAGTGCCAGCACCGATGGGCTTAAGTGTATGAACAACTTGGAGGATGGCACAGGACCAGGCAGTTTTTCCCTCTGTTGTGTATACGTTGCTATGGGTTGGAACCCACTAAAAAAAACCACCTAACAACAAGATACCATATATACTCGAGTATAAGCCGACCTGAATATCAGCCAAGGCACCTAATTTTACAGCGAAAACAATATTAAAAATGTGCTGAAATACAACGCTCCGCCGCCGCTACCGCCTCGACTCGGTCTGCGCGCCAGCACCCCGCTGCCGACAGCTCCGCCGCCATGGAGGACATGAATGAGTAAAGCAACATGGAGGAATTCGCAGAGGGTTCCAAGATAAACGCGAGCAAGAGCCAGCAGGATGACGGTAAAATGTTTATCGGAGACTTGAGCTGGGATACAAGCAAGAAAGATCTGACTGAATATCTGTCTCGATTTGGAGAGGTTGTTGACTGCACAATTAAGACAGATCCAGTCACTGGCCGCTCAAGAGGATTTGTGCTTTTTAAAGATGCTGCTAGTGTTGATAAGGTTTTGGAACTGAAAGAACACAAACTGGATGGCAAATTGATAGACCCCAAAAGGGCCAAAGCTTTAAAGGGGAAGGAACCCCCAAAAGGTTTTTGTGGGTGGATTGAGCCCAGATACTTCAGAAGAACAGATTAAAGAATATTTTGGAGTCTTTGGAGAGATTGAAAATATTGAGGTTCCCATGGATACAAAAACAAATGAGAGAAGAGGATTTTGCTTTATCACATACACAGATGAAGAGCCAGTAAAGAAGCTGTTAGAAAGCAGATACCACCAAATTGGTTCTGGGAAGTGTGAAATCAAAGTTGCACAGCCCAAAGAGGTGTATAGGCAGCAGCAACAGCAGCAGAAAGGAGGAAGGGGTGCTGCAGCTGGTGGTCGAGGTGGTACTAGGGGTCGTGGACGAGGTCAGGGCCAAAACTGGAACCAAGGGTTTAATAACTATTATGATCAAGGATATGGAAATTACAATAGTGCCTATGGTGGTGATCAAAACTATAGTGGCTATGGCGGAGATGATTACACTGGGTATAACCATGGAAACTTTGGACATGGACAGGGATCTGCAGACTACAGTGGCCGACAGAGCACGTACAGCAAGGCATCTCGAGGGGGAAGCAATCACCAAAACAATTACCAGCCATACTAGAGGAGGACACTGGAGAAAACAGGAGGAGATGCTAAAGCAACCCATCTTGCAGGACAACGTTGAAGATTGGCCTTCTGTTGATCTAAGATGACTATTTTGTAAAAGACTTTTTAGTGTAACAAGACACAATGGTGTCCACCTGTATATAGCTGCCAATAAGTTTTCTTTGTTTTTACTTTGTCCTTTGCTATCTGTGTTTTGACTCAATGTGGATTTGTGTTTATACAATTTTTATTTGTATGATTTCATGTTAAACCTCAAATGCTTCCTTATGTGAAAAAAAGTGTGCTGAAAAACTTGGCTTATATGTGAGTATATACTGTACTAAATCAAACAAATCTGGCCTGAAAGAAATACAGTCATAAAACTCAGAAGCAGGAATGGAGGATGATAGGAGCTCATCTCACAAACTCTGGAAATATTATCAATCCAAGGAAAAGGACAACATGCTAGACATAGTAGAGAGTAGGAGAAAAAGAAAAGCCCTCAGACAGGTGAATTAACACAGTGTCTGCAACAATGAACTCAACAAAGCAGGGACAGGAAGATGGCTCAGAATCGGGCAATACCATGTTCTGTTGCATGTGGGGTCGTTATGCGTCAAGAGCAACAATATGGAATCAATAGTTAAGAAAACTAATCAGGAAGTATCACTAATAAGATATTTTCACCACACATAGAGTTCCTCCAGCTGGTGTAGTGGATACCAGGGAGGCTGCTAACCGCATGGCCACCAGAAACCTGTGAAGACCCCAGAAACATACCAGGGCAGTTCACCTCTGTCCTTCAGAGTCACTATGAGTTGGCATTGATTCAGTGGCTATGAGTTTGGTTTTTAGAGTTCCAGGGTCTATGTTTTTAATCTCTTAACTATAGGTATTTTAATGTGCTGATGTAAGTATATATTAGGAAATTTATTTTGCAAAGATTAAACACATTGGAAGATGTCACTTAAATTTTGATGAGGTTATAACTTTGCTTCAAAAAAGTTATAAGTTCCCAGTGGTTTATAAAATCTTAAACAGCTGGTGAGAAAAAGCATGGTCCATTATCTAAGGCTTTATTTATTTTTATTGTAAGCAAATAAAAGAACAATCACATGATGTTTGAATTTCATTCTTTCAATTCATTAATTCTTTCATTCTTTTTGGCAGAGAATTTGTAAATATTAATTCTTCTTATAGATGAGGCATAGAAAGAGATTTTACATGACTTGCTTGGGCAAGTTGTAGAACTGGGGCTTTTATTCTGTTCCTTTTTGTCACCAACCTGTTGTGTTCTAGAAAAGGATCTAAATCTACTAGGATTTTCCTTTATGCAAACAGTTACGTGGTTGATGACTAGCCAAAGACTGATGATTGAACTTCACCCATGGACACCTTAGGAGAGAGACTTCTGAAAGCTCACCGGTAGGAAAGCCTATGGAGGAGAGGTCCTCCTCTGCACACGTGGCCATCATGAATCCACTGACTGTGACCAGCGACAGCGGGGATTACCACCCACCCCAACCTTAGCATTTCAAAGAGGGCAAAACAAAAGATTTTGATCAGTTACAAGTTTTCTGAAAACTGCTCCTGCAATAGGTGATTGACCAATGTTACCCAGGCACACAAACAGAATGGACTTGTGGGCCAGGGCTGCCATCTTCTCGTGCAGAGCAGCAGTGCAACCTGTATCAGAACCATCAGCCAGAACCTTCACGCTCCTGGCACATGCACATTAGCTCTTTAGCAATATGATTTTTAGCTCTGTTCATCAAGAAATAGAATTCATTTCTCTGCCTTTTGTTTGCAATAGGTGCATGGTTTCTTTTGGACAACAAATTGTAGCAGATATTCTATTTTGCTAGTTCTCAGAAGTTATATTTAATAAACCTTACAAGCATTCACTTACTCCCAAGTTTTTCCCTGTTAGATGGGACCAGGATAAATAAGAGACCACTGAAACCATAGAGGGACCAGTCCAATTATTCTACCAGAGGGCAAAGATATGGAGGAGAATATAAACAAGATCAAATCTGCCCAATGACTGATAGCTGCTCTGTCATGATGAAGGGAGTCTATCAAGACAAGAAGGTTCTGTGGCTCATTAAGAAGGGATAACTAATGATGTTAGACTGATGGGCTTCCCACAGCTAGATGGCGTTTCTGTTTCAAGCAGTAATGGAATCTGTAGTTGGGAGCGAGCAATGAGCATGTCTTGTGAAGCTGACTGTGACACTGGCATGTTGCGTGCACATTGTAGTTTCTGGGCAGTTAGGTTCATCTCATGGCACACTCATGTGGGAAGAGTAAAACGACTTCATAAGCCTTCATCTATTATGTATCTATTTAATCATTTTCTTGTGCATTGGCTGAAGGGTTGTAGATCAGATCTCTTTTCCATGAAAACATTTATACACATTTAATATCATTTTTATTGACTGCAGCCCCCATAATGGCATGTCACTTATCCTCCTTCCTCCAAGTGTTTCCTGTTTCTAGTTCTCCTCCTTTCCTAACCTGTTGGAACTTTGTCCTGCGCTGCATGCTGTCTTCTGATCTCAAATGTCTGATTTGTCTAACAAGTACATGCACTTCTAGTGTTATTATTTCCCTTATGGTACTGTCTCTTGTTTGGATGAGAATTGAGACATAGAGATGAGGTCATTTCCAGATGAAAATGCGACTTCAGCCCATAGTCTTAGGGGTTCAAGCAGGTTGTACAGATCAAACTTGGTCTTTTATATGACTTTTCACTGTTATTTCACGTTTTTCCTTCCACTCAATGCAGAAATATATAATGTGATCCCTTTCTGATCCGTTATAAAGACGATCGTTCTTCTTTGTTGCTGTTAGATGCCATGTCATTGGTTCTCATTGCAAACACTGCTGGGGCCTGTGTCGTGCTTGCAATCTTTGCTCTTTGTAAGTCCTTTATTGAAGTCACGGTGTCAAAACAGAGAGTAAATCTCCTCAGTAATTTGACAAGGCACACATTTTCTCCATGTGGAAACTTGGGCCCTGTTTTTTATTAGAATTAATCATAAATAATCCTGTATATATGTTTATCATTTCAGCACAGCCATTCATTCGTACCTCAGTCTTTATATAGTCTCAGATTTATAGGGACTCTGTAGGACAGAGCAGAACTGCCCTTGTGGGTTTCCAAGACTTTAAATCTTTACAGAACTAAAAAGCCTAATTTTTCTCCCATGGAGAGGCTTGTGGTTTTGAACTAGTAACTTCATGGTTAGCAGCACATAACTCACTACACTAAAGGGGGTCTTAGGAAGAAGGTAGTATATAGACACTATCCACTTACTGACACTAATTCTAAGCAGGGTTATTCTTCGAGGGATTATATTACCTTTGTGTGCAGAGAGATGGTAATTAAAGCAGTTTTAGAAGGAAGAGGAGAGGAAGTTTCCAAGAAGTTTATACCGATGAGGCAGTGTTTGAGCTAGGTTTTGCTATATATATATCTCAAAAGAGAAGAGAGGGGAATTTTGATTGTATAAAAAAATTGACACTTTAGTCAGTGATTTATTGAGTTAATATTAATACTTAAAATTTACTTTTGCAATTTCCCTTTATATTTCATAATTGCTTTATTCTCTTTATTTCCCTTGAATATTGCTTGTATATACTTGAAAATATGTATATATCTTATTGTGGAGAAAAGATTGAAGGCGAAGTTGTCAAGGATTTTGTCTTACTCGGGTCCACAATTAGTGCTCATGGAAACAGCAGTCAAGAGTCCAGAAGACGTATGACCTTGAGGAAATCTGCTGCACAGACAGCTTTAGAACCTTGACGATGAAGGGTGTCACTCTGAGGACTACGATCTGCCTGAACCAAGCCATGGGGTTCTCCATTGCACCACATGCATGTGGAAGTTGGATATTGAACAAGGAAGTGTAGAAGAATAGATGCATTTGAATTGTGATATTGGAGAAGAACATTGAAAATATCATCAACCGTTCAAAGGACAAACAGATCTGTATGGGAAGAAGTAAGGCCAGAGTGTTAGAGGCAAGGATGGCAAGAGTTTGTCTTACATACTTCAGACATGTTGTCAGAAGAGTCCAGTCTCTTGAGACAGACATCATGTTTGGTGCGGTGGAGGGGTGGCCCAAAAGAAGGCCCTTGATGAGATGAATTGATTCAGTGGCTCCATTGATGGGCCCAAGCCTGGGAACAAGTATGTGGATGGAACAGGAGCGCGCAGTGTTTCGTCCAGGTGTGCAGTGTCACTAGGTGGGGTAAGTGCCAACTTGATGGCACCTAAACCAACCGATAACATATAACATCCATCATCTGATAACAAAATATACGATGTATTTCTTATCGCAATAACTGAGATTTGAGAACTGTAATAAATTATGACATCCATAGGACAACAATAATTATTTCTAAGACAATAATCTACAAATATTATAATCTGGTTTGAAATTCCGAGACAAAATGACTAAAAACACTGAGCTGACAAACCAAGTATGTTGCAATAGGTTATCTCAATACTGTTCATGTGCAAAATAGGATCCGTATACGTGATATAATAATTAGAATACTTTCTGTGGATTATAAATTTTCTTCCCCAATCCACTAACAATTAATATAACTTTCATTTATGTAGCATGCGTTATACCTTGGAAACCTATGTACATTTTCTAGGATGACTTCACTACTGAAAGTAGCAGAGAAGGTCTTGGTAAGATATCATAATGAAACAAGCTTATTTCTGAAAATCTTTTAAGGATTACTGAAAATTTAGGGCAATTAATCAAGCTCTCTACTGTAAGCACAAAAATGACAGATAGGGTATTATAATAAATCTCATAGATTTATATTCATCAAATTAAAGTGGGTGGGGGAACTACTAAAAAAAAAAAAGGGACCAAACTTGACCAATTGTCACCATGGGTGAAGGAGAAAGCATTCTTGCTTAAAGGGCTTTGAGCTTATGTTAATGTTGGTATAATAATTTACAAAAAGATATCAATAATGGTTGCACAGCACAAAGAGTAGCATCAATGGCACTGAGTTATACATGTAGAAGTTGTTAAATTGGAGTCATTTTGTTGTGTATTATTTTGTCACAATTAGAAAAAAATAATTACATGAGTAATAATGAATACAATGAAGAAGAAAATTATCTAGAATTGAATGTTTTGATAATTGTAACAAATACTCTTCGTATGACTGAATTATTGAATTGTATGACATGTGGATTAACTAAGGCTAATAAAACTGTTAAAAATGTATTGATATCCTCTAGAAGTTGATTGAACCCTTTATAAATTTCCCTATTTGTTTCTCTGCAGAAAATTTTTATCATGATTCTGAAATTTCAAAATAAAACCAACCAGTAATTGCCATTTGGAAGATTATTTGCATTCTCTTTTTAAATTTTCTTGGCAGTCTTTAAATGCTGTACCTGTGTTAGGTGAAATGGACTGTCATGACTTGATAGAAGTGGAGAAGGGAAGACTTTACATGACTTAAACAAAATGTTTTTCAATGCAGACATAAGAAGGGATGTATAGAAAATACTCTGTAAAATCAGTTAAGAAATAATCTTATAAACTCAAGATGAGATCGATAGATAAAAAGAAAAGCAGATGAAAAAAATGGAGCCCAACTGACAAATATATGTATTATAGAGTTCACAAAATTGAAACATGTAAATGTTACTGTGCCAACAAACAGTTGAGATTCTGTTAAACGAATATTATCCCTGGAGAGTTCTCTCTCAGCTACAAGATGGAAGAAATCTTGCTAATATCACTTGCTGAATTTTGATTCTAGTAAACAATAGTCAACAAAAAGAGATAGGTAGAAATACAAACAGGTCCCAGACTCGACCAGAAGTCCCGGTTTCTCCATGGTGATGCAACAGTGTTTCAGACCCACTAGCTGCTCTGTGGGAGAAAGATGCAGTAGTTGACAGTTTGGGAAAGTCTCTGGAACAGCTTTATGCTGCCCTCTATGGTTGCTGTGCCTTGAGGTCATCTCAATGACAATGGGTTTGGGTTTGATGAATAAAATATGAGATTACTATATAGCAGGAAAAACTCACTGACTTGTTTTCCTGAAGCTTACAAAATAGCAATAGAAATAGCTAAAATAATGTTTGTTTGCTTTTAAATCTGTGCCTAGTATTATTTAAAACTCCTTTGTATTTGCCAGCGTGGAGCAGGGAACCAGTGGAGAGGTCTGAAGGGCTGGCCCCAATCCCAACTACTACGTGGACACCTGCCCCTCCCCGCCCCCCAGAAGAATTTATTTCAAAGGACTGCATTGAATCTGCAGCTCCAGGAGAGGGACATATCTGATCGGAGCACACTGGAGAAGATGAAAGGCAGGGGGGAGGAGAGAGTGGAGCACATCCTCGCCCTCCAGGCCGTGAGGACAATGTTCCCAATTAGAGCAGCCAGTCCACAGAGAGGACCACATGGCCGGCCCCACTATGAGACATGACATCCCTCACTGACCCATAGGCCTACAGGGGACAACACCAGATACACAGTGTGGGAATTGCACCCAATCTGATCCTGCCACACCAAGGCAAAACACTAAGGGGGTGCAACAGAACAGCAAGGGAATGGAGCGGCGAGGACCCCAGGGAATGCTGAAAGTGGACTTTGGGGCCAGGGTGTGGTGCCCCAACAGACTGGACTAGAAAACAGTCCTTGAACTAACTACAAGCTTTTCTTTCTTGATGTGCTTTGTTTTATTTGTTTTGTCATTGGTTTGTTGTTTTGTTGTATATTGTTGCTTGGTTTTGCTCTGTCTTGGTTTTGTGCATGTTATTATCTCCATAGATCTGTCTAAATAAGATAGACTGGATGAACAATATGGAGGAGAAAACAATGGGACCAATAGTTGGGGGATAAGGGAGAGGGGGAAGTGGGTGGAAAGGTAGCGGTGTTAACAAACCAAGGGACAAGGAAGCAACAAGTGATCCAAATCGGTGGTGAGGAGGGTGTAGGAGGCCTGGTAGGGCGTGATCCAGAGTAATGTAACCAAGAGGAATAACTGAAACCCAAATGAAGACTAAGAATGATAGTGGGACAAGAGGAAAGTCAAAGGAAATAGAGCAAAGAGCTAGGAGGCAAAGGGCATTTATAGAGGTCTAGATAAAGGCAGGTACATCTGCAAATATATTTATATATGAGGATAGGGAAATAGATCTATGTGCATATATTTATAGGTTTAGTATTAAGGTAGCAGAAGGACATTGGGCCTCCACTCAAGTACTCCCTCAATGCAAGAATATTTTCTTCTATTAAATTGGCATTCTATGATGCTCACCTTACCAACACAACCACTGAAGACAAAGCGGGTGAATAAGCAAATATGGTGAAGAAAGCTGATGGAGCCCAGCTATCAAAAGATATAGCATCTGGGGTCTTAAAAGCTTGAAGGTAAACAAGCAGCCATCTAGCTCAGAAGCAACAAAGCCCACATGAAAGAAGCACATCAGCCTGTGTGATCACGAAGTGCTGACGGGAGCAGTTATCAGGCATCCAAGAACAAAAAAACCTTATCATTATGTGCTCACCTCCCTGATACGATCACTGAAGACAAATGGGTGCATAAGAAAATGTGGCGAGAAAGCTAATGGTGCCCAGCTATCAAAAGATATAGCGTCTTGGGGGTCCTAAAGGCTTGAAGGTGAACAAGCGGCCACCTAGCTCAGAAGCAACAAAGCCCACATGGAAGAAGCATACCAGCCTGCACAATCACGAGGTGTCGAAGGGATCAGGTATCAGGCATCATCAGAACAAAAAATCATATCATAGTGAATGAGGGGGGTAGTGTGGAGTGGAGACCCAAACTCCATTTGTAGACCACTGGACATCCCCTTACAGAAGGGCCTCAGGGAGAAGACGAGCCAGTCAGGATGCAATGTAGCAATGATAAAACATACAACTTTCTTCTAATTCCTAAATGCTTCCTCCTCCCCCACTATCATGATCCCAATTCTACCTTACAAATCTGGCTAGACCAAAGAATGTACACTGGTCCATCTAGGAACTGGAAGCACAGGGAATCCATGGCAGATGATCCCTTCAGGACCAGTGGTGTGAGTGGCAATACTGGAAGGGTAGAGGGAGGGGAGGGTAGAAAGGGGGAACCGATTATAAGGATCTACATGTGACTTCCCCCCTGGGGGATGGACAACAGAAAAGTGGGTGAAGGGAGATGTCAGACAGGGAAAGATATGACAAAACAATAATAATTTATAAATTATCAAGGGTTCATGAGGAAGGGGGGAGTGAGGAGGGAGGGGGGAAATGAAGAGCTGGTGCCGCGGGCTTAGGTGGAGAGCAAATGTTTTGAGAATGATGAGGGCAATGAATGTACAAATGTGCTTTACACAATTGATGTATGTATGGATTGTGATAAGAGTTGTATGAGCCCCTAATAAAACAAATAAAAAACTCCTTTGTATGTAATTTATTTCTGTTAGTAGCTCTATAATTTAAACACTATTACTGTACACATTTTACACATGACAAAACTGAAGCATAAAAATATTAAATAATTTTCTCAACCTTAAAAAGTGATAGAGTCAGGATCTCAATCTATATAAATTGGCTCCCGGTCCCAAAATATTAGCTATTATGCTATAAAGAGTTATATATTCACTTAGAATAGCACTGTTCTGATGTTTCCAAAGAAAATAATGCAAGCAGGCAAGCAAGCATTTGGATGAAATATTTTTGAGAGTCTTTAGAATGGTTAGGAGTAAATTGGCCCTAAAGTGTTCATTAAAAATATTATTTTTAAGGGTTCAGGAAGGAGGGGGGAGCGGGGAGGGAGGGGGATGAAAAAAAGGAAAATGAGCTGATTCCAGGAACCCAAGTGGAAGGCAAATTTTGAGAATGATGAGGGCAACAAATGTGTGCGGGTGCTTTACTCAATTGATGTATGTATGGATTGTGATGAGTTGTATGAGCCCCAATAAAATGATTTATTAAAAATATTATTATTTGCAAACATAGGATAACATGAGCATCACAGATCCTCTGTGGTAACTTTATGTAAAGAACAAAATTCAAGGTTATGAAATTTTGCTTAACGAGGAAATACTAGATTAGTTTTCCAGCTTTGCTGCACATTGAAATCATCTAGTGAAATTAAAACAATCACTGACTCCTGTGGCCCAATCCAGAGATTTGTTGGGAATTGGTCCAGACTGCAGTTAGAACATTTATGAAAACTCCCAGCTGATTTTCATGTGCACATAGGGTTGGCCCCCACTGGGCAAACACAAGACTGGATGTGAGGGGAGCTTTGTGACAAAGCCCAAATGCTCTCCCTGGAGGCAGACCCATGTGGATGTGGACTCTGCCCTCCCAGCTGAGAGTCGGTGATTGGAGGAAACTCACTGTTCCCTCGTAAAATGCAGTTTTCTGACAATAAGAGTGCCCAACGCTGAATTTATATATAAGTACACAAACTTTGTAGCAATAACTTTATAGCATTGTATCATGTCATACCCACACAATACAATTTAGAATTTTTAAAACTTAAAATAGTTTGCTGATTAATGTCCCCAAATATTACATGGATAATTATATGGAAAATCAGTAGGTAGAGAGCTTTCTTCACGGAATGTATTGCCTTAGTTGCTACCTGTATTATTTATACATATAGAACTATCATATATATGTGTGTATATATGTATATATATATAGAGAGAGAGATAATTTAATATATATCTCTATAACTATCAAGAACATTTGGTAGCATATAGGGTCTGGGGTCTTAACGGCTTGAAGGTAAACAAGCGGCCACCTAGCTCAGAAGCAACAAAGTCCACATGGAAGAAGCACACCAGCCTATGTGATCATGAGGTGTCGAAGGGATGAGGTATAAGGATCAAAGAACAAAAAAATCATATCATTGTGAATGAGGGGGGGTATGGTGTGGGGACACAAAGCCCATCTGTAGGCAACTGGATACCCCCTTACAGAAGGGTCCCAGGAAGGAGATGAGCTAGTCAGGGTACAGTGTAGCAACAATGAAACATACAACTTTCCTCTAGTCCTAAATGCTTCCCCCCGCCCCCAACTATCATGATCCCAATTCTACTTTACAAATCTGGCTAGACTAGAGGATGTACACTGGTATAGATAGGAACTGGAAAAACAGGGATTTCAGGACAGATGATCCCTTCAGGACCAGTGGTGCGAGTAGCAATACTGGGAGGGTGAAGGGCAGGTGGGGTGGAAAGGGGGAACCGATTACAGGGTTACGTATACTCTCCTCCCTGGGTGACAGACAACAGACAAGTGGGTGAAGGGAGACATCGGACAGTGTAACATATGACAAAATAATAATTTATAAATTATCAAGGGTTCATGAGGGAGGGGGACAGGGAGAGAAGGGGAAAATGAGGAGCGTATGCCAGGGGCTTATGTGGAGAGCAAATGTTTTGAGAACGATGAGGGTAACGAATGTACAAAAGTGCTTGATACAATGGATGGATGTATGGGTTGTGATAAGAGTAGTATGAACCTCCAATAAAATGATTAAAAATAGTTGGTAGCTTAGTGAGTTATGAATTGGGGATGCTGACCTCAAGGTCAGCAGTTCAAAACCACCGGCCACTTTGTGGAAGAAAGATGAGCTTTGCAGAAGATTTGACCAATGCAATATGTCATTTGATTTTGAGAGCGCCGAATCCTAACCACTAGACCACCAGGGAGCGTGTCATTTGATTTTGTGACTGCTGCTTCCGTGGGTGTGGTTGGCAAACAACTGAAATGAAATCTTTGCCAACTTTAATGTGCTTGCCATGATGTTGCTAATTGGTTCAGGTATGAGGGGTTTCGTTTCCTTCATCAATAAGTGCTTCAAGTCCTCTTCATTCTCCGCAAACAAGATAGCATCACCTGCATATTACAGGCTCTTAAAAATTCTTCTTTCATCCTGATGCTATGTGCATCTTCATCAAGTCTAACTTCTTGGATTATTTCCTCAGCACACACACTGAGTATAATGAAAAAATTCCGACCTGAAACATGCCTTTCCTGATATTAGACCACACAGCAGCCTTTTGTTCTGTTCAAATGACGGCTTCTTTTTTTAAAAAACATTTTATTAGGGGTTCATACAACTCTTATCACAATCCATGCATATACATACATCAATTGTATAAAGCACATCTGTACATTCTTTGCCCTAATCATTTTTTTCTGTGTTCAGTTTCTGCAAACATACAATTCTCATTCTTTGCAGTGCTTTCCATAATGGTTAGTTACCAAAACGCAAATGAACCTGTTATGATATCCCTCATAACGCATGTTCCTCTGAATAAGACTTAAATTTCTAGCAATTTCCTGTTGATGTATGGCTGGAACCATTTTGAATTGCCTCTAGTAAAATTATACTTGCATGAGATATCAATATTATATAATTTCCACATTCTGTTGGAATGTACTTTTCTTTGGAATGGGAACAAATACAGTTCTCTTCTATTTAACTGGCCAGGTAGCAGTCATCTAGATTTCTTGGCATAGTTGAGTGGACCATTCTAGCAATGCATCCATTTGATGAAACATCTTAATGGATACTCTGTCAATTCCTGGAATCTTGGGTTTTGCTAAACCCTGCACTGCAGGTTGGGTTTCCTCCTTTAATACCACCACTTCTCAATCATCCTTTGCAATGGACATGGAAAGGTAAGGAAATAAACTTTACAAAATCATCTTCCTTTCTTTTTCCCAGCAAAAGATAATCCTTAGAACTCTGAAAAATCTTCATTTTCTTGAATCTTTCCTTTTGTCTCTATCTTCCTTATTAAAATAGCCCTTGAAATAGCCAAGGTCAACTCTTACTCTGTCATGAAATAGTGAAGGCCAACTCTTACTCTGGCATGTAATTTATTGACAGACTAGCCATTTTGGACATTTTTCTAGAAGTTATGAAACCATGAGTCATCCTATCTTTCTGTGAGGTCTTATCCTGACTCCTGATTTAAATCCAACATCTGCTTTTCTGTTTATGCTTGATTCCCATGTTATGGTTCACAATTATGGCCATGCAAAATTCTCATGTCCTTGCTTGCACAAGCTACTGTAATCTAATAAGCTCCATAATGAAATCTGCCAGGATCATCCAATCAGTGAAATAAGAGTTTCACTGGGAGGATGGCCTACATCAAATATATAAGTACGTTTTGGCAAAGCTCACTAACTTTCTGCTTGTTATGGATCTGCATTTGCTTGCTTGCTCTGGGACTTCACATGCCATATTGTGTGCTGAGGTTGGGATTTGTTAGCCTCTGGTTGCAAAGTGGTTGTGTTGTAGGCTGTGATCTGCAAAATGCGGTTTCCTACATCCATAAAATTCTACCCAATCCCAGAGGGTCACTAATCCCAGAGAGTCTATAGAATTTAAACCTCAGTCATTGAGTTGATTCTGACTCATAGAGATCCTGTAGGACAGTGTAGAACTTCTCCCTTTGGGTCTCCAAGATGTTTCATCTTTACCTTAGTTGACAGTATGATCTTTCTCCCCAGAACCAACTGGTGTGTTTGAATCACTGACCTTGTAGTTAGCAGCTCATTGTGTACCCCACTACACCACCAGGGCTTCAATCTTGGATTCTTCATGTCTGCAGTCTTTTAGCCAGCAGTCTTCTGTCTGAACTACCAGTCTTGAGTTCCTCAGCCCCTATGTGAGTTGGGGCCTGAAGTCTGATCCACATACTTGGGGTTTGTCAGCCTTTTAAAACAATGTTAACCATTTGCTTGTTCCCTTGAGATCTCTCCTCTCACCTCTCACCTCTCTCCTCTCTCCTCTCTCTCTCCTCTCTCCTCTCTCCTCTCTCCTCTCTCCTCTCTCCTCTCTCCTCTCTCCTCTCACCTCTCTCCTCTCTCCTCTCTCCTCTCTCCTCTCTCCTCTCTCCTCTCTCCTCTCTCCTCTCTCCTCTCTCCTCTCTCCTCTCTCCTCTCACCTCTCTCCCCTCTCCCCTCTCCCCTCTCCCCTCTCCCCTCTCCCCTCTCCCCTCTCCCCTCTCCCCTCTCCCCTCTCCCCTCTCCCCTCTCCCCTCTCCCCTCTCCCCTCTCCCCTCTCCCCTCTCCCCTCTCCCCTCTCCCCTCTCCCCTCTCCCCTCTCCCCTCTCCCCTCTCCCCTCTCCTCTCTCTCTCTCTCTCTCTCTCTCTCTCTCTCTCTCTCTCTCTCTCTCTCTCTCTCTTCTTCCCTTACATATCTACCATATTACTGGTTTTGCTTCTCCAGAGAGCCCCACGTAAGATACCTTGCATAACCAGTGTGTACTAGAAATAACAATCTCTCTTAATGGTTTACACATTGGGCTGCTAACTGCAAAGTCAGTAGGTTGAAATCACCAATAGCTTTGTAGGAGAAAGATGAGGCTTTCTACTCCTGTAAAGAGGTACAGCCACGGAAGTCCATAGGGGCCATTCTATGCTGTCCTGTGGGGTCACTATGAGGCAGAATCGAATAGATGGGAGTTTGTTGGGTTCTTCTGTCCATAGAGCATTTTTCATTAAAGACTGAAAGTTATTCTAAGTAATTTGGTGGGGAACAATTGCACTGCCACGTTCTCTATTTCCTTCTCCCAGTATCTTCTCTGGTCCCTTATAAAATCTTTGCTAATGTTCCCTTCTGAAGAGCCTTCTAAATACTTTCACTTGTCTATGCATAGAAGTATCGGGGATTGGAGTGGCACTTACAAAATTTCACTCAGCAGACATGTTTATCAAAGGAATTACTTCTATTTACTTTTTCCATGGCTAATAACATTTGACTTCCAGCAGATCATGACTCAATCTTACTGAAGGATACTTTCAAAAAGAAAGAACTGGAAATCAAGAAGTGAGAAAAAAAAGATGACACAATAAAAGTAGATGATATATAATAGAGCTTGGAAGCTACGAAGGTTAAGCAGAGTATTAGATCTAGAAATCTTGAAATTATTGAGGGGGCATAAAAAAAGAGAGACTGAGAGAAAGGCTGGGCTTTCTGTGGAAAGATACTGTGGTCAAAACACTTGGTATAAGTTCATACGTGACTTATCAATAACCCCATGTTGGGTAGAGCTGTTGAATAATATTTATTTAGAATAGTTTAGTGTGTTAAGTAAAGATTTTTCTTATTTTTTTCAACCTAAGCAACAAAATAATCACCCATTTCTGTAACTGTAGGGAGATTACAGAGAAAATTAATATTCTAGACTATGTATCAAATATTCCTTAACATTTGGATGGAAGCTCAGGCTCTGGGAAAAGCAAAGCAAGATAAAACTGAAGATTGACTTCTAGGTACATAGTATTCTACTGCCAACATGCACACACCACGTGCCTGCCAGTTTGTCATATGTGGTGGTTTGTGTGTTGCTGTGACTCTGGAAGCTATGAACAGGTTTCTGCAGTTTCCAGACTGAGAACCAACTATTAAGAAGGAATAGGTTGTCCACTTGTGAGGTACTAGCTGCAGAGAAACATTATGAACAGCAGTGGGACATTGTCAGATGCAGAACACCTCATAAATAGCAGCACAACATTGTCAGAAATAGTGCCAGAAGATGAGCCTCTCAAGTTGGAAGACACTCAAAAGACGACAGGAAGAACTGCCTTTTCAGTGTACAATCAACCGCAATGACATGAGTGGCGTAAAACCTTCGGGAGCTTCATCTGCTGATGGGGCATGACTCAACATGAGAAGAAACAACTGTAAACATCTGTTCACTATTGGAACTTAGAATGTATAAAGTATGAATCTAGGAAAGTTGGAAGTAGTTAAAGATGGAACGGAACCCATAAAGATTGATATTCTAAGCATTAGTGAACTGAAATGGATCGTTTTGACTTTCGTTGGCCATTCTGAAGTAGTCATATGATTTATTTTGCTGGAAACAACAAATCAAAGAGGAATGCTGTAGCATTCTTGTCAATTTTTAAGCTCTATCTTGAAGTACTGAGGTAGTTTGTGTATTGTGCCAACCTGGCCAATAAACACATATGGGTTAATTGAAGGGTGGAGGGATAAATGGCTCAGTGACCCTCACCTTGCGAGTTCTTGGGTCTCTTGCTTTGTGATGGTCGGACCGGGGCGCAGCTGCCTTAGCAGTTCCCTGCTTCAGCTCGCAAGGGTCACTTCCTGCAAGACATCCCCAAGAAGAAGCCACATAGACCTACCCCAATGCAGCCCTGGGTGCTGGAGCAGCCGTGCGGAGACCCCTGCCAGCACTGAGATGCTTACACGTTCACTAACTCGGCTTTCCTCCTGCAGTCAGCATCATTGTGTCTGTTTTGTGAGATGGAGGAGGACTTTGCGGATTGGTGCTGGACATGTGGGTTAATGCGTTAATGTTGGATTTGTGGGCTTGGGAAGCACTGGGTTGGGATGTTTTCTTGATGCCCACTTAACTTTTATATAACCTCTCTTATACATGAGTTTCTGTGGATTTGTTTCTCTAAAGTACCCAGACTAACACAAGTCCAATGCTGTTCAATGATAATATGAAGAAATCTAGTCAATACAAATAATATTCAAATTCACGTGTCAATCATGAAAGACAGTGGTGAAATTAAAGAATTTCACCAACCTTTTCAGTGAGAAATTGATTAAACATGCATTGATGATTAATGAGGTTGGAAAGCTAAAATTGTAAACAAAGAGGAAGGAACAGTGGTAGAAAATTTCATCTTAGTGATAGACTGGAGATCACATGATAGAATTTGCAAGACCAATGTCTTCTTCAACACAAATACTTTTAACAAAACAGTGACTATACATGTGGGTTTCTCCAGACGGAATACCCAAAAATCAAATTGGCTATATCTGGGATGAGACAATGGGGAAGCTCAATATCAGCAGCTAAAATGACACTAAAAGTCAACTGTGGAATATACCATCATTAATTGCTCCTATGTAAGTTTTGGTTGAATCTGAAGATAATCAAAATAAGTCCAGAAGAGTCAAAATGCGACTTTTGGAGTATGTCCCAACTGAATTTTGAGACCATCTCAAGAACAGATTTAATGCATTGAACACTAATGACAGAAAACCCGATGAGTTGTGGGATGACATCAAAAGCATCATTCATGAAGAAAGAGAAAGATCATTAAAAAGATAAGAAAGAAACAAAGTGATTTGAAGAGCCTCTCAAACTTGCTCTTAATCACAGAGCTGCTAAGGCAAATAAAAGAAATGACTAGTCAGAAAGTTGAAAAGAAAAATTCAAAGTGCAGCTAGAGAAGACACAATAAAATATAATGAAATGTGCAGACCTGGAGTTAGAAAACCAAAAGTGGAAGAACACACTTAGCTTATCTTAATATGAAAGAATTTAAGAAAAACATCAAGCCGCAAGCTTCATGATTAAAAGATGCTATGGGCAAAAATTTTGAAAGAAGCAGACATAATCAAAAGAAGATGGAAATATACATAGAATCACTGTACCAAAAAGAACTAGTGTTTAACTGCTCAGTTGATATCAGAAAGGTCAGAAAATGGAATCTGCTGATTGCTCTGAGGGAGAAAGAAGTGTCCAGCAGCCTCTGTGCAGAAAGTAGGACCCCACGGAGCAGTTTGACTCTTTCTTAGGTGGCCACCGTGACTGAGCATTAATGTGACGGCAATCAGTCTGGTTTGATTTGGTTTGGTTTGGTTGGTTAATGGCTGAAGACTTAAGGAAAATATCTGTTTTAAGAGAAATTTTACTCAGTGTTTAAGGATGGTGAAAAAAATGATATGTTTTATAAAAATCAGTGGTAGCTATATTCCTCTTTACAGATTGCAAGGTTGAATCTAAGTACCAATCTAAAGACATCTGAAAACCTTTTCTCAGAGCTGTGTGCAGAAATTGGGCTGAGAAAGACTTGGCCAATCACAACGGATCTCAGATCTGAGGAAAGCCTTCACGAGGCAGCAAAACTATACATCTCACATGACCTCCCACCGCGCCTCGGAGGGCATGTGGCTTTGTGCAACTCTCTCAAGGAGAGGTGGAACTGCTGGGAGACTGGGTGCAGTTGGTTGGAGTCAGCAAGCAAGTAATGGGTGGTCATTTGTTCCATACCCCACTTGTTGCCAGGCACTTTCCTCCTCTGAAACTACCCTGAGGCCGTTTGCCAAGAATGGCTAAAAGAAACACTCCAGTTTAGAGACAGAATACAAAATTTTAAAGATGTGAGGTATCTAAAGGCAATTTGAATTCAAATCTCATAGAACCACTAAGCATGAAAATTCTTTTTAATGCATAATTATAGTTAGGAAGAGAAACAGAATTAAAATGTTGGTATCTCATTTCAGTTGCAGCTAATTTGCTTTGCAACTTATGTGAGAATTTATGAATAGAGGAAATAAAGATAATTTGCATATTCATGTTATTTAAATCATTTTTTGTTAAAATGACAATCAGACATGCATTTCCTATCTTCAGCATTAAATGTACATGAAGATTGAACACAAACCGTGATTCATAGAAAGTAAATAAATGAGTGCAACAGAAGTAAATCTGTTGAAATTTTAAAATCAATTAGCAAGGAACTTAGCAAGTTCAGATATTGAAGGCTCAGGTGTGATTATTGTTTTCTAAATAATTTATAGTTCTTTACAACTAATATTATTTCTAAAAGTGTGTATTGTATTAATGTATATAGTTTGGAAAAATAATCCTTAGGAAACTAGAAGTCACGGGCAGTATGGGGAGGTGTTAGATTAACTGCTAGGGAGGATCAAAATGTAGAAGATAAAGATTTAGAGGAGGGAGAAAGGACAAGTAGGTGAAAAAGGGAGGGTGGCTGGTTTTCTCAGAAGTAGATTGCCACATCTTTCTTCTGAGATGCCACTGGATGAATTTGAACCTCCATCCTTTTGGATAGGAGCCCAATGTTTATCATTTGCACCACACAGGTACAAGGGAACTGAAAAGTGAAAGCGAGATACCTAAATCAAGTTTCATGCAGGGTGCTTTCATTCACCTCATGTGCACAGGAAAGTTAGACATCGAATAAACACGACCGAAGAAGACTTGATGCATCCATATTATGGTGCTGGCAAAGAATATTGAAAGTATCATGATCTTCCAAAAGGACAGACAAGTCTGTCTTGGAAGAAGTACAACCAGAATGCTCCTTAGGAAGAAGAATTGAAATACTTCATCTCATATAATTTGGACACGTGATCAGGAGCTAACAGACCCTTGAAAGGGGCATCATGCTTGGTAAAGAAGTGGGACAGCCAAAACTAGGAAGATCCTTGACCAGGTGGATTGACACAGTGGCTGCAACCATGAGCCCCAGCATAACCATCATGAGCCTAGGGCAGCATAGGCAGTGTTTCATGGAACAGACCGGATGACGCCTGACACCATCACCACCACCAACAGAGATAAGCCACAGGGAAACTGTCATCGCTCCTACGACTAACAAGACAGGGGAGGCAAAAATGTTTCTGCATCTGCAGAAAAGTCAAACCTCGATAAAGGTCACCTCTCGGGAAAATGTAAGCTGTGCAAAACACAAACCAAACAAATATATGTGGACTTGTATGGAACATGGAGGTCACAGAGGGAAAGACAAAGGGCGAAATTACCCAAACACCTCCACATTTACCCTCTTAACCTATAATTTTCTCCCCATGCTTCCTTTCATCTAATACACCTGGCAAGTAGGGCACAAGAAACCTGGGTGCTCCACTCCTCAGGGTTCTACCTTCTGGTGTACACAGGAAGTAGAAGATCTATGCTGGTATGCTGAATGGATATGAGAAAATGAAGAGAGGATGATCCTCACATTCTCAGATGCTAAAAGTTACCATTGGCCTCAGAAGCAGGGCAGTGGAGGCTAAAGACAACACTATGATAGAGTAATTACAGAGGGAAAACATGTCCTTAACGCAGCATGGAAATCTGGATACCAACTAACTGCTTCTGGTGTTCCCTTCAGACCCTGGAGATTCATATGAAGAAAGTCTAGTAACAGCACAAAACATGAAATATATGCATGGTTTCCTAAAAAGACCAGAGGTTTGGAAACCAAAATGCCTTGTTCCATCATTAGCCAGCTGTATGACCTCACTATTTAACTTCTCTGGGAATGGGTCAACATACTATAAAAGCAAGAGTTATATCTTTTAAAACCTTAGGCTAAAGAAGGTTATGGTTTCTTTTATGACTTCTTCTAAATATTGACTTCCTTAATTATTGGAAGGTCCACTTTCTAGAACATTAAAAATATCATTTACTTCGGTTTTTAAATTTTCAGATCTTGGTGGCATGTTGAAATTTTCCTTTGTCTTTCTTGTTTATATTCAAATTCTGAATGTTTTACCGTTGACATAGTACACAAATTTCCTTTCTCTCCCATGTTGATCTGATCCAGGCCCATATCACATTTTTGTAACCAATGCACACTGATTATGTTGAATTGCTACAAAGAGAGAAATATAGCTATACCCTTCCAAGTGTAGAATTGATTATTCACAAAATAAGCACATAAAAGTTAGTAATTTTATCCCAACTTTTACTCCAAACTAAGAATCCTCTCTGCGGTGCATACAATATTATATCCTGGGGATAAAAAGATGAAAGACAAAGAATCTGGCATCTACAGATGCACAGTTTATAGTGTAGTATAGTATAGTATAGCTATTGAAATTTTTTAAAAGGATGAATATACTTATTTTATAAAATATTCATTTAGTCAAACATAGTCTTTTTCATAAGTGGGTGTTAACAAACCCAGGGACAGAGGAACAACAAGTGATACAAAATCGGTTGTGAGGAGGGTGTAGGAGGCCTGATAGAGCTTGATCAAGGGCAATGTAAACAAGAGGAATTACTGAAACCTAAATGAAGGATAAGCATGATAGTGGGACAAGAGGAAATTAAAAGGAAATAGAGAAAAGAACGAGGAGGCAACGGGCATTTATAGAGGTCTAAATACAGCCATGTACATATGTAAATATATTTATATATGATGATGGGGAAATAGATCTATGTACGTATATTTATAGGTTTAGTATTAAGGTAACAGATGAACATTGGGACTCCACTCAAGTACTCCCTCAATGCAAGACCACTTTGTTCTATTACACTGGCATTCCATGATGCTCACCTTCCTGACATGATCGCTAGAGAAAAAGCAGGTGCATAAGCAAATGTGGTGAAGAAAGCTGATAGTGTCCTGCTATCAAAAAATATAGCATCTGGGGTCTTAAAGGCTTGAGGATAAACAAGTGGCCATCTAGCTGAGAAGCAGCAAAGCCCACATGGAAGAAGTACACCAGCCTGAGTGATCATCGGGTGTTGATGGGATCAGAGATCAGGCATCAAAGAATAAAAGATCATATCATTGTGAATGAGGGGGAGTGCAGATTGGGGACCCAAATCTCATCTGTAGGCAACTGGACATCCCCTTATAGAATGATTTCAGGGAGCAGATGAGCCAGTCAGGGTGCAGTGTAGCAACGATGAAACATACAGTTTTCCTGTATTTCTTTAATGCTTCCTCCCTCCCACTATCATGATCCCAACTCTACCTTACAAATCTGGCTAGACCAGAGGATGTACACTGGTACAGATAGGAACTGGAAACACAGGGAATCCAGGACAGATGATCCCTTCAGGACCAGTGGTGGGAGTGCTGATACCGGGAGGGTGGAGTAGAAAGGGGGAACCAGTTACAAGGACACCCACCCTCCCAGGGGGACAGACAACAGAAAAGTGGGTGAAGGGAAACACCGGTCAATGTATGACATGAAAAAAAAAGTAAATTATCAAGGGTTCAGGAGGGAGGAGAAAAATGAGAAGCTGATACCAAGGGCTCAAGTAGAAAGAAAGTGTTTTGGAAATGATGATGGCAACAAATGTACAAATGTGCTTGACACAATGGATGGAGGGATGGATTGTGATAAGAGTTGCACGAGCCCCCAGTAAAATGATTTTTTAAAATAATATTAATCAATGCTAAAGTGCTCGTAATTTTTTCTATGTGGTAAATTCTCATGGGGAAAAATTTGTCCCTTTTTTTCTTGTTTCCAAGTTCTCAGTACTTCTTATTTGGTTACATCTTTCATTCTAATTTCTTCTAAAACCTCTCTTTGCTCAAACATGCAATGTTCTTCCTTATTTCAGAGCATGCCCTCTTCGTGCTCATTACATTTACACTGCATCTTCCACTTATCTATTGTTAATTTAACAACCTTTCTTTCAGTGTTGTGAGGAAGAGGTCATTGGAAGAGAACTTGTTCATTTCACTGTGAAGAAACTCTTCTTTCCTGTCTTTCTACCATCCATCTATTTAGATATTATTAAATAATCAGGATAGGTTTCTAGTCTTCTGTTTTACATCTGACCTCTGTATGACCTACCTCAACTTTAGCTCTGCCTTCTCTAACTTCCATTTGTCAGCAACTGAATTCAGTTTTATTTTCTACTCGCTTCATAGGTTTTAATTTCATTTTTTTAATCCTATGGGAGCCACACCCTGGTAAGACCAGACGTGTTTTCTATGTGTGTTTGCCAGCAAAATCATATAAAATTTGAATTTGAATGAGTTTTGGAAAGATATCCCCCTGTTGGATCTTCCCACAACCCTCACTGTAAATTATCCTTTTACATCTGGACATGTACATCTTTATGCTCCTTCATAAAGACTTTGGTTCCTCATTACACAGAGTGAAGAATATAAGTCTTGTTTTATATTATGTGAATATCCCTGAGTACCAATATCCATGCCTTTCAAAGAAATATTTTTCAAAGCTATGAATTTAAGTTTTTTAAAAATCATTTTATTGGGGCTCATACAACTCTTATCACAATCTACACATACATCAATTGTGTAAAGCATACTTATACATTAATTGCCCTCATCATTCTAAAAACTAGCTTTTCGCTTGGGTTCCCGGAATCAGCTCCTCGTTTTCCTTTTTCCTCTCCCCCTCCCTCCTTGCGCCCCCCTCCCCATGAACCCTGGATAATTTATAAATTATTATTTTATCTTTACACTGCCCGGTGTCTCCCTTCACCCACTTTTCTGTTGCCCATCCCCCAGGGTGGGGGTTATATGTAGATCCTTGTGATCAGTTGTCCCTTCCTATTCCCCCTTCTCTCCCGGTATCACCACTCTCAGCACTGGTCCTGAGGGGTTCGTCTGTCCTGGATTCCCTGTGTTTCCAGTACCCATCTGTACCGCTGCGCATCCTCTGGTCTCACCAGGTTTGCAAGGTAGAATTGGGATCATGATAGTTGGTGGGGGGGGGGGGGGCCAATCTCCATTCTTTGTGTGTAGATGTGTATATATGTGAGCATGCTTTTGTTTATAATGGAAAAGAAAAGTACAGTTTTAAGATGCTGCAGGAATTTTAATGGGGTGTTTTAATGCAATGTGCTGAGAAAATTAAAATAGAAAAATCTTTAGTTAGCTTTGCCTTGCTATCTATGAAAACACTACTTGGTATGTACAATAAACATCACTTCCACTCACATTCATCAATTCTACCTTATCCCGATTGCCTTTCCACATCTTGTCCTGTTGTTCTTTTTCTCACAACACTAAGAACACATGCAGCTGCCTGCAGCTGAAAGAATCGCCTCACACATATACATACATTTCATTCTGAAATGGCCAGAAAAGGATGCATTAGAGAGCCAGCTTAGGGTTATATATCCATTAGTTCCACTACCAGAGTTTCATTAGCTCCACTGCCAGATCGGTTTTAAGATTGCCCTTATTTCTATAAAACACCAAATTAAACAGAGTACGTATGTTCCATAACTTGTATCATCTAAGTTTGTAATATAGCATGATGATATTGAAATGTACTGCATTAGGATTCGGTGCAGCCCTTCAAGAGATTATAAAAGAACTAAGCAAGCCAACTGTTGAATGTATTAGAGTTATGAATGGAATAAGGAAACCTAGATTGTATTAAACAAAGAAAACTCATCTTTCTATGGGTGTGTGTTTATCGATGTCTACAACACATTTCATTTGTAAATAAGCTTCATTTAATCAACATCATAGAGAGAAAAACTGTTTCAATGAAAGTGAATTTTCTTAGTAACAAGATATTTATATTTAGGCTATCAATACGTTCTTGATAATATTTGGAAAATATATTGCTGGATGAAATATTAAGTAAAGTCTTCTATTCTCATCATTATGAAATGGGTCATGATTATGCAGATTATTATATTTTGATATAAACAGAGCCTCAAGAACTATTAAAATATGAATTACCTTTATTCCTAAAAAAGAAAAATGCCCCCAAACTTCTGTGCTCCTTGAATTCCTCTAGTTGTTCTTAGCAGAATCCCTGACTCTTTTATCTTTTACCACATTTTCAGTTAATTCTTCTTAATATTCCACAAGTGGATCTCCTAATATTGTCAAAATGTTCCTTCTTGAGGAGTGTGGTCGTTAAGGTTTTGTGTCAACTTGATTGGACCAGGATTCTTAGTGATCTGGCAATTGACTCTAGTAACCTTCCATGGAGGAGCTCTGGTGGCATAGTGGGTCCATGTTGGGCTCCCATATGCAAGGTCAGTAGTTTGAAATGGCCTGCCACTCAGTGAGAAAAAGACAGAGCTCTCTGCTCCTACAGAGAAACCCACCTGGGTAGTTCTATCCTGTCTTGTACGGTAGCTATGAGTCAGCAGTGAGTGAGTGAATAGTCTCCCAGGATCAGACCAGTGTAACCACAGGCAATTCATTGTAAGCTTCACAGTGGGATAAGATTTGGTTGGAATGTATAACACCTTTTGTCAAGTCACAAGCCTGATGCAATTAATTGCTTCAGGGGCGTGACCTGCTTCCAATATAAGTGGATGCTGTGGGAAATGTGCTTGCTTTTTGCTAAAAGGGAGGAGGAATTAAAGTACTTGCTGTTGAAGATTAAAGATTATAGCCTTCACTATAGATTACAACTCAATGTAAGGAAGACCAAAATCCTTACAACTGGACCAATAACTAACATCATGAAAAATGGATTTAAAAAGTGACTGAATCAATGGGTTTAGGCATAGGATAGCATAGCACCATTCTCTTGTGCATAGTGTTGCTAAGGGTTAAAGCCACGTCAATGGCATCTAAGAACAATGATGGATGACAGTGGAAACCCAAAATCCATTGGCAGGGTCCACACATAGATTGAGTCTCTGATGAGTCATCTGGACCATAGGTGAGTGATGTGAATAGCTGTGTTATCAGACACAGAGCTCTCTAACGTCAGTTATGACAGGTGTATTTAGGTTAAAATGTAATCTCTTATCATTTGATCTCCTTTTTAACCCATTCTAATGTTGTTTCAATTTGAAAACAAAAAAGTGAACAGGAAACACAACTGGATTAAGCCTCTGGTGAATTCACTCTTACCATTGACTAGGCATATGAATAGCCTTGTTATCATGCAGAATGCATGGAAAAAGGATCATTACAAGTGTAGTTAGGTTAACATGTAACACCTTATCACTTGGTCTCTCCTTCGACCATTTTAAATTTGTTCTAACATTTTATATTTCTGCCTTCTTTTCTATTGAGATTTTATTCTATTTTACTTTGCTATTTTGTGTTAGTATTTTTTAATGTTTTTCTGTATATGAAGTCCAGGATCAGTAAATCTATAGAGACAGTAATTGGGTTACTGGTTCTTTGTGGGTACAGCAGGAGAGGTTGGGGGGAAATGGGGAGCTAATAGCAATGAAAACAAGAAGGAATAAAATGTTCTGAAAGTGATTGTAGTGATGATTGTACACCCCCTTTAAGATGATTCAATTGCATATTGATTTGTATGATTTGTGAATTATGTGCCAATAAAATCGCTAACTTATATTTTTTTTAAAAAGGCTGTCCTTTGATAAAACCCATGTATCTCTTCCTCCTATTTACCTGGGCATGATCTCACGGTGATCACCAGGGCTCAAGACAAGAAGCAAAAATGGACACATAGTTTAAAAATTATTTTTCTTATATGGGAAATCAAACTTCATGGCCAGGCTCAGAGTTATTGTAGAAAGTTAACAACAAGCCCTGAAAATGGGAACCACTAGAGCAATGATTTCTCACAGCACTTTTCTTGTTCCCAGATCTTTCCCAGATCTATAACTTTTTCTCTCTTCCCCAGACCAATATCAATTTATCCTTTTGACATCAGATTTAGGGTCAATTTTTAGTACAGTATTCCTGGTCACGCCTAGATTGGAGTAGGTTCAAATGTTCGTTGTTCTCCCATCACCTTGCACATTCTCTTCAATAGCAGTGAAAATTACACAAAGCAGTTTTTGGATTTAAGAAGATTCAAAGGAGTGGTCCATGCATTTCAGAAAATCTTCATCTTAGACAAAGGGAATTCAGGTGGAATACGCAAGTCACATCCTTGATTCAAAGTAAAGGGATTTTTTCCTAAGGTGAATGTTTCCACACTGTTTATCCTATAGGAAATAAAAGGGTAGAGAAGCAGGCAAAAAAAGGAAGGCCCAAGAAAGAAGAAGGAAAAAAGAAGCCTATCTTTGGAATCAGAGTTTCTGCCTGTTAATTTCGTAAAGCCAGAAGGCTAGTGTCAAGTTATACATAGTTCTCCAAGGAATATTGAACCTGTTTAAGAGACATCCTCCCTTCAGAGAAAACAGAAGAAAAAATTTTTCTCCCAGAATCAGTGTTCTGAATTCAGACTCCTAGCCTCTAAATTATGAAAGAACAAATTTCTGTTTGTTAAAATGGTCCACTTGTTGGACTTCTGCCATAGCAACACTACATAACCAAGACACCAAGTTAAAACAAGCCTCAAATCAGACTGTAAACCTCCGACAGGGTTAGAAAATAAATTTTGGTTTGTGACAGTCTCCCCCTTGTGGTAGTTTTGTTTATCAGCCCCAGATAAGCAAGATGCCTGCTATATAACCACTATGGATTTTATTACATCGGTCAACATTGCCTTTGAATGTCACTTAGTATTTTGTATTTAGAGGTTGTACAATCCCGATCAGAGTTTGAGTGATATATTTTAAGAATACCACCTAAATAGTGTGACAGAAATACACTAAGTAAATGTTACTTGCACTGAGATTGTTACAGAAATCTTTGATAAAGTTTTGGGGATGCCTCGCAATGCAGAAAGCAAAAAATGCCATAGCCCCAAATTATTTAGACATTTTCACTGCTTCATCCTCCTTTATGATTCCTTGAAAACACAATCTCTATTAATAAAACAATTCTCCTTCAGGTAAATCTCTTGTTCCAAGTAGTTGACATACTCAGTTTGTCCCAGTCTATTAAACAATATTACAATAGTCAATTAACCCAAAGAGTTATGTTTTAATTTTATGCTTTTCTTGGGGCTTCCAGAGTAAAGATAAAATCATTTAAATTCATTTTTATTTTCTTTAACCTTCTTTAATTGCTTTAGTGTTCAAAATGAGGCCCAGGTGTGCTGTGTATATTCCTAATGGAGGTATAAATATTAGCCTCAAATGTCTATGAGTAATTTCCATGCATGAAAATATGTTCAAATTGACATGATTTGTATGAATTGCTGTGTAAAAATTAATTTCCCTTTTTCTTTAAATAATGAGATAGAATCTCTGCTCTATTTTCATGTGCATTAAATACTCAGTAGATTTAATAGCATATTATTTTCCTTGTTAAAAATATTTTATTATTTTCTTTTAATTAGGCATTTAATTCATTAAATATTATATTTCTTTGGAAAAATATCAAAGCACGAAGCTAAAGTATGAGGGTAGATAAGAGTATGCCTTGTCCACTTAAAACTCTGTTTCTGACTTAAAGATATCCTTCGTCGGTTTTTACATATATTTTGAGATACATAAAGGCATGCATAAATATGCACAAAGAAAAACATTTTATGTCTATTTGCACAACATATGCTTATTTCCTACATTTCTTTCATTTAGGGAATTACCCATATTTCAATATGAGTATTGTTACTTTCCACTCCACCATAATATTGAAATATATTCTTACATCACTGGACATTTACCTATCCATATTGGTAGAAACTTAGGTTGTGTCAATTTTTCCTATTATATTTTTCATATTATATATTGGCGTCCATACTTACCTAGGACAGAGTGCTAGTAGATTATTGAAATCACACTTATTAGATCTGAATAGAGAGCTTCATATTTTCTTCCAATATTGATGTATTAAAATCACACCAGCAATGTATGGGAGTACTTTTTTTCCTACATCTTCAGAAATCCTTCACACAGTCTAATGTTTTCATATCTTCTGATCTAATGAACAAAAGCAACTTAATATTGTTTTATTGACATTCTCTCTTCTGTGAATTTCCTATCCATAGATGTGTTAACCTCTCCTACTTTTTGATTGTTTACATTAAAAATTATGTTTATACACTTAACACATGCTGCATAGCTTTCATGGTCCATTATGTATCTTTTAACTTTCTTTAAAATGAACTTGTGTGAAGGTGAACAAGCGGCCATCTAGCTCAGAAGCAAATAAGCCCACATGGAAGAAGCACACTGGCCAGTGCGATCATGAGGTGCCCAAGGGACCAGGTATAAGGCATTATGCAACAAAAAAAAGATATAAGTGTGTGTATGTATGTGTATATATGTGTAAATGTATATATGTATGTATATATATATATCATATTAAATGAAGGGGGAAGTGCAGAGTGGAGACCCAAGGCCCAAGTGTCGACCAATGGAGATCCCCTCATAGAGGGGTTTAGGAGAGGAGATGGGTTAATTAGGGTGTGAGGTAGTATCGATGAAGAACACAGCTTTCCCCCAGATCCTGGATGCTTCCTCCCCCCCACTACCATGATCCGAATTCTACCTTGCAGGGCTGGATAGGACAGAGGCTGTACACTGGTGCATATGAGGGTTGGAGGTACAGGGAATCCAGGGTGGATGATACCTTCAGGACCAAGGGTGTGAGGGACGATGCTGGGAGAGTGGAGGGTGAGTGGGTTGGAAAGGGGGAACTGATTACAAGGATCCACATGTGACCTCTTCCCTGGGAGAGGGACAGCAGAGAGGGGGGGAAGGGAGACTCCGGATAGGGCAAGATATGACAAAACAACGATGTATAAATTACCAAGGGCATATGAGGGAGGGGGGAAGGGGGAGGGAGGAGGGGAAACAAAAAGAGGACCTGATGCAGGGGGCTTAAGTGGAGAGCAGGTGCCTTGAGAATGATTGGGGCGGGGAATGTATGGATG
This sequence comes from Tenrec ecaudatus, assembly GCF_050624435.1. Classification (NCBI taxonomy): domain Eukaryota; kingdom Metazoa; phylum Chordata; class Mammalia; order Afrosoricida; family Tenrecidae; genus Tenrec; species Tenrec ecaudatus. The sequence continues at coordinate 184,487 of NC_134537.1, read as the reverse complement.
TGCTTTATACAATTGATGTATGTATATGTATGGATTGTGGTAAGAGTTGTATGAGTCCCTAATAAAATGTAAAAAAAAAAATAAAATGAACTTGTGGGGCAAAACCTTTCAATTAAGATATAGATAAAGCTAGAAATATTTATCCTCATAATTTTATAATTAAAGCTGTGGTTTTTCAAACTCTCTGATACCAAGGACAGACACAAATTTATCTGTATTTTTAGTCTTATAATTCCATTTACCTGGTTCGATGTTGATGATGTGTTTTTCTGGGTAGTGTTTATATGGTTTATATGGTTAACCATATAAAGTTTATATGGTTAGTCAGGTTACAAACAGTGCTAATGAAGACCTTTTATATTTCTCATGGATTTGAAATGTCATTTTATCATATCTTGACTTCACATAAACATGCAGATATATTTATGAGACTTATTATGTCCCCTTAATATATATTTCTTTTACTCAAAGCCAATTCTTTGATTTGAAAATGTTATCAATTTTTAATATTTTTATCATCTATATCATGAGGTGGTACCCCCCCAAAACATGGAAATTTTTTTCAAAGCTATGTATTTATATGGTATTTAAAACCAACCTTTCCACCTTCAAAATATTCTCCATGACACTTAATATATTTGTCAAATCTGTGATTCCATTCTTGGAAACATATTTCAAACTCATCTGTTTCGATAACTGACAGCACCTCCCTCATTTTTTTCTTCACCTTTTCTGCATCTCAAATCACTGTCCTTTCATGTCCCTCTTCAATCCTGGAAACAAAAAGAAGTCTCATGGAGTGAGGTCAGATGAGTAAGGTGCATGGGGCAAGAGAGGCATGCTGTTTACTGCCAAAAACGGGTGCACTGAGATAGCTGTGTGAGCAGGTGCATGCTCCTAGTGGCAAAACCAGACCCCTGGCAGCCACAAACCAGGCCTTTTTTTTTGGTCTCACATTGTTACACAATCTTTTCAAAACCTCTAACTAGAAAGCTTGATTAGCAGTCTGACCTGGTGGAACGAACTCCAAATGCACTGCAAGTCAACATTGTCATCTGTTCAGTAAGTCATCCAGAGAGAGATTTGTCATCAACCAACATTTCACCTTTTTTGAGACAAGAAAACACTCGTACAGTTGTGCTTTTCCCACAGCGCTGTCCTGGTAAGCTGGGTGCAACATCACAACCCTTTCTGCAACATTTTTCCTGAGCAGGAAATAAAATTTCACAACCGAATGCCATTCTCTTAAAGCAGCCATCACACACACACACACACACACACAAAAAAAAAATGAGGTTCAAGCGAAACTGTTTTTACCCAAAACTCATAATGACCAGAGAGAACCTTCCCAGTTGACTCCACAGGGTGCACTAACCCAGAACTAGTTGCTTGATGCTTATCTAGCAGGAAAGGTGCATACTGTGAAAGCTCCACTCTGCCAAGCATTATACTGCTTTGGGGGGGGGAGTGCCCCCTCATATATATAACTGATTCATATATTCATTTTTCTCTTCAAAAGTTTTATTTCCATTTACGAACATTTCTCTCATTAATCAAAGTCAATAATTTATGACTCACACACAAAAAATTTTAATCATTTTATTTTACTGGGGGCTCATACAACCCTATCATAATCCATCCATCCATCCATTGTATCAAGCACATTTGTTGCCATCATCATCCTCAAAACATTAGCCTTCCACCTGAGCTCCCATTCCCCCCTCATGAACCCTTGATAATTTATAAATTATTATTATTTTGCCATATTTCACACTGTCCGGCGTCTCCACTCACCCACTTTTCTGTTGTCCATTCCTCCGGGAGGAGATTATATGTAGATCCTTGTAATCGGTTTCCCCTTTCCACCCCACCCTCCCGGTATTGCCACTCTCAGCACTGGTCCTGAAGGGATCATCTGTCCTGGATTCCCTGTGTTTCTGGTTCCTATCTGAACCAGTGTACATCCTCTGGTCTAGCCAGATTTGTAAGGTAGATTTTGGATCATGGGGTGGGGTGGAGGAGGAAGCATTTAGAACTAGAGAAAAGTGGTATGTTTCATTGTTTCTAAACTGCAACCTGACTGACTCGTCTCTTCCCTGTGACTCTTCTGTAAGGGGATGTCTAGTTGCCTACAGATGGATCTTAGGTGCCCAATCTGCACTCCCCTCATTCACAATGATTTGATTTTTTTGTTGTTGTTCTTTGATGCCTGATACCTGATCCCTTCGACACCTCATGATCACACAGGTTGGTGTGCTACTTCCATGTGGGCTTTGTTGCTTCTGAGCTAGATGGCCGCTTGTTTAACGACACAACATTTTTTTGATCTTTCAGTTCTTACTGAGTTTGCATCACAAAGAGTTGATGTTCTCAAAATACTCCAATATTTTTCTAGGACATGCTCTATATTTCCATTTATTTTATTTCTTTCTCATTAGAAATATTGTGTGAGAGCTTAGTCAGGCTATAATTCCCACTAGTTTGGCAGACACCATGTCGGCACCTTCCATTAAGTGGACTAATGTGAACAGTCAATCAATTGGCCATGGAGTTTCCTCAAGACTGGCATTCCTCCAGTATACAAATGAACATTCTGGGAAAGCTCGCTTTTCTTTCTACACACTGCAGTCTTCACGACTCCTCTGTTCTCTTGTTCTTGGGCCTTAAGCTAGTGGAGGTCTCAAACGCTTTCCTGACTTGCTGGTTTTGGAATCGCCAGCCTCTGGGAAGGAACACTGCAGGCAGTCATTACACATCGGCTGCTACCTGCAGGACCAGCAGTTTGCATCCACTAGTCGCTCCTCTAGGGTAAGACCAGGCTTTCTACACCTGTAAAGAGTTAGGGTCTTTCAAAAAGACTTCTGCTTCTGAAGTAAACGGTGCTCTCTCCAAAAAGCCTAACCTCAATGAAGGTGTTTCTGGAACAAACCCCTCAGCAATATTTTCTTCAGTAAAATCCACTGCACTGACATCTCCCGAGGCAATGGCATGAAATGAATCTCAAGAGCTTGTCCAAAGTGCAACATTCACTTTATTCTTCTGGATCCTGTGAAAAATCACATGAAGCACTGTTGCCACAACATGCTAAATAACTTTTAGGGATTGACTAAAACAGAACTTTCAAGTACAATAAATACAAATACAACTATTGATTAAGAGAAAGGAAAAATGATCATGTAAGTTAGTGATTTTTATTATGGAAAACATGAAAGAGATGTCCAGAAAAAACAGAAGGTTCACATAAACTCTAAATGCTTTAGTTGCGTGAAAATGCCTTAAAATAATATTAAATTTACGAACCACATGAAATACCATTTGGAGTTTGAGAAGCAAAACAGTCAAAGCTGGGAAAACCACACCCACTGCCAGCACTACAGTCGCCAGTTTCACATATTTCAGCTGCAGTGTGACATGGAAAGTATACACACACACACCATGAATTTTCTAGTATTTGTAAAATCTGTGAATCATCATTTGAAACAGAACATGTTCTTTAACAACCTATGGAGGACAATCATACACCTGGTGAAATGCCATATATTTGCCAAGTTTTCAAATATAAATCAGGATCGTTTCCTGATGTGGAAACTCATCTTAGAAACTCTAAACTTCTAAACTCATGTTTAGAAAACACTAAACACTTGCTATGTCCGTTTTGTCTTAAAGTTATTAAAATTGCAACACACTGCATGCACAATCACATGAAGCGTGGGGCAAAGCGAAAGTGGATCGCAAGACTCAGCATCATTGCACATTTATAAAGCCTGAAGAACTAGATTTGCCTCCTGGAAGAAAAATTACTCTTCTGCGCCAATTGGGCCTCCTCAATCAGGATCATCGCCGACACCTGCCCTGCATCTCTCACCACCACTGAAAATCTAACTGCTAACACTGCCACAAGATCCATTAAAAATGAACTGAGTGCAACTACATTCAATGTGAGCAAACCTAATGGGAGTAAATCTAAATGCAAATCAAAAATTTCTAATGTGCAAAGGAAACAAAACACATTGGTTAGTAACAATAAAAAAGTAAAGTCGACACAGCCATTGCAGTACATTGAGCTCCATAGAGACAGCGCCGGGCCAGGCAGAGCCGGACGGCACTGGGCGACTCTGCCTCACGGACGAAATAAAAAGATAACAACATGGGCAAAGGCGATCCTAAGAAGCCGAGAGGCAAAATGTCATCCTATGCATTTTTTGTGCAAACTTGCCGGGAGGAGCACAAGAAGAAGCATCCGGATGCCTCTGTCAACTTCTCAGAGTTTTCTAAGAAGTGCTCAGAGAGGTGGAAGACCATGTCTGCTAAAGAGAAGGGGAAATTTGAAGACATGGCTAAGGAGGACAAGGCCCGTTACGAGAGAGAAATGAAAACTTATATCCCTCCTAAAGGGGAGACAAAAAAGAAGTTCAAGGATCCCAATGCACCCAAGAGGCCTCCTTCGGCCTTTTTCTTGTTTTGCTCTGGGTATCGCCCCCAAATCAAAGGCGAGCACCCTGGCCTGTCCATCGGGGACGTTGCGAAGAAGTTGGGAGAGATGTGGAACAATACTGAGGCCGATGACAAGCAGCCTTATGAGAAGAAGGCCGCCGAGCTGAAGGAGAAATATGAAAAGGATATCGCCGCGTACCGGGCTAAAGGGAAGCCCGACGCTGCCAAAAAGGGAGTCGTCAAGGCCGAGAAAAGCAAGAAAAAGAAGGAGGAGGAGGAGGACGAGGAAGATGAGGATGAAGAAGATGATGATGATGATGAATAAGTTGGTTCTGGCGCAGTTTTTTTTTCTTGTCTATAAACTCCTTTTAAAGAAAAAAAATTGAAATGTAAAAAAAAAAGTAAAGTCAATAAAACATTGAGGAATGGAAGGTAATATCTTTTACTCTTGATATGCAATACTAATTTAATCTTACAAGTAAAAACTTTTTAATATAAATTTATGCTATCAAAATTCTGTACCCAAAGAAAAAATTACTGTGGCAGAAACCCACGCAGGCATTTCTACCCTGCCCTCTCAGGCGGCTGTGAGCAGGAATCAATGTGATAGGGGTAAGTTGAGTTTGGTTTTGTAACCCTGTGAAGGATTCCCTAGTGGAGCAGGTTATCAGATCTTCCCACCAAAAGATCAAGAGTTCAAAACCACCGGCCATTCCACAGAACTACGAGGTTCTCCAAAGCAGTTTCTGATACTGTAAATCTTTACGAGCTCACACAACCCAAAGGAGTTGTGCAGGAGTAGCTCTTCCATAGGGACACCGAGTCAGAATGAACCCATGGCGGTAGATGGGCAATCCTGAGAGCCACCAGCATCTTGCCTGCCTTGTAATCTTTGTGTTTGTCACTTCTTTCAACCAGGTAAGCTAGTGGAGGCAGCCAGTTATTTCCTCAATATTTGGAGAGTCACTTCTGTGAAATAAGTGTCTCTCTACATGTTTCTATATATGTCTCACTAGTTTTGTTCTTCTGGTGAACCATTTGTAGATAATATACAGAGAAAGTTACTTGAAGGAAATGCTGGCTTATGTGGTTGAAGGGACTCACCATTTTGCTCTTCATGAGCCTTGGTGATATAAGAGCCCTGGTGGCATTGTGGTTACAAGTTGGGCTTTGATCCACAAGGTTGGCAGTTCAAAACCAATGGACTCACTTTCCAGCGCCACATCTACCAATGTTCATAAGGTGGCTAATTTCAGTGGCTAATCAGCCCTGGTGTTTGGCCTGAGATCCTCAAGGTCACCAATTTGAAACCCCCAGTCATTGCTCAGCACTAATCGGGGCTTTCTACTCCTATCCACACTTACAGTCTCTGTGTTAGTCCAGGTAGACTAGAGAAACAAATCCATGGCCACATATATGTGTATAAGGGAGAGTTTTATATAAAGGGATATTGTACATTCAGAAAGCACCCAACGCAGTCCAGTCCAAGCCCATAAGTCCGTTATCAGCCCATATGTCTGATAGCAATCTATAAAGTCCTTTTCAGACTCACAAAACAAATGCAATGACATCAAATGCAGGATGAACACAGGCCAATAGGTAGAAAGTCTTTGGATCCAGTGGGGTTGTAAGCATCTCAGCACTGGCAGGGGTCTCTATGTGGCTTCTCCGGCTTCAGAGGTCTGGTTGCATCAGGGTAGGTCCACGTGGCTTCTCCAGCTCTGGGCCCTAGCATAGTTCCATGTATCTTGTCAGCTGCAGTGTATTCCAGGGAGTGAGCAGAGAGAGAGAGGTGTCTCCCATCTCCAAGGAGGAAAATACTGGATTTCCCAGAATTCCCAGAAGGCCATGCCCACACAGAGACCTTATTGGCTATGACCCAATTGGCAGACTAGACTCCATCCCTTTACTCTTAATCCTCTCAAGTCCCAAAAATGACACCAGATTATGTAACTACCACAGTCTCAGAAACTCTCAGGGACAGTTCTACCCTGTCTTACATGTTCACTATGAGTCCATGTTGACTTGCTAGCAGTGAGAAGGAGCCCTGGTGACATAGTGGGTCTGTGTTGGGCTGTTAACCACCACAAGATCAGCCACTCGGTGAGTGAAAGGTAAAGCTGCCGGCTCACTTATGACTTCATCTCGGAAACCCAGTGGAGCAGTTCTCCTCCTTCATAGGGCCACTGTAATGGCGTCGATCAACTCAATGGCCATCACTTTATTTTGCTTGTCTTAGTTTGTTCTTCTAGAGAATCAATATTAAGACACTAAGACTATTATTGATCATTGTTCTTGAGTCCTGAGTTTTCTATTTTTCTTAAAATAAATTTTGTTGCTCTTCTAAGAGCATTACTTTTACGGCTTGTCTTGAACTATGTTACTTGGCAAAAATCTTTCATCAATTCTACTTTGCTTAACGCTTAGTTGTCTAAGATTTACTTTGTTAGGTGCCAACTCAGAGAAACCCTATATACAACCAAATGAAACACTGCCCAGTCCTGTGTCACCTTCACAATTGTCTTATCTTGGCGACCATTGTTGCAGCCACTGCATCAATCCATTGCACTGAAGGAGAGTTTTGGGGTTTTTTGCTGCTCTTCTACTTTACCAAGCATGATGTCCTTTTCCACGGACTGAAAACATGTCCTAATAAGATTACATCTGAGGAAGTCTCTCCATGCACGATTCCAAGGCAAATTTTGGCTCTACTCTTCCAAGAAAGATCTATTTGTCTGTCTCTGTCAGTTTGTGGCACAGAGACAGACTAGCACTAGCCACTGTAATGCCATTTTGTTGACTGCTGAATGGTCGGCCTCCTTCCCCCTAAAGTCCTGCTAGTGGTTGATTTCAGAATGTACTTTTTAAAAAAAATCATTTTATTGGGGGCTCATACAATTCTTATCACAAACCATACACACATCCATTGTGTTAAGCGCATATGTACATTTGTTGTCATCATCATTCTCCAAACATTTTCCGTCCATGTGAGCCCTTAATATCTGCTGTTCATTTTTCCCCTCCCTCCCCACTCCCCCTTCTGGTCCCAAGATCAGGACATTTTAATTAATCTTGCTATTTTTTGATATTGTTCCTTTTGATGTAGTAACTAGGATGCTATAATCTTACTATTCTTATTTTGTTAACCAGGATGTTAAATCAATCCTGCTATTATGGTTTTGTAACAGATGTACCCTGCTTTGATCTAAAGAATGTTAACATTAATTTTGCTTTCTGCTCTTGTCATACCTGCTCGCACCACAGGAAAATCCCTGATACATGGGTTTTTGCCTATATAAGCTGATTATTATTTTCACTCAGGACTACAACCTCTGGTTAAGTGAATAAAGACTCTTCTAAATTTCAAGACATTATAGTGGTTATCATTTGTTTGCACTCACAACAGTACTTTTAAAGTACTTCACTAGCACCATAATTCAAATGTGTCAATTCTTCTCCAATATTTCTTATTCAAAGTAAAAATGATTATTTTAGAAAGCAAAGACTATCATATTAGAAATATTTAACTTTCATATATATATCAGTGTGGTTTTTGGTTTGGGTTTTGAATTTCTGTTCTGATCATAGTGGTGTGTGCTATGGTGGTTTCAAGATTTAAAATGAATATTGTCCTTAACATTTTTTAATTAACTTTGTATCCTGACAGCAAATCTGGAACTCAAAATAGGGCACATATATTTCTCTGGTCTTGAATAGTTTACATAAATTCAACATATATCTGTTTCTGAACATTTGGTTGAACTCATCAATAGTAACTTCCTTTTTCATAGATTATTTTGGAAGAGTTTATTGTGCTCTATTGTCTCTAATATTTAGTAAAGTTATGTTTAGTGAAAGTTGGACATTTAATAAGGAAGACTTAAGTATAAATGCAATTGAATTATGGTGCTGGTAACAATATTGAAAGTACCACAGACTGCCAAAAGAACAAACAAATCTCTCTTGGAAGACATATAACAAATTATGACAGCAGAGAAAGAGCTTGTTAGATTGGCAAAATAATATAATTTATCAAATGTAGAACAGAATATAGCAGATTGCATGGTCAGTGGATCACTTTGTCAAGTGGATCACTTTGCAACTGACTGCAAGCCAAGCACTTCAAACCCGCCATGTACTCAGGAGAAGCAAAATGAGGTAGTCAGGGCCCACACAGCTTCACAGTCTCAGAAATCCTTAGGAGCAATTCTACTCCGTCTTGTAGATTTATAGGAGTCAGAACTGAATTGATAGCAGTGGATTTTCATTTGAGTTAGTACAGAATGTGCAATACTAGAGCATTTCAGAACAACATTGGCTATGTTATGGCAAAGATGAAGGTTCATTCTTTTTTTTTAATTCTCCATTTATTTATTTATTTATTTGCATTTTATTAGGGGCTCATACAATTCTTATCACAATCCATACATATACATACATCAATTGTATAAAGCACATCCATACATTCCCCGCCCCAATCATTCTCAAAGCATTCGCTCTCCACTTAAGCCCTTTGCATCAGGTCCTCTTTTTTTTCCCCTCCCTCCCCGCTTCCCCCTCCCAATGTGCCCTTGGTAATTTATACATCGTTATTTTGTCATATCTTGCCCTATCCAGAGTCTCCCTCTCCCCCTCTTCTCTGCAGTCCCTCTCCCAGTGAGGAGGTCACATGTGGATCCCTGCAATCAGTTCACCCTTTCCAACCCACTTACCCTCCACTCTCCCAGCATCGCCCCTCTCACCCCTGGTCCTGAAGGTATCATCCACCCTGGATTCCCTGTGCCTCCAGCCCCCATATGCACCAGTGTACAACCTCTGCCCTATCCAGCCCTGCAAGGTAGAATTCGGATCATGGTAGTTGGGGGGAGAAGGTTCAATCTTATGGAATCAAGTAACCAAAGGAATTATTGTCTAGTTTTATTTCTGCAGTATCTATCTTAAAGACTGTAGAAACTAAAGGAAAATATGTGTTGGACACACCTGGTTTTTATCCTGAATCATTTCAAAATACAATTTGGTTTGCTGGCATGAAAAATGATCCTTAATTTAATGAATATGCCCAGTTTTCACAGATTTGCTATAAAAAGATCAATGTAAATTAGTTTTCAAGACTGTCGACTGCTAAGTGTGGAAAATAAATATCCATTTTTAATGGAAAACTGCCTGATTAAAATTGAGATGTTTACACAATGAAATCAGACCCATAAAAACAGCAACATCACACTTCCTACATTTAGTCAACTATTACAATAAAACACTTAAAAGAATGTATCAGGATATACTTAGTAGCTTTATTTTATCAAGATTCATGCCTTGTAGTTCTATGACCCAGTTAATATATTATTATTACTTTACTTCTCTTTAGATCTAAATGGCATAATCATAAAAAGCCACATTCAAATTAAAGATGCACTTCACTTTAACTGTGTCTGATTATTAGAAAACAATGCTTAACATCCTTATTTTAAAAAGTAGGAGACTACAGTGTGCCAGGCACTTCATGAAGGGCTTTACCTAAGAGAACTTGATGCCTAATCTCTATGGTACATATGAACTCTCTGTATTTTACGCCACTTTACAGATAGGAGAGAGAGACCCAAAGAAATGGCATAGAACACATGGGCAATCTTCCCCTGAAGTCCCTGGGGGGTGAGGGGGGAGGGTACACAGGATTATTGCACTTTGCTGCTAACTGAAAGTGGGGGGTTAGCATACACATGAGGTACCTCAGAAGAAAGGCTGGGTGATCTACTTCCCAAATTATTAGCCATTAAAAATCCTATTGAGCACAATTCCTCTCTGATACATAGGGAGTTGTCTTCAGTTGAAATTAAATAATATAGGCTGGATGAACTATCTGGAGGAAAAACAACGGGACCGACAGTTGTGGGGGCACTTGGGATAGGGGGAGGTGGGGGGTAAGGAAGTGGTGTTAACAAACCCAGGGACAAGGGAACAACATGGGATCCAAATTGGTGGTGAGGGGAGAGTGGCAGGCCTGGTAGGAAATGATCAAGGGTGAGGTAACATAACGAAGAGGTATAGCTGTAACCCAGGTGGGGATGGAGCATGCTAGTGGGGCAGGAGGAGGGTCAAGGGAAATAGAGGAAAGATCTGGGAAGCAAAGGGAATTTATAGAGGTCTAGGCAAAGACATGTACATGCAATATATATGAGGATGGGGAAATAGATCTATGTGCCTATATTTGTAGGTTTAGTATTAAGGTGGCGGAAGGACCTTGGGCCTGTACTCAAGCACTCCCTCAATGCATGAATACTTTCTTCTATTAAATTGGCATTCTATGATGCTCACCCTCCCGACACAACCACGGAAGCCAAAGTGGGTGAACAAGCAAATGTGGTGAAGAAAGCTGATGGCGCCCGGCTATCAAAAGAGACAGCGTCAGGGGTCTTAAAGGCTTGAAGATAAACAAGCAGCCATCTAGCTCAGAAGCAACAAAGCCCACATGGAAGAAGCACACCAGCCTGTGTGATCATGTGGTCCCAAAGGGATCAGTTATCAGGCATCAAATAACAAAAAATCATATCATTGGGTGCACACCTCCATGATACGATCGCTGAGGACAAACGGGTGCATAAGCAAATGTGGCGAAGAAAGCTGATGGTGCCCGGCTATCAAAAGAGATCGTGTCTGGGGTTTTAAAGGCTTGAAGGTGAACAAGCGGCCATCTAGCTCAGAAGCAACAAAGCCCACATGGAAGAAGCACACCAGCCTGTGTGATCACGAGGTGTCGGAGGGATCAGGTATAAGGCATCATCAAAAAAAAAATCTTACCATAGTGAATGAAGGGGGAAATGCAGAGTGGAGACCCAAAGCCCATTTGTCAACCAATGGAGATCCCCTCCCACAGGGGTCTAGGGGAGGAGATGAGTCAGTCAGGGTGCGACATAGCACCAATGAAGAATAGAGCTTTACTCTAGTTCCTGAATGCTTCTTCCCCGTTGACCCCCCCCCCCCCATTACCATGATCCGAATTCTACCTTGCAAGTCTGGATAGAGCAGAGATTGTACACTGGTGCAGATAGGAGCTGGAGGCACAGGGAATCCAGGGTGGATGATACCTTCAGGACCAGGGGTGTGAGGGGTGATGCTGGGAGTGTGGAGGATGAGTGGTTTGGAAGGGGGGAACCGATTACAGGGATCTACATGTGACCTCCTCCCTGGGGGATGGACAACAGAGCAGTGGGTGAGGGGAGACACCAGATAGGACAAGCTATGACAAAATAATAATTTATAAATTATCGAGGGCTCATGAGGGAGGGGAAAAAGGAGGACTTGATGCAAAGGGCTTAAGTGGAGAGCAAATACTTTGAAAATGATTAGGGCAAAGAATGTACAGGTGTGCTTTATACAATTAATGTATGGATTGTGATAAGAGTTGTATGAGTCCCTAATAAAATGTTTTTTAAAAAATGGAGATGAAAAAAAAAGAATTAAATTGATGGTAAACGATGGTAGGGGTCTTACCTTAGATCTCTAGTTCTAGTAGGCTGGGATGCTTTATATCTATCCACTTTTGAAGGATTTTTTAAATTGGAGTATTTATGCTACTTAACTTAGTTATAGTAATCACACCAAAGGCACTTTCCTGAAGTCTACTCCGTTAAATTCTATCTAGGGTTTCCAAGCCTGTAAATCTCTACGGGTGCAGAAGGCTTCATCTTTTTCTCTCGGAGCAGCAGTTAAGTTTGAACTGCTAACCTTGAGGTTTGCAGCCCTATGCCTAACCCACAGAATCACTAAGGCTCATTAATTATAATTACAGCTCTATTGTACTTCAAATACATTAACAATACTATTTTCTATTTGATTTATGTGGTTCTCTTTCTTGATTTCTTTTTATTATTTTAAGTTATCTGCCTTTTATAATCCTAGAAGTGATGTTTTAGTATTCTTTTAGTTATTCACGTACAAATGGTTACATTTATCCTTTATCAATGAAACCTTTAGTGTTTGGGTCTGTTGGCTCCATTTCTCTGCAATGGCTGTTTCTTTCTCCTACCAGTTCTAGTTCACTGGTCTTGTCTCTTCAGAGGCCTGATTATTTTTTTATTGCATGCCAAGCATTGCACTTGAAAATCTGTTGAGAGGAATAACTGAAGGCACAGAATGGTCTTAGATTCCCCTAGAGGAGTTTTTAGTTTGCTTCTGCCTAGCAGTAACAGTTACTAGACCATATAGGGCCACCATTTTTTTAAACTAAGTGAGGCAATTTGCTTACAATCCCTGTGAAACGTGGTATATTCCTCATATTTCTTTACTTCCTAAGTCATGTGTGTAAAGTTAGAACTACACCTCTCGGTTGCCCTGCACTCACACTGAGCTCCCTACACCCCAATTTTTCTCAGCCGATCAGTTGCTCCAAGTCTCACTGAAATATTCAAACACCCCCAAGAGGAAAAGTGTCCTTAAATGTCTATATCACATTTCTGGATTTCCATGTTCTCCCAAATCTTGGCCCAACAATTCTATGTAGCCTTGTTATGTGCATTGCCTACAAGAATATGCTTATAATTAAAGAAAACAGCATTTTTCTAGATATTCCCAAGAGGAAGGGTATCTAAAGGATCTAGTCCAGGAGTATAGAAGACTTTGTTTTGTGACTGAAATGTAATTACAATTAAAAAATACTTTGGTTCCATTTTTTCAGAAGCGCATTGAGTAAACAAATAGATAACCTTATATTTATTATGTTGATACTTTTCCTCTGAAATTTTATGTGGCTAATATTACAAAAAAAAAAAAAAAAAAGAACCAAACAGTCGGTCCACTTTACATAAGGCTATTTAAAATAAGCTCTGGTTCTGAACTCTATGTGAGCACTAAAATTAATTGGTTCATTGAAGGAGTTTAAAGAGGTACATTTAATATAAATAGACCCCACTCAAGGCAAGTAGTAGTGTAGAGCTGGGAAGAAAACAAAAGGGGAAAACTAGACTTTGAGAAGGAGTTTTGATTCCATTCTTATGGAATGGTAAACATGGATGGACTTTGAACAAAGGAATGTCAAGTTCCAATACTTGTGAGGTTTTTGTTCTTTTTTTTTTTTTTAACTCTGGCTGCCATGTGATGGATTATGTGTTAAGAGTGAATGATAGAAAGAGGCCTGTCAACTGATGGCTATAGTTGTGAATTGGAGAGGACATACTTCAAATATTTTAGTCAAAAACTATGTCGGCTCATGTCATTGTGCTATCTTTCCTTGGACTATGTTTCCCCCATTCTTAGGTGACAGCAGTCTTCCCTCTGCTCCAGACCTGTTGAAGTCATTTTCAAATTTCTAAGGATGAGGCAGAGAATTGTTCATTTTGATGTGTACAGAATTTTATTGATGTTTGTGTTATGGCATCTTCTAGGTAATTTCATCATTTGGGTCACACTGCATTCTTATCTAAGTTCAAGGACACAGGTTTATCATTGCATAAGTATGGTATTTTGTAATATGTATTTATAAATATTCTACTCTTTTGATTGTGTTCTCGACTAGTTTGAGTTAATGAGTTATTTGTATTTGGGACACTGGAGTATTTCAATTAAACAATGCATTGCAAATTCATATTTAGGAATGTACTTGAATTATGTAACATAATTCAAGACAACTGAATAACACCAAGCCAAAGGGGAGCATTCAAATGTATCCTATCACAATAGTGGTAAAGCCAGATCGACTAGGTTTGGTTTTAGAATGAATGCAAGCTTTATTCAGAGCCAAAACGATTTTGTGGGACAATTGAATGGGGAAAATTTTTTGTAAAATAACATGGAAATACATGCATTTTACTTGAACATCAAGATGAACTTTCCATGCCCACTGTATATTTGCATGCTCAGAAAACTAGGATGACTGTGGATTTGTAACCGTGATGAATTTTTCCCTAAGGAATCATGTAACTTCTGCTATTTATTAACATGATCCAAATCTTAATTTTTTCTGATTTTATTTTGTTAAAAAGCAAAAAAAATCTGTCTACCTGAAACATGCATAGCATAAAATACATTTTATTTTATCAAATATGTATATGTTTATATATCTTCTTTTTCTCTTTTGTTACCTTTCTCATCCTCTTTGCCTCAGCTGAGTTTTGCTATGCTCAATTCTCAAAACTACATCCTGAAACATGCTATCATCCTTCCACCACCGCCCCCTATTTTTTCCCTAATAAATGACTGTAACTTCTGCTTTTATTTTTTAATCATTTTATTGGGGGCTCTTACAGTTCTTATCACAATCCACACATACATCCATTGTGTCAAGCACATTTGTGCATATGCTGCCATCATCATTTTCAAAACATTTTCTTTCTACAGGAGTCCTTGGTATCAGTTCATTCCCAGGCCCCTCCCCACACTTTAACCCTTGATGATTTGTACATTTTTTCCTCATGTGTCACACTGACCACTGTCTCCCTTCACTGACTTTTCTGTTGCCCATCCCCGTGTGAGAGGGTTATATGTTGATCATTGTGATAGGTTCCCTGTAATTTCTGCTTTTTATTAACACTGATCCAAATGCTTTCAACTAGAATTGTTAGATAAGAATAAGACTAAGGCACACCATTTCCCTCAGAACCCAGGTCTGGACTGCTGTGGATAATGCTTTATTGGAATTAAGAAAACCTTCACTTATTTATCTAAATTGTATATTGGTTCCCTTGCCCATTTTCCATTCAGTTAATTTTATAGTTTAATCTATTAGTTTGCAGCGTCCTAAAGACTTATGAAAATTTCCCTGAAGACACATGTCCAAAATGAATTATTCAATGAATATTCCTCTTGGTCAACTGGGGCCCAGCCTTACTTCTCCTGGCCTCCAAAGTGAGTCTCAATGTATGGAGACAGAGTCTTTGTTCTATCTCACCCGATTTCTGGTTTATTTCTTCTTCGTGCATACCTGTTTTAGCTTTCTCTTAGGTGTGCTTCTTCTACTAGTGTGTTGTGTGTTTATAGGATGAGGAGAAAGTCCCAGTGCTGGAAACCTCTGCTTTCCAGGGAGATTATCAGGATGATTAGGTTGATCTTATCTTTGAGATAGTCTTCAATTATAAGCCTGCTAACTTCTTGTGCCTTTAGAATGTGAAACATTTTTGTATTTGTTACTGTCTGCTATATTTATTTTAAACTATATGGCACAATGCTATCAAGACTGTAATCATTTTCCAGCCTTTAGTTTTTAATGTAATGACCAATCTCCAATAACTCTTATTGATACTGACTTTTCCAATAACGGGATGAAGTCTTCTGATTTCAGCTAACATCACTGCTCTGAACAGGAATGAAATAGACAGGATCTGAATATTCAGGATACTTTTTGTTCAAGAAAGATAGTAACCCCGACACAACGGCTGGAGCCAAAGTGGGTGAACAAGTAAATGTGGTGAAGAAAGCTGATGGTGCCCGGCTATCAAAAGAGATAGTGACTGGGGTCTTAAAGGCTTGAAGATAAACAAGCGGCCATCTAGCTCAGAAGCAACAAAGTCCACATGGAAGAACACACCAGCCTGTGTGATCGAGTGGTCCCAAAGGGATCAGTTACCAGGCATCAAAGAACAAAAAATCATATCATTGACTGCACACCTCCATGATAGGATCGCTGAAGACAAATGGGTGCATAAGCAAATGTGGTGAAGAAAGCTGATGGTGCCCGGCTATCAAAAGAGATAGTGTCTGGGGTCTTAAAGGCTTGAAGGTGAACAAGCGGCCATCTAGCTCAGAAGCAAATAAGCCCACATGGAAGAAGCACACCGGCCAGTGCGATCACGAGGTGCCCAAGGGACCAGGTATAAGGCATCATGCAAAAAAAAAAAGATATAAGTGTGTGTATGTATGTGTATATATGTGTATATGTATATATGTATGTGTATATATGTATATATATATATCATATTAAATGAAGGGAGAAGTGCAGAGTGGAGACCCAAGGCCCAAGTGTTGGCCAATAGAGTTCTCCTCATAGAGTGGTTTAGGAGAGGAGATGGGTTAATTAGGGTGTGAGGTAGTACCGATGAAGAACACAGCTTTCCCCCAGATCCTGGATGCTTCCTCCCCCCAACTACCATGATCCGAATTCTACCTTGCAGGGCTGGATAGGGCAGTGGCTGTACACTGGTACATATGAGGGCTGGAGGCACAGGGAATCCAGGGTGGATGATACCTTCAGGACCAAGGGTGTGAGGGACGATGCTGGGAGAGTGGAGGGTGAGTGGGTTGGAAAGGGGGAACTGATTACAAGGATCCACATGTGACCTCTTCCCTGGGAGAGGGACAGCAGAGAAGGGGGGGAGGGAGACTCCAGATAGGGCAAGATATGACAAAATAACGATGTATAAATTACCAAGGGCATATGAGGGAGGGGGGAATGGGGAGGGAGGGGGGGAAAAAAAGAGGACCTGATTCAAGGGGCTTAAGTGGAGAGCAAATGCCTTGAGAATGATTGGGGCAGGGAATGTATGGATGTGCTTTATACAATTGATGTATGTATATGTATGGATTGTGGTAAGAGTTGTTTGAGTCCCTAATAAAATGTAAAAGAAGAAAAGAGAAAAAAATGATTAGGGCAAAGACTGTACAGATGTGCTTTATACAATTGATGTATGTATATGTATGAACTGTGAAAAGAATTGTATCAGCCCCAATAAATTGTTAAAAAAAAAAAAAAAAAAGAAAGAAAGATAGTAACTCCAGGAGCACAGATTGCCCTGCCCCACCCAGGCTGTAATGAACTAACTCTATAGGAATTAGTGTTACTTATACAAGGGAAATTTTACATTTCCTAATCTAAACATCATAAAGCACATTTCCTTCTCCATGGTCTTATTTCTAACTCTCAGTTTAATAGTCCACAGTTGTAAAAATGTAAATGAAAGTCATTTTGAATGATGTCTCACCCAAACTAAACTCTCAGGATATAAGAAAAATATCCTGTGGGCAATCTTAAAATAGTTTGCGATGTAATAAACATGAGAAGAACTTAAATATGGTAAAGCTGGAGACAGTAGAAGCACCTTCAAAACTAATAATAAAAATAGTAAAATATTTTCAAAATTAATTTTATGACGAAGTGGTTATTTTCATAGGTTCAATAAAAATGTCTATTTTTTCCATCTGAATTCCACTGAAACCAAAACCAAATTCACTACCATCAGGTCGATGCCAAGGCCAAAATAAAGCTAACCTTTTCAGAGAAGCTATATTTAAAAGCAAATCTCATTGAGTTATGTGTAAGAAATGTATTAAGGAATAAGCACTGCTCTCCAATTGTTCTAATGGCATCTCAAAGCCAGCCAGGTGTGGACTCCACCATTTCTGGAATCCCAGCCATACAGGTGGTAAGGAAGGCCACTTCTTGGCAGGGCAATCACATTGGTAAATCTGGACTCTCAGTGAAAGAGACACACATCTGTAATGAGAAGACCTGCTGGCAGTACTTGATGAAGTGAAAGGAATATATTTCTGATGCTATAAAAAGAATAATAAAACTATTACCTTTAGAAGAACTCCAGACAGATAAGAACTCTTTTTCCTTGATATCTTCTCACTTGTTAAACACACAATGATGTATATCATCACTTCTTATTACAGTTAATCAAAATAAGCAGGACAAATATACTAAATATCAAATTAAATATACTGAATTAAAAATTCATGGAACACATTAGCTGATTAAATGCAGGCCCAGGGAGCATTGTGTGGATTCTGAGCCAGTGAAGGTGACATTAGAGCTAAGTTATTCTCTGATTTGTTGCACCCATCAGATTGGTTGTTTCTAAAGGACTTCTTTGCTTGCTGAGAGATAAGCTGAAAATTGCATGACAATCCTATACATTTAACATTCTGAGCAATCTATACACCAAATATGCCTTTATCAAAGGCTGGGGCTTCCTTTCTTTACCATAACAGACCTAAACTTTAATTAGTCAAAATTATACCCACTATCATGCATTTTCTGTTGTTAAGTACAGTTTTCACTTATTTTTAAGTGATTGATCTAGAAGTTAGAATCCCTTGTATAATGCTTGATTACAAAGACCAAAAATGCCTTTCTGCTTTTATACACTAGACAACACATGCTTTGAATTTGGAGAAACCTGGTACGCTTTGTACCTGAGAATGTAATTTTTGGTGATACGTATTCTACAAAAGCTATAAACTACTTTCTTTAGATTTCCATAAAATATGCAAAATTATAACTTCATTCCCTATCTACTCCCCCCCGCCCAAAAAAAATCTGGCTTCATGTAGTTCTCCCACACACACTCACCCTCAATTCAGGTTCAGACTCTGGGAATATAATAACTCAAGAGCCTCTTTTATATGAGGTGAGATGTTGGTTTCAGTTGTAGTCATAGCTTTGATCTTGCATTCTTCCTTTTAAAATAGTCCAGTTAATTTGGTTTAACAATTTCAAAGACTGAAGGTTTCTACAAATAACTTTCTTTGATTTCAATTTCAGATTTTATTTCAATTTCAGACTTGAGGTAAGGTTTTAAACTTAATGCAGTTTTTATTTCTTCTATCAAACAAAAACATCATGCCCTTCCTTCTTTTTTTTGGACTGATTTAGTTAGTGATTTAGTTAGTTTATTTATTTATTTTAAACATTTTATTAGGGGCTCATACAACTCTTATCACAATCCATACATATACATACGTCAATTGTGTAACATGCCCTTCGTTCTAAGAAAGAGTTAGAACTTTGTGATAGAAACAACCCCGGTATTGGTGAATTCAGTTTCATACACACATACCCTAAAACTTGGAATATGATATTCAGGAAAGGAAATTTTTTAATTGTCCCAAATTTTATCAAAGAGTTTGATCTACCTTATATTAAATAATAGTGAAGTTGAAATTTTGAATAGAATATGATTTAGGTTGTATGAAATTTAGCAGATAAAAAAGGCTAGGGATTGAAAAAAAATGCCAAGAAATGAGAATTATGGAAAAATACTTTTTAAAAGCAGGAATTTGTTAAAAAATTTTAAACAAATTCTCTCCTGCTAAAAAGTATGGTTTTTTTCCTTTTAATCTCCTAATGACACTGTTGTTCCTGAATGCATTTATTTTTAGTGGCAGGATGCCCTAGAAAAGATTGACATTTTGAAAGTCCTTGTGAACCAATAGAATAGAAAGCCCTGGTCTGTGCTACCACACTGAATGCCAGCTTAGTACCTGACCTAGAGATGTTGCAGGCTGGGAAGGAGACTTAACTGTACGCACTGGGGCTTCCCTTGCTGGGCTGGGTTTTGTTTTTCCAGTGAAGGAAATATTAACACTCATGAGTCCCACTTTATCTCTGCCTCCTAAATGTTTGCTTTCTTGTTTTGATGCATAGAAGAATACAGTAAGTCTGCCTTTCCCCCAAGAAATATAATCAGGATGCACAATAGAATAGGAAAGTTCAACATTGATAAATCGCTTCTGGTGCTGTACTTCCCCTTCCATGACCCCGCTCAATGACAAATTCCGTTAACTACCACCCTGACTGACTACTGTTGGTCTGTGTTCCAGGCCAAACACTATTTTCTCCTGAAGGGCTGGATTCGTGACTCGAATTCAGTTCCGGAATCCCAGGGAGGTCCACCTTGCTGCACATTGTTCCGGGCTGGTCCTGCACAACTCTACAGCTGTTCCAGCGAAGGGCTTTTCCTCTGGATCTTTGGGTTCTCCTGTAAACTGTGGTGCGTCTGGGTTTGGTCTACCCCGCCACTCTTCGAGACACAGCTCGCGTGAAACATAGATCGCAATCTTCTATCCTGGGTCTCGGCAATTTCGACGACATTGTCCGGCTTCTTTGGGAAACAAGAGTCCGTAGAATCTAGATGTATATGTCGATGTTTATAAAGAGGCCTGGGGTGGGCTGCTAACCACGTGTCAGCTGTTCCCACGCGGGCAGTTCTACGCTAGCCTGAATCAGAACTGATGCAATGCGGTGGGTGTTGCTTGTGGATTTTATACCTACTGTCTATTGGTATGCTCTCGGTGCCAAGTGTGTTAAGGGTTGGGCAGCTAACTGCAAATTCATAGGTTCAAACCCCACTTCTTCCTCTGAAGAAAGATGAGGCACTCTGCTTCCAGGAGGGTTTCCAACCACGGGAGCACTCACGAGCCGGTCTAATCTGCGGACTCAGAAGGCACGTCATGGCAGTGGGTTGATTTTTGTTTGTTTGAACTCACTTTTAAAAATAACTTTTAATGTGTTTCTGGGTTTTGTACCAAAGTTCTTCCTATTCGTTTTATAAAATATGTTTCTTGAGTATGAAATGATACTGATTACAAGATACAACTTAATCTAGTAATCTATTTTCAGAAAGCAATAATCAAAACTATTGAAATGCATACAAATGAAACGATATACTAGTTGAATATAAGATATTTGTTCTTATAAAATATAATCTTACAATTGTTAGCATTTATGGAATAACAACTACTCATAGTAATAGGAATTTATAATGGACTTTATTACTTTAGTTCTACATAATTGTACCCTGTGAATTTACTGTAGTTTTATTCGACCTCTCAACCAGGGTAATCAGATGCTAGTTACAAAAACTCTGTGATGGATATATTTTTACATGAGTCTTTTTTTTCTTGATTTATGGATTTGCCTAAATAAAACTTTATGTATTTATATTTTAAATATAAAACCTAAGTTATCTGGCTATATGATTAATAAATTGTGTCCACTTAGAAAGAATCAGGTCACATTAATATCTAGACTATTTGATTGCCAAAGTCATAAAGAGTTGTAAATTACAAGTTATTTTGGCAAAATATATCTATGTATTTTTCTTTTCTTTTAAAAAAATCATTTTATTTGGGGTTCATACAACTCTTATCACAATCCATACCATGTCAAGCACATTTGCAAATTTGCTGATATCATCATTCTCAGAACATTTTCTTTCTACTTGAGCCCTTGGTATCAGCTCATTTCCCCCTCCCTCATGAACCCTCGATAATTTATAAATTCTTATTTCGTTTCATGTCTTACGCTGCCCAATGCCCATGAGTCATTTTTATCCTTTAGATTATCCCCAATGACAGATTTGTGGAAGTAGAACAATTAGTGTTAAGAGTAAGAAAGTATTTATGATATTTGTAGTAGAATTTGATGAAAATGTCTGATGGAATTTTTTTCCTCCATTTCAATTTGTTTCCCAAATTGCTTAGGGATCAAGCTAGCAAAATATAATGCAATAAAATGTTGATATTCCCTCACATACTTAAAGAGTAGATATTCAGAAAAGCTAAATTTAAGTTCTAGTATTTACACTACTTCATGTCCTTAGATAATATTTGATCATTTTCTACCTGTAACATTGAAATATTTCTTTTTTCTGCCTGCTTTGCAGAGTAGCATAGAGATGAAATATTGGAAATCATTCTAGAAAGGCAGAGTGCAGCTATCATTATTAATTCCATTAGAATAAATCTAAAGGCAAATTTATAATAATCCAAATCCTGAGAAGTAGGAAGTTTGATGTCAGATTTAAATTATCAGAAACATTTTATTTATTTTAAAACTTGTCTGGAAAAAAATATGATTCCTGAGAATTGTGGGCTCATTCTGTTTTCTTTCTTTAAAGAAAAACCAAAAAACCAGTTTTACTAACAAATACTCCACATATCATACAATTTAATCATTTAATAATATTAAGGATATTGGTACATTATAACAATCAATTTCATAATATTTTCTTCTCATGTTCATTGTTATTAGCTCCCCATCTCCCCTACCATGCTCCTAGAAAATTATCAATCCCATTACTGTCTCGATGGCTCTACGAATCCTAGGTTTCATATACAGAAAACCATACAAAACACAACAGGAAGGCAACACACAAACAAAAACTTACAATGACTAGGCAAAACATAGAAAAAACTCATTTTAAATGAAAGCAGAGAATATTAAAAACTGAAAAGCTTTTAAATAGACCAGAAGGGAAATCAAATGACAAGGTGTTACATTATAACCTAACTCCATCTGCCACAATTGACTTTATCATGTCTGATAGCAAGGCTATGCACATCCCTGGAGTAGGGTTAGAGGGAATTCACAGGCAGTGTAATCCATGTGGAGACCTTGCAAATAGATTTGGGGTTTCCATTGTTATCTATAGCCTTCTGTAAACTGGATGTTCAGAATTTAAACTCTGATACCATTCCCTCCTTTGGATTTGGCTTCTATGATTTACTATCCTTGGATGAAAGCTGGTGTGCTTCTCCCATCTAGACCTAGTTGGTGACTTACTTAAATGACTGCTTGTTTGAAGACAATCCTCTAAGACTCCAGATGCTATTCTTTCTGATGGCTGGGCACCATCTTGTTTCTTCCCCATACTATAGCACCCCTGCCTTCAGTGATCTCTTCATGAGAATGCACATCAAGCAGAGCTGTGTTATAAGAACTAATTGTTCCTAGATTGGGGCTGGAATTAAGTACTGCTCCAATACATTTATATGTCTTGAGCTTGTATAGGTTTATACTTTAGTGGTGTCATTACCATTTTATGATAGAGAACATTATAAACCACCCCCTTGGGACACAAGGTAGATCTTTTGATAGCATCATTAAATTAGCCAATAGTATAGACTTCAGAACACTGCAGAGAAAGTGAAATCATCTAAGTATAGACCAGCTTCAGACATCAATACATGAATTGTTGACTTTTACAAATTAAACTCTTAAGGGACTGAACACTGTTTCTACAAGTAATGGGGGATGGTGATAGGTTAAAAACTTTTAATAACACTCATTCACAGAGGCAGAACCATGCCTACCAGATTAGATTAATACATGTCATAATCAAGTAAAGTGGGAATTAAAATAGTAAATACATCATAGTCTTGGGACACCATTCATCAGACACCCTCAAAGCAAGAGATCCAAACCAAAGTCCAACAACTGACAATTCCATAACCTTTCTTTTTTTTTTTTCTTCTTTTATCCATAACCTTTCTTGTACAGTGCAGATTCTTTTTAAAAGTCTACTAGCTAGTAATTCTACTATATGGAAAGCTCATTAAGAATTTGTCCTCAGTAAAACAGAAGAGGAAAGGAAATGAGATCATGCAACAACTAGGAGCTTTCTGTTATTTTGGGGGGAAAAAAGAGAGAGAGATAAATTATGACCAGTATATCTGAAAGGCAAAGTAAAACCAATTATGTAAGTCATAAAATGGTTGTTGTTAGCTGCCCTTGTTAGCTGTCAGTTCTGATGTACAGTGATCCCATGTACAACTAACTGAAACACTGCCTAGTCCTGTGCCATCCTCCCAGATTTTCTTCTCTTTGAGGCTGTTATTGCAGCTACTCTGTTAATCCATGTTGGCAAACACGACGTCTTTTTCCAGGGACTGGTCTCATCTGTTAACATGTCCACAGTATTTGAGATGAATTTTGCTTCTAAGGAGCATTCTGACTCTACTTCTTCTAAGACATATTTGTTCATTCTTTTGGCAGTCCGTGCTACTTTTGATACTCTTACCATCACCATAATTCAAATACATTGAATCTTCTTTGTTCTACCTCTTGGTCCATGTACAGGTTCCATAGTTTCAAAGAGGCATTATCAAAACATGTTGATCCAAAAGGAACCAAAGAAACATGGGGGGAAAGGTGGCCTTCTAGTCTTGGAAATAACTTCTTAGAAGCACTCAAATGGATCTTAGACATTAGGACAATCAGCTTTAATAAGCCCTGAGTGATCTGACATGTGTTCAAAGGAAAAGAGAAACTTCGATCAAAGACAACGACACTCCTAGCATAAAGTGTTAAGACAATGTTTTTGCTGGATTTTGAATGGTGGTCTCTCATATCAAAACCAACTCTTCAATCAGTAATCAATTTGAACATAGGGCTGGAACTCTATAGAGAACATTTTACTTTATAACAGCTCTTTCTTAGACTTTAAGGCTGGAAAATAAACTTTCTATTTTCTGTGGGCACATGTCTACATCCTGTTACTGTAAGCATCATGCCAATCATGCTTCTTCAGCTTAGTAGAGGTTGCTAAGATCAGCATTCAAATTCAACTGTTTCTCCTCACTTGTAAAATTGTCTTTTAATATCCCATCAGACACCAGTCTAACCAACTAGCACCCACGTCTCAGTCTGACTCTCAGGTCTATGGTTTGAAGTCTCAGTTACACCAACATTTTCTCCAAGTGTCTCCATTCCCAGAAGTGGAAGCTATTCCCTGTAGTTGCGATCTCCACGACCCATTTCTATAACCTTTTGAGTCTTTTAATTTTCTGGTTAACAATGTAGCACCTAATTAACCATTCTTAAACACATAATGTATTAATTTGGTAAAAAATATTAAGATTGATTATTGAGTTCTTTGATTATGACCAGAACATTAAGTGCCGTGGAGGCTATGTCAGTCTCACTGCTTATAATGTGGTCGAGTTAACAGGACACAGAGAAAGAATCTTTCAAGGAACTAGTTCACTTTTTTCTCTTTTTTTAACCCTTAACCCTTAGAGTATTTGTAGAGTTTGGCTGTGAAACAAATAGTTATCAGTTCGAAACCACCAGAAGCACCAGGGGAAAAAGACTGGAATTTCTACTCTAAAAACCAGTTTCAATCTCGAAAACCTTCTAAAGAAGTCTTGCACTGCAGGTTTACCTGATGCAATATGTATTCTGATCTCTTGACTGGTGCTTTGATGCGCAACAACCGTGGATCCACGCAAGATAAAATCCTCAATTTATCACAAAGTTACCTGTTGATCGAGTTTGTGAGGAGTTTGGCCTTCCTTACATATTAAAGGCAACAATACTTGATCTGCATCAGCAAATACTTCGATTCCTCACTTTCAGCAAGCAAGATTGTTTCATCTGTATACCACAGGATGTTAATAAGCCTTCCTCCAACCTGCTGCCACATTCTTCTTCATGTAATCCAGCTTCTCCGATGATCTGCTCCACATACACACTGAAGAACTATGGAAAGAAGATATAACCCTAACGCACTCCTTTCCTGAGTTTAAGCCATGCAGTATTCTTTAGTTCTGTGTGCACACCTGTCTTGATCCACGTACATGCTCTGAATGAGCACAATGAAGTTTTCTGTATTGAAAGCATGGTAAAGTGAATCAAAGCAAGATCACTGTTCAACCCACAAAATTCCAACCACCCATCTCTTTTATCAAGGTTATCCACAGTTTACTATGGTCCATATAGTCCAATGCCTTTACATAGTCAATGAAATACAAGTAAATATCTTTCCGGTGATCTCTGCTTTGAGCCAAGTTCAATCTGTCATCAGCAATAATAGCCCTTGTTCCACATTTTAGAGACCATAAAGTTCAACTTGGCTTTTTAAAGATGAAGACAAAACTTAGAGTAACTCATGATATAGCCGATGTGTCAAGGCAGCAGCAAAGATGGAACAGAGATGCCAGTCACCGGATTCCAAATTCAGAGTCCTTCCCAATAAATCACCTTTCTACTAACTAAAAGATGCTTATTTAACTGTACATCGTCACTGTTTTATAAGTATGAAGAAACATATTAGCTGAAAGTATGAATGTTAATAAGAGTAAGACATTGAATAACAATCTTCTTAATTCACAAATACATTTAAATGTATCTAATAGTAAAGTGAAAAATTGATTCAAGTTTTTAAGAGAAGAGAAAAGCCCCAGGAGGCGGACTGAGTTTAGGGTATGACAAATGAATCCATGATCTCCTCACTATCTGTTTTCTTGATCTATCTAAATTCCAACATGTGCATGAATTCTATATAGTCCTGGCCATGTAGAATTGTGGGTGGTGAGTGGTTTAGAGGAAGAGTCCAACTGTTGGCATTATCTAATCCACAACAATATGTTCTGAGATGTAAATCTTCCAGTCTGGAACTGGGGTACAGTGAGTCAGTTTCTAGCATTTAAAGGGATACCTCAACTTCTCTCTGACAGAGAATTATTCCTACAGCCAATGAGAACTTCACTCTTATTATCTCAACAGACAAATCCCTTAAAATTGGCTCTTTATCTTCATATTAATTTTGAGGCTTTCTTAGAGTACTAAAATAATTTTATCTTGTAGTTAAACTGGGAAGGATTGCATACTATAAAAGTTTAGGAACATACTCAATGGGCAATATTCCCCACTGTCATTCCAACACCACCTAGTTTATTAGCCTTGGAAAGTTGTAGTTATTCCGAGAGGAGAATCAAGGAGAAAATAATACACACATTCTGAGGACAATGTGTTGCCTACTTAATTGCCATTAACCTTTTTAGAAAAGGTTGCTAATCCAAAGAAGAAAAATTTAATCTATATTGGAACACATCGGTGATTTTTCATTTTAGATGACTATAATAGGCTGTAATAGACACGTTAGGATGAATAAGAGATACATTATTGCAACCAACTAATTATGCTTAGACAATTATTTGGAAATCATTAAAATTATGCCCACCACCCATCTGTCATTTGTTGTACTACAGAGGCTTGTGTGTTGCTATGATCCTAGAAGCAATATCACTGTGTTTCAAATACCAACAGAGTTGCCAATGTTGGGTCAGTTTCAGTAGAGCTTACCAACTAAGACAAAACGGGCAGAAAGACTTACTAATATACTTCCAGAAAGTAGCCAGAGAAAGCTTGATGAACTACAACAGAATATTGTCTGATACTGCTCTGTCAATTTGAGGATTAAGAGTGAAGGGGTGGAGTTTATCCTGCCAATCAAGTGGTGTCCAATGAGACCTTTGTGTGGGCATGGCCTTCTCCTGAGGATTCTGGGAACTCTCTGGTATTTCCTCCTTGGAGGTGGGAAACACACTCTCTCTCTTCACTCCCTTGGAGACTCTCTATTGACAAGGCTCACTCCCTGAGGGTCATCCCTGTGGAGAAGACACATGGAGAGAGGCTGATGGAACCAGACCTCTGGAGGAGGAGAAACCATGTGGAGAGCCCTGCCAATGCTGAGATGCTTACACCATCACTGCATCCACAAGACTTCCCACTGACTTCCCTGTGATCTTCCTGCATGAATTTGATCTGGACTGGGCTGAGATGTTTTCTCAATATTCAATTGCTCTTGTATATAAAGCTCTTTCATATGACTATCTATGGATTTGTTTCTCTACCCAGACTAACACAGAAGGCACCACATAATTGTCCTTAAATTGAACTGGAACATATCAATAATAATGAAGATGGCGTATGACCAGGCAATATTTCATCATGCATAATGTCACCATGAGTAGGAGTTATTCAATGGTAGCTAAGAGTGACACGAAGATTTCTGTCCTGTCTTATTTTAGGGGGGAAACACACACAAAAAAAATAACTAACCTACTCAATGACTTATATCACAAACTGACTAAATCAGTCTTTAGAAAATTTGCTCTATGACTCCTAGAAGATTATCGAAATTTTGCTGTTTACATTGCCAGAATTGTATTATATTCTGCTTTTTTGTGGGTATAGAAATTAAAGAAAAAAATTTTCCAAAGTAGAGACATTTACTTATTTATTAATAGAAATATTCTATGTGTTTTAAATATTTGGAAGCAAACTTTTTTGAAGTCAGCTGAATATTGTAAAACACTAAAGAATTTTATAAGAATTTATAAATTTATAAGAATTTTATAAGATCTTAAAAGAAAGGAGTTTGTGCATGACTGGAATACAATGTAGCTGCCACAGGGTTTTAAATGGCTTTACTTAGGAGAGTACAGATGAATTCTTTATAGCTGTGTGATTACACTGAGGGAAATGAATATAGTCTGTAAAGATGGAGTATATATTGTACCATGTTATCTACAAGTGTACATCAGAGAAAACAACTTTCATGGACTAAAATGGTAAAGAATTATGGAAATAGGGTTTTGATTGTCATGTGAAAATAAATAAATAAGAATTTTTTCCTGCCTCTAACAGAATTCACATTGGAGGGGTATAGGCATAAATGGAAGGAAATAAGTATAACAAATCACCTTTAGGACTTGAGTATGTTACAAGGCTGGAGTTTATGAGATAAATTTTAATGAGAGAAAATGATACAGAGATTATATATTTATATTTTAAGGAGGTCATAAAGTCATTAAACATTTTTTATTAATCATTTTACTAGGAGCTCTTACAGATATTTTAACAGTCCATAATTCAATTAGATCAAGCATAATTGTACAATTGCTATCAACATCCATTTCAAATCATTTTATTTCTTCTTAAACTCTTTGATATAAGTTCCCCCTTTATCCCCTCCCTCTCCCACCCTAACCCCCAGGAGGATAAATAGATAGATAGATAGATAGATAGATAGATAGATAGATAGATAGATACACATACGTATACATACATATGTACACATACATCCAATGTATCAGTTCACCTTCAATTTTGTTATTTGTTCCCCCAGAGTGGGGTTATACAATCATCATTGCTATCAGTGCTCCTCCCCTCCTCTCACATTAAATATGTGAATTAAAACATAAAAGGAGTCCCTGGATGGAGCATATGGTAAGCATACTAGGCTAGCTAAAACAGTCTGACAAAGGTTGGCCATTCCAATCCACCCAAAAGTTTCACAGATGATCTGGCTCTTGACATTTCTGAAACACGTGGGATCAATATGATTCAGAATCAACTCAATGAAAACAATTTCTGTGGGAAACAACTATTTAAACACCGCTATACTGAGACATCAGATAAAGAAGCTGTCTCCAAAGCATGCATTGCCTTTCAAAGGCAAATTTATGTAAGAAGAAAACAAAAGAATTAAAAAACTTAAAATATGCAAATAGTTGGATACCAACAAAGCACCATAAATAAACATTTTACCCAATAGCTTTGCTTTTAGAGGTGGATATTAGGTGGATATTAGGCTAAGTTCACAATGCAATCAAATTTGTTCATTTCAACCTGTGGACAAATATCCAACTTTGTGTCCAATATCCCCATAGCTTGACATCCCTGCCCTGGGCCCTGGATCTTCAGCTTGGACATAGCATTCTGCCTGCCATGCCTTCTGAAGATTCTCAAGACTCTACCAGGACTCCTGTTTGACCACTCCTTCCACCTCTGCTTCCCCTCATTTTCTCTTACATTGATTGACAGTGTCTTCATCCTTAAGCATTGGCTAACTATTCTGGTGAAAGGTATGCTCCAAACTAAAGCTTACTGGTGCTATAGTGATAGCCTCAGTCTTTTCCTCTCAAGTGACACAGACACTTTCTTTTTTTAAATAATATTTAATTGAGTATTTGGTTAAAGGTTAGCTAGCAAATTTCATAAACTATTCCATGTCATCACCTGTGTTTTTTTTCACACTATGTTGATATTTCCTTTTCTGGTGCTCTCATTTCCTGTCTCCTGGCTTCTCATCATCAACTTTCAGCACTTGTTGACCTTTGGTTCTCATACCTTTGGTTTTTAAGTAGGACATCTGTCCTATTGGTGATATTTGGTGTCTCAGAGGCATAGTCTCAACGATTTTCTACTCAATTCTGTTCCTGTTCCTCTGTATTACTATTATTTTTAATGAGAGTTTGTTTCTGCTTCAGATTTCCCCCCATTCTATCTGGCACCATCTATTGTGGCCCAGAGTAAAATGGTCAGTGGTGCTAGTCAAGAACCAGCTGGTTCTTCTGATATCAGGGCAGGTGAGGTGATGAAGACATTCCTTTTCTGAGTTTTGGTTTCCTTCTTATTGCTTTTCTTCTGATTGGAAGAGACCTGCAGTTGTATTGCAGGTGACTACTTGCAAGGCTTTAAGTCAATAGATTCAATTCACCTCACTGGAATACAAATCATGACTTTTTATTTGAACTATGTTATGCCAATTGACTGAGTAACCAAATTTTACTGTGGCCCTAGCCTTTCAAATTCAGAAAACCAGTTTTAGAAGGTGTCTTTTTAAACCCCAATAAATTTTAATATTAAAGGCAGGATTACTATTTTAGGTCTTTGAACGTGGAGGAGGATATTGGGTTAGACAAACATAACTGGAGTGTGTAAGTTGTATGGGAAACACACTGATTATTTATTGTAGAGGCAATATATAGCTTGCATGGTTATAAAAATTATGTCATTTAAGAAAACTTCAGGAGTAACAAAATAATAAGAAAACCTTATCAGTTCATGTATAATAGCTGCTTGTCTGTCTATGATAATACAGATATATAGAATTTCTAATCCCACCAGCACTGCTCTTGCATTTGGACCAATGTATTTCAGGGATGATGGTAAGCCAGGTGTGGCTGGAAAGAAGCGTGAGGGAGGCAACAGAGCACAAGTAGGCCACAGCTCAGAGACAAGGAAGCGCAATACACAATGACTCAGAGCTGAGAAAGTAATGAGACTGGAATTATGTGAGGATTTATTTTTGGAAAGGAGAAGAGCGTTACTTTGCTTTTTAAAGTTTCCTGTGGATTGGGAATTTTGAATAACTCTGCAAGGTTGGGGATCATAGGGACCATCCCAGTTGTTGGTTATGTGGTTCTATGATAAATAGGGTAGATAAGAACATGATTAAAAAAAAAAAAAGCAACCAGAGTA
This sequence comes from Tenrec ecaudatus, assembly GCF_050624435.1. Lineage (NCBI taxonomy): Eukaryota > Metazoa > Chordata > Mammalia > Afrosoricida > Tenrecidae > Tenrec > Tenrec ecaudatus. The sequence continues at coordinate 153,514 of NC_134537.1, read as the reverse complement.
GACAAGCTGTGTTAGAAGGAGAACAGACCAGACTTCAGCCAGGGTTTCAAAGCTGGATTAAGGTAGATTTTAAGGGAAAAAATGGCATTTCACCATTTTGCCCTCTATTAGCATTTTGAGTATCCACTATGTGAAGGTGCTGCTATGGAAGACCCATGCGTGGAACATATCACATGTTTCCCCAATTCCCCCAAATACATGATGTACAAAATGTTGTATTTTTCATTTTTTATAGAAGAGGGATTGAGATGTAGAAGAATTAAGGAATTTGTCCAAAGACAAATATCAAGGGTTGGGAAAAAGCAGGATATAAATCTGAGCTGCTCTTGATACAGAAAAATCACCGAGGGGCAGAAGAGTATGTTGTCTGAGGAGGGTGGCAGTAAAATTACCCCAGGGCAGAATCTATGGGCAGTAGAGACCTGAGTCACGGGGGGGTGGGGGGGTAGGGACCCAAGTCAATGTCATCACTAGAGTTGTTGTTTCTGGTCACCCAGTACAGTAAACTCTTACCCCTACACCCACTTCTGCCCTGATCATCTGCCACTCAGAGTGGGAGTGGGTGGGCCACGGCACCTGACTTGGACAAGAAGTATCTCCGTCTGCTGGAGGCATGGAAATGGGGTTGGGAAGAGCAGGTGGCTCACATGTGGTATATCACTCACCCCTGGGTGGGATAAGGGGAGGGCCAAGCCACTCTTCTCAGAGTCAGGAGGGTGGGTTCTCAAACTGATCCCCCTCCCATTGTAGAGATGACTTGTGAGTTTTAACACTGGATAGCACCAACCCTTTTGATATTACTGATCTGAAATATAAATGATGTATTACTTACAAGATTCACCCCCCCATGGTTATGAAAAATATTTACTTACATATTTATTTTCCAACAGTTTTATTGGCACATAATTTGCATTTCATAGAATTGCATGGTTCAGTCACTCAAACCTTATCAAGGGGAAATTGTACAGTCACCACATCCGTCCTAGAGCATGCCCTCCCCCTATGGTTGACTTTCCTCCCAAGTGAGCTGTGCAATCACAGGGGGCTCTCCCCCTCCTGCCTTCCTTATTTACTCCCAAACTCCCCTGCCCCTCCCTATCACCCATCCCCCTCCCTTACATTCCCGGTAACACCTATACCAGTTATTATCATTGTACATCCACTCCTCCTACACTGCAATGCTGGGAAAATGCACAGAAAACAATGCAAAACACATTGCACTGAGGTGGTGAGGATAATAGCATAAAGGCAAAAATATAAATAGTATAAAGGCAAAAATACAAATAACATGTGAGAGGGAGAAAACCCCCTCAAGATTAAAGAAGTCAGGGAAGAAGTTTTTGTCATGGAACATCTAACAGACACTTGGAAAGGAAGGACATCAAGAAGCCTAATAAGGAAAAATAAGTTTTCAGACTCATAATGGAAGCAATGGCACAATTATGTCTGATATGATTGAATTATGGAATGATATCACATGTGTATTAAGGCCCAAACTTCAGAAAATTAATGAAAAATATTTTTTAAAGCACAGATTCAGGATGGAATTCTGGGCTCGCACTAAATCCTACTTCCAACTTAATTTAGCAAATAAAACAATGAGATATCCAGTTGAATTTGAAATCTAAATGAATACTCTTTTTTTAATACTCTTTTTTAAAAGTGTAAATATACCAATTTTTTAATTTTCAAAAAAAGTATAAGTATATATAATAATAATATAAAAATTTTGTATGTCCATGGATTTTTTTGTTAGCATGTCAGTGTTGCTGCTGTCAACGCCATGTTCTTATGTGCCACTTGGGTGCAGTCAAAGCCATTCACATTTTTATGCACATATTACTATATCTTTAGGTCCACCTAAATAAGATAGGCTGGACAATGTGAGAAGAAAATAATGGGACCAACGATCCCGGAGGGACATGAGAGTGTGGGAGGTAAGGGAAAAGAGGAGGTGTTGGCCAACACAGGGACAAGGGAACAACGAGTGGTTCAAAACCAGTGGAGGGAGGGGATGGGAGGACTGGTAGGGAGTGACCAAGGGCAAGGTAACTGAGAGGAATTACTGAAATCAGAATGAAGGCTGAACATGGTAGTGGGACAGGAGGAAAGCATAAGGAAAGAGAGGAAAGGAGTAGGAAGCAAAAGGCATACATAGAAGCCTAAATACAGACGTGTACGTATGTAAACATATTTATGATTATGGGGGAAATAGACCTATGTGCATATATTTATAGGTTCAGTAGTAAGGTAGCAGGTGGACAATGGGCCTCCTCACGCGCACTCCCTCAATCCAATAGCGCTTTGCTCAGCTAAACAGTCATTCCATGATACCCACCTTCCCGACATGATCACTGAAGACAGACATGTGCATAAGCAAATGTGGTGAAGAAAGGTGATGGTGCCCAGCTATCAAAAATATATAGCATCTGGGGTCTTAAAGGCTTGAAGGCAAACAAGCGGCCATGTAGCTCGGAAGCAACGAAGCCCACAGAGAAGAAGCACACAAGCCTAAGTGAACACGAGGTGTTGAAGGGATCAGGTAGCAGACACCAAAGAACAAAAACCATCATTGTGTGATAACCTTCCCCACATAAATGCTGAAGATGAATGTGTGCATAAGTAAGTGTGCTGAAGAAGGTTGATGGTGCCCAGCTATTGAGAGATACGGCATCTGGGGACTTAAAGGCTTGAAAGTAAACAAGTGGCCATCTAGCCCAGAAGCAACAAAGTCCATATGGAAGCAGCACACCAACATGTGTGATCATGAAGGGCTGAGGGGACCAGGTTTCAAGCAACAAAACTGGGGAGGGGGGAATAATGTCATCGTGAATGAGGGGAGTGCATGACGGGGACCCAATGCCCATCTGTAGACAACTGGACATCCCTTGCAGAGGGGTAGTGGGGAGGAGATGAGTCACTCAGGGTTAAGTGTAGCAATAATGAAACTCAAAACCTTCCACTAGTTCTTAAACGCTTCCTCCCTCCCCCGCCCCCAACTCTCATGATCCCAATTCCACCTTGCAAACCTGGTTAGACCAGAGGATGCACAGCAGTACAGTTGGGATCTGGAAACCAAGGGAATCTAGGACAGATGAACCCCTCAGGACCAACGGTGAGAGTGGCGATACCAGAAGGGAAGTGGGGGTAGAAAGGCGGAACCGATCTTGGGGATCTACATATAACCTCCTCTCTGCAGGATGGGCAACAGGAAAGTGGGTGAAGGGAGATGCTGGCGGCGTTTTTATGTCCACTGCTGGCAGGCACAGCTGGGGAGGATCATAGCTGGGGAGGATCATAGCTGGGGAGGATCTGCGCACACCGGTGCTTCAGAAGGGAGAAGGTTGTTAATCTTATCTATATGTCAGGGACGGGTGGAGTGACCATATCTTCAGAAAACATTCTAGCTTTGGGATGAGCTGGTTCCAGGAATTTGGGGTTGAACAGGGGAGGGGAGATCAGTTAGGGGTCAGTCTTGAGAGCTAAGATAGAGGTACAGGACTCAAAATGGAGTCTGTTGTGCCAAGACAGGATGACACTGTTTTTTTGAGGGAGGGGGCATTGTTTTCCCTAGCCATGATGGTCTAGTATTTTTTTTTTTCTGGAATCCCATCTGCAAACAGGTAAATCCACCAATTGTCTTTTATCTCAGTGTCAATATTTTGTATCTGTCTATCCTCCAGAACCTTTAGACCATGAGTGTTCAGACACTAATTTATCTGCAAATTCAGGATTCGGGGAGATTTCTAGGGCCAAATGGGATCATTCAGTACTTCATGTCAGATGTACTCTCACTTGCACAGTCCCACAGAATGTCAGCCCACTGTCTGCTTTCAACCAGAGGGTCTACATTTGTTCTGCTAATCACCTCACTTGACTTATGGTAGCTTTTCTAGTAATTTATTGTTCGATATCAGTAACAGTTCCATTATCTAGTGAAACACAACTTTAAGTGAGGAATTTCAGATAGTTAAATATAAGATTCTGCATAAGACTGAAGATTGGGTGTACATAACATTATTAATGATGACTTTCTGGATCAGAAATGTCTTCCTGTGTCAAAGGTAAATTGCTTTAAGGTGATAGGTACTCATTTCACACTAGAATGACTCTTAAGTAGACATAGCAGAGTAGTTGTCAAAGAAAAGCCATTCCTATTTAAAACACACATTGGATTGGAGCCCCTTTTAGCTGACTTCAATAAGATTGCTAGATTTAGCTGATCTTCAAATTTTTTAATATGTTACCATCATCTAACGCAGAAGAGAAAATGTATATTTGACTATTTAAATGTCCTTGGATGTGATGTTTTATAAATATATAAATCCCTGACTGTAGAGGACCACTGCCCTTATTCATAAAAACTTCCTCAAACCTAAGCCATATAGGTCTACCTCCTCAACCATCTGGGGCCCTGGAAATGCTGGACCTTGGTTTTGGTGAATGGAGAAGTCATGGACAGGACTGTTCCCTGAGGAAACTGTCAACATTCTCATCCCAGATGAACCCATTTTTAACTATATTACAAAGCTACCACTCACATGCAAGTCTCCACACAGTGCATCAGATCGAGTCTCGTGATGTATTTATTTAAATTTTAGGTCTTTCCCACACTGGATAATACACTTAGGAATCATGGGCCTCGTTCCCAAAAATATGTCGGTTTCTTCCTCTTCTTGGGGGCAGATCTCAGAGGTGAGTAGCTCCAGGATTACAAAGTGAATGTCTGGGAATGCTTTATCTCAGCACCTGGCTCACTATCTCCAGGTGCAGCTTCAGGGGTTGGGCCAGGACTTGTAAATTCGCAGGCATTATGCCTCACTTGTTCTGTTTCTAGATTCTCTAAATCAACTATGAGTCAGTATATTATGGAGTGGTGAGAGCAGAGACTATGCTCCTACTCTGATGTCCTGAGTGCACATTCCCAGTGGCCCCTTTATTGTCAAATTCATTGAAGGCTTAGTTGCAGTGCTGTGCAGGCCATTGCTGTGCATCACTGTGGAAGGAGGCCAGAAGGCAGTGTGACCTCAGAACTCCAGGTGAATGGGTCTGAGCTGTACTTTGCTCCACTATGTTCTCTTCTGTGTAGTCTTTGTTTTCCTTAAATGTATTTTACAATATTGTTTATACATGTCTTTTGTCTCCTAGTTCTTTCCTCTATTTCCTTTTACTTCCTCCTGTCCCTATCATATTCAACCTTCACTTGGCTTTCTGTACTTCCTCTTGGCTACATTGCACTTGATCGAACCCCAGCAGCCATTCTATGCCCTCCTCACCATTAATTTCAGATCCCTTGTTCCCTTGTCCCTGGGTTTGTTGTCAATCCCCTCATTTTCCCCCTACTCCTCTCCCCTGTCCCATTTTCCCCTAGGGATTGTTTATCCTGCCTACCTTATATAGTCAGACATTTTCAAGAATGCTGTTTTTATGCAAACAAGAATGGTATCATAAAGAGAAGCCTAGCCTTAGTCCAGAAAAATGTAGCAAACTGTCTGCAAGAATTAAAGGTAGGACAGGGATGGTATTGTAAGCTGTTTTCTTGCTCACAATAGGTTCCTACCCTAATAACAAACTTAATAGCTCTTTGAATTTAGTTACTACTTGCATTAATTACATTCATTCAGTCCCGTATAACCTGTTAAATTGATGGTCTTACATTCTCAATACACCCTTGGGAAAACCCAACAGGGCTCCACAATACCCTCATAAAACCAATGATTTGATTTGTACAAACCAATGGGGAATGTAAGACCCTCTCCCAAGCTTCACTTGTGTGACCCCATTTTAAAACTTTAAAATACTGTCTCAGGCCTCTGTCATCCCTAAAGTATGGAGCCTCCCTTCTCCTCCACCCCAGCTTTGCTTCTCAGCGAATTATTACCCAAATGTCAACATCCTCCTGTTTTTTGAATGTGCCCTTTGTCCCTTGCCCTATTCCCTCCCTGCCTCCCAAAGTTAGGGAACAAATAACCCTTATTTTAGCCTCTGGAAACCACTTGCTAAACAGAAATGCAGAGACCTCAACCCCTCCAGCTTGCCAAACTGTCTGTGGTTTTTGTCCTTATAAACCCCACCTGAATATCATTTGGGGCTTCAGGGAATTTCTGAGATACCTGAAATCTTCCTACTGGCCACTAGCTGTAAAAAAGACTCCCAATTTGGACATAAATGTCATTACAGTGGTTATTAATTTCTCGTAATAAACAGCACAAAATATTCAAAACATGTAAGACAAGTCTTGCCACCTTTTCCTCTAAAGAGCATTCTGGTCATATTTCCTCCCAGATAAAACTGTTTGCTGACTCTGACCCATAGCAACACTATCTGCCCACAGAACAACCCTACTGGAGGGCATACACAGACTACCAAGTACAACGTAGGAGGCACATTCAGCAAAGATACGACAGAAGATTTGGACATGCTGAAATTACATCACTCATGCACATCAAACACTTCATCAGAAAGAATGCAACAAGAACTGACATTGAGAAACAATTTTTCCCAATGACACATTGGGCAAAAGACTAATTACAAAATTATATGGAACTCTAGGACATCTCAAAAAGCAAATAAATCAAGAAATGTGGGAAAAAGCTATTAAAGTCAGGATAGTAAAGCAGACAGTTCACCAAAAATGAAGTACAAATGATTAACAAATACATGAAAAAAATGCTCATGATCACTAGCCTTCAGGGAGATGTACATTAAAACCACAATGAGATACCACTTTGCACCCATAATGCCAGCCCAAATAAAAGAAACAGAAAACAACAAATGCTGGAGATGATATAGAGGGATTAGAACTCGTACATACTGCTGGTGGACTTGTAAATATATACAGCCACTCTGGAAAACTATATTGCGATAATTAAAGTAACCAGAAACTGAAATCCCTTATGATCCAGCAATATCATTATTAGGCATCATAGATTTCATATAGAGAAATAATTTTATAAAACAGTAACAATTTTAGATATGACAAAATAACGATGTAGAAATTACTAAGGGCACATGAGGGAGGGGGGAGCGGGGAGGGAGGGAAAAAAAAAGACCTGATGCAAAGGGCTTAAGTGGAGAGCAAATGCTTTGAGAATGATTGGGGCAGGGAATGTATGGATGTGCTTTATACAATTGATGTATGTATATGTATGGATTGTGATAAGAGTTGTATGAGTCCCTAATAAAATGTAAAAAGAGAAAAGAGGAGAAAAAAATGATTAGGGCAAAGAATATACAGATGTGCTTTATACAATTGATGTATATATATGTATGAACTGTGATAAGAGTTGTATGAGCCCCTAATAAATTGTTAAAAGAAAAACAGTAACAATTTTTTCAAAATAACAAATTGAGATAATGCCCAATCATAAAGGAATATTAAAAACTACAATAGATTTCAAGTGAGTCAAAAAGGAGCCCAAAGGATAAAGGGTTACATTTTAACCTAACTGCATCTTTAGTAATCCACTTTCCAATGCATTCTGCATGATAACAAGGCCATTTGCATACCTGGCCTGAGGTCAGTGTATCCCTCCTTCATCTTTTAAAGACTGAACGTATGTTAAAATGGGTCAAAAAGGAGATCAAATATAAAATCAGATTGCTGTGGTTATCAATGTATATATACATACAGGACGAGTCTATCATGCATTCTCAGCTTCTGCATTCGTTTCCTGCAGGACACACACTGTAGTTTAGTCATATAATGAAGCAGACATTTTGTTCAGTCTTCCTTTCTAATTAGTGCATCACAGCTTATCCTATGAGATTTATGGAACATAAAATTGGATACTGGAGGCACTGCCAGAGTTACTAAATGCATATGTACTGCCACATTCACTGTATTCATATGGTTTCGCTGATGCACAAATCCTCTATTGTCCCTTGACTCCTTTCTGGCTAAAGGCCATCCCACCAAAACTACATTAGTTAGCATCCAACTGGTCTTTAGTGATATATGACAGCAGTCACAGAAGGCATCTGCAAAGTCACTAGGTTGCCAGGGCTTTCATTTCTGCAAGAGATCACTGGTATGTGATGACACATGACTCCCTGTGTAGAGTTTTCACGCCTTGACTGAATGTAAAGCTTTTTCATTTTTGTGTTTGTCAAGAAAACTTAGAAAAACTGGTAAAAGCTTTCCCACACTCATTACAGCTACATAATAACTGTCCTGCATGAAATCATTGTGGAGAAATTAGCTTTTTTAAAAAAGTTTTGATTTAAAATGTTACCGAGTAAATTGGTTTTCCATTAAACACTTCGTACATTGACTGCAGTCCTCAAGATGTACCAGCACTCTTCCCACTTCCGCCCTCCCTTAGTTTTACCATCATTATTCATCCTTCTTTCCTATTCCTTCTTGCTTTCAAGAGGTTTTTTCCACAAGCAAATGCTGTCCTTTTTGTACAATTGGTTGTTCTAAGGAGTGTATGCTTCAGATTATATTCTTCTCCTACAAGCCTGTATATTTTTTGGCTGAAAGCTAAGTCAGAGGAGTGAGTTCAGTTCCAGAAGTGAAGAGTTGTTAAGGGCCATAGTCTTAGGATTCCACAAGTTTCCATCAGACCCGTAAGCCTGGTCTATTTTATGATTTTAGGTTTTGTTCCACTTTGTTCTCCCACTCTATTCAGGACCGTCTTTTGTGATTCCTTTCAGAGTAATTAGCAGTGGTAGCTGGGCACCATCTAGTTCTTTTGGCCTCAGGGTCGTGAAGGCTGAGGTTTGCTGTGGTCCATTCATCCTCTAAACTAATTATTCCCATGTTTTCAATTTTCTTCACTCTTATTTTATGGTACTTTTGTGCTGTCTCTGGGAGAGTAACAAAGAGAATGCAGGTGGGGCAGGGAGTACTTCTGTAGCCTGGGTGGCAACTCTACTGCTTGGCATAGCCGTAATTCAGAAACACCAGGTCCAGCTCTCTTTTGGCACTCTTGAAGAGTAATGAGGTGCCCATGTGCCATGCAGAAGTCTGGACGTCCCTCCACACACACCAGTGGGCCATTAGAGGGGCAGCAATTCAGAGCATGGGTAGGCACTTGTTACGTCACAATTGTCTGGTCCTGCACTCAGCCTAAGCCAAACCCTAGCACCTTTCTTTGTTTTGAAAGCTTTATTACACTCACCCCATTGAAAGGTTTTTCTAAATTTTTTCTCATGTTGGAATGACACTTGACTTCCAAGCATAAGCTTTTCTACATTAATTCATTCAAAGGGCTTCTTTCCTGTGTGAATTCTCTGATGTGCTGTAAGACATCGCTTCTGGCTGAAAGCTTTACCACATTCACCACATATGTAAGGTTTTTCTCCAGTATGAGTGCGCAGATGAGTTTTGAGATGTGATGTCTGAATGAAGCCTTTGCCACATTCACCACATACATGGGGTTTCTCTCCAGTGTGAGTTCGCTGATGAACAGTGAGGTCCTTCTTCCTGATAAATGTTTTTCCACATTCACCACATACATGTGGTTTCTCCCCAGTATGAGTTCGCTGATGAACAGTAAGCGCATTCTCCCAAATAAAGGCTTTTCCACATTCACCACACACATGGGGTCTCTCTCCAGTATGAGTTCGTTGATGAACAGTGAGGCCCTTCTTCCTGATAAAACCTTTGCCACATTCACCACATACATGAGATTTCTCTCCAGAATGAGTTCGCTGATGAACAGTGAGGTTCTTCTTCCAGATGAAGGCTTTTCCACATTCACCACATACATGGGGTCTCTCCCCAGTATGAGTTTGCTGATGAACAGTGAGGCCCTTCCTCCTGATAAAGGCTTTTCCACATTCACCACATACATGGGGTTTCTCTCCAGTATGAGTTCGCTGATGAACCATGAGCTTATTCTTCCAGGTAAAGGCTTTTCCACATTCATTACACACATGGAGTTTCTCTCCAGTATGAGTTCGCTGATGAACACTGAGCTCATTCTTCCAGATGAAGGCTTTGCCACATTCACCACAAACATATGGTCTCTCCCCAGTGTGAGTTCGCTGATGAACAATGAGCTCATACTTCCAGGTAAAGGCTTTTCCACATTCACCACATACATGGGATTTCTCTCCAGTATGAGTTCGCTGATGAACAGTGAGAAGATTCTTCTTGATAAAGGCTTTTCCACATTCACCACATACATGTGGTTTCTCCCCAGTATGAGTTCGCTGATGAACAGTGAGCTCATTCTTCCAGATAAAAGCTTTTCCACATTCACCACACACATGAGGTTTCTCTCCAGTATGAGTTCGCTGATGAACAGTGAGCGCATTCTTCCAGATAAAGGTTTTTCCACATTCACCACATACATGGGGTCTCTCTCCAGTATGAGTTCGCTGATGAACAGTGAGGCCCTTCCTCCTGATAAAAGCTTTTCCACATTCACCACATACATGGGGTTTCCTTCCAGAATGAGTCTGTTGATGAACTGTGAGCTTATGCTTCCAGGTAAAGGCTTTTCCGCATTCACTACATACATGTGGTTTCTCCCCAGTATGAGTTCGCTGATGAACAGTGAGCTCGCACTTCCAGGTAAAGGCTTTTCCACATTCACTACATACATGGGGTTTCTCTCCAGTATGAGTTTGCTGATGAACAGTGAGCTTATTCTTCCTGATAAAGGCTTTTCCACATTCACCACATACATGGGGTTTCTCCCCAGTATGAGTTCGCTGATGAACACTGAGTTCATTCTTCCACATAAAGGCTTTTCCACATTCACCACATTCATGGGGTTTCTCCCCAGTATGAGTTCGCTGATGAACAGTGAGTGCATTCTTCCACATAAAGGCTTTTCCACATTCACTACATACATGGGGTTTCTCCCCAGTATGAGTTTGCTGATGAACAGTGAGGACATCCTTCCTAATAAAGGCTTTTCCACATTCACCACATACATGGGGTTTCTCTCCAGTATGAGTTCTCTGATGAACTGTAAGCTTATTCTTCCAGGTAAAGGCTTTTCCACATTCACCACACACATGGGGTTTCTTTCCAGTGTGAAATATCTGATGTTCTATAAGGCATTGCTTCTGTCTGAAAGCTTTACCACACTCACCACATACAAAAGGTTTTTCTATAGTATGAGTTCGTAGATGAGTTTTGAGATGTGCTGTCTGAATGAAGCCTTTGCCACATTCACCACATACAAAGGGTTCTTCTCCAGTATGAGTTCGCTGATGAGCAGTGAGATCACTATTACTGCTGAAGCCTTTCCCACATTCACTGCATATACAAGGCATACCTGCCACATGAGTTTTCTGATGTTCTTTCAGGTACGATTTACTGTGACAAGCTTTGCCACATTCCAAGCCTGTATATGGTTTTTGTCCTTTAAGAGCTTTTTGATAATGTGCAGTGAGTTTGAATACTTGGTCGAATTCTTGCCCACACTGACTGCATTCATAGGTCTTCTCTAGTATATGAATGATCTGATGCTCACAGATGAATGACTCCTTGATGAAGGTCTTATCACCTATGTGTGCTTTCTCAATTTTGTCAGATTCCTGATATTGAATGCATCGTGACTTCATGCTACTAGATTTTTGACAATCTGGGGATTTTATTTCAGTATAAAATTTCTCTTGTTCAACATGGAAAAATGTTTTCTCATCTCCATTGAGCACAATTGACTTCTTCATTTTTCTGTTACTGTTCTGATTTAATGCTAGAATGATTAAACCGGATTTTATAATTTTTTCATGTAAGCCAAGTATCTCATAATTTTCCTTTAGAGGAAAATTATGTTTGCGCTGATGAAGAATATTTTCCAATGTATTAAATTTATAGCATTGTTCAGTTCTGTCCAAGCTTCTTTCATGTTGCCAGTGCTCAAGCAAATTATCATCAACTTTGTGGATCTCTATAAAAGAACAGAACATAGATTCTTTTCATCATTTTGATTTACAACGCACCCCTTAAAACATGCATTGATACAAGCAGCTCTTTAGGTACAACCCTCTTAAGTGAATGTAAATAAAACACGATGCATAATGTTTGTTGCCTATTGGTACAAATACAATTGTGTAAACAATACAAATGATAAAAGGAATTACTGTAGAAACCAGGTTGGATGTGAAAATACTGAATGAACACAGATTTGGTAGTTACTTAAAAGGGGCCATGAAAACATACAAAGACTATAAATACAAGCAAGACACTGAGACCCATAGACCACAGGGGTGGTAAGGCCTGCTAAGTTCAGTTGCTAGTGGTCAGAAGTATTCATTCCCTCAACCTTTACTGAAAGACAACTAAGTTCTAGACAAAGTTGGGAATGTGAAAAATGCAGAATGTTCTACTTGGGAGAAAACAATTTCATAAGTATATAGGAAAGGCAGTATGGTACACAAGCACATTCCTTATGTTTATGGAGCCTACATTCCAGCTCACACCACTCTTCTTCGAGTGTTGTTCTGTGGTGGTTGCATGCTGCTGTAATGCCGGAAGCAATGCCACCCAGTATTTCAAATACAAGCAGGATCACCCATGGTACACAGGTCTTAGTGGAATGTCCAGAAATATAGACTGGGAGAAGGATCTGGTGCTCTGCTTCTGGATTATGAGCCCCTCCGGTATAATGGTACTGAAATAACAATGAAGAAGTACTAACTTCTCAAAGTACAGGCAACAGTAGTGATGTAGATGGAGTAATGCTTTGGGGACCTTCAGTGGGTGACATGGCATGACTGTAAATGAGAAAAAATAGCTGCAAACATCCACTGATAATTGGAAGATGGAATGTATGAAGTATTATGAAGAAAAATTCCAAGTTGTCAAAGCAAAATGACATGTTTATAGATTTATAGTGTATGTATTATTGAACTTTAATAGAATCATACTAGCTATTTTAATTCGAAAATCAAATGGTTTATAAGGCTGAAATTGACCAATTCAAGAAGTCTGATCTCATATTGATATCCAAAAGTCAACTGCAAGATCTTTCCTGAAATACAGTACTGTCGGCAGTAGGTTAACATTCATATGCCTGCAAGGAAAACCAGTTACTACAAGTGTCATTTAAATGTGTGCACCAAATCTTAAAGCAAACATAACATGTGGGATACATCCTCACAGTCGAATAGGTCCTTAGGAGTGATGTGTGCAATTAAAGATAAAGCGGACAGCAAAGACAGGGTTTAGGGGCCTCATGTGCAAGGTCGAATAAAAGATCGAGGTCATTTAACAGTGAGTTTTTATAGTAGCTAGGCATTCAAGCCTCCAGCAGCCATATATACGAAAGAATGGGAAAAGTATGATTTTGGGATATCTGATTCTGTTAGGGGAACACTTCATGATAAGCATCAGGCTGTGAGAAACTGAGGACCAGGAAGAGGAGTTATGCAGACAAATTCACTACTGTCAGGATTAAAGAAGTCTGCAAGGCCAGGATTCTGGGTGGAGGGAGGCCTTCACATTTCTGGGTTGGAGAAGAGTCCATTCACATTGTCCTAATTAAAAATCATCACCATCATCCTCACAATAGCCTCCCATTAATAGTGATACCTTAATGATAGCTCATAAAAGCCCATGGCTAATTACTATAGGCCATCAGCCTTATCTATAGGAGAAGACATGTTGTTACAGTCACTCCCCTCTACCTGTCCTCAGCACTGGTGCTAAGTTATTCAACCAATGAGCTCAGGGACCTCCAGGGTAAAGATACTGCACACCTTGTTTGCAGGTGGGTGTCCATGGCTGGGGGCAGAGAAGAGGGGCTTGCATGCCCTGAGACTACATAAATTGGTGCAAGAATACATTCTCTCTATCCCTCTCAGACCTGGCATCACGGAAGAGGTGAGTGCCTAAATATTTTTGTCTATCTTTTTATTTCTGCCCCTCAATTACACAACCTTCCCTTAAAACCCATCCAGACAATATTTAAGAGACAAAGGAATAATTGACTCCTGGAGTAAAAGCAACAAAGGGAATCTGTTTGCTCTTAAAGCTAGCCATCTTTTAGCTGAGTAGCTTGAGAAGTCAGGCCCCTGTAGGAGACAGCTATATACTACCATCTTAATGGAGGGAAGTTGTGGAGAAAACTCTATCTGGAAATTGTGTATTATCAGCTTTATCTACATCTTCAGTACTGTGGAAGTTTTCCTCTACCATTGGCACTGGTCTTCTAAGCCCTGTAGTCAGGAGTATAGAGATTAGGCTGCTTACACTTTCATCCAGGTTCTGTTTTCCACAATAAGGATTGGGAGGTGGGGTGGTGGTGGTGGTAATAGTGAACTGATATCAAGGAATTCAAGAAGAAAGAAAATGTTTTGATTGTGGTAGCAATTGTACAATACTGCTTGCTATGATTGAATTAGGGAATGTTATATCTGTAAGAGCTCCCAAAAGAATGATTTAAAAAAAAAAAAGATATTGAAAATTTCAACCTGAAATTGATCAACAAACTTTTGTAGCCGAAATTGATCAACCATACAATCATGTACACTAATGAGTGTAATATTTGAAAACATTATCACTAATTGGAAAAAGTGGCCTTAGTGATAGAAATGACACAGGAGATTAATGATAAAATTTTGATAGTCTAATGATGAATTCAAAGCAAATTCCTTATTAAACAACAGAAATGGAAACTATACATATGGACATTTCTGAATGGAATACACGAAAATCAAATTAACCACATCTGTGGAAAGAAATCATGGAGAAGCTTATCAGTCAAAAGAAGTCTAGGGGTCAACTGTGGAACAGATCAACAAGTGCTCAAATCCAAGTTGAAGCTGAAGAAAAGTAATCCATAATAGCCAAAGTCCCTAGCTCACTTGAGCTCAGAAACTAGAGAATAACGCTGAGGAATAAAGAACTGATGACTGAAGACAAAGGACTGAAGACCAGATGAATTGTGGGATCACACCGAGAAGAGCATATATCTGGAAACCAAAAGACAGAAAACAGACGAGAGAGCTGTACTATGTCATGCATTGTTTGGATGACATCCAAAAAACCAGTGTTGGAAAATACAGCCAAAAGAGTTCTTTAGAAAAGTGGGTGAAAAAAAAAAAAAAGAAAAGTGGGTGAAGGGAGACATCAGACAATTTAAGACATGACAAAATAATAAGTTATAAATTATCAAGGGCTGGGGGCGGGGGCGTTGAGGAGGGAGGGGGAAAATGAGGAGCTGATACCAAGGGCTCAAGTAGAAAAAAATGTTTTAAGAATGATGATAGCAACAACTGTACAAATGTGCTTATGTGCTTGATACAATAGATGGATTGTGATGACAGCTGTATGAGCCCCCAATGAAATGATTTTTTTTTTAAAGTTCTTTAGAAGCAGCGAAGGTCATCTTTCCCATTTTGGATGTGTTAGGAAGGTATGCGCCTAAGGAAGGCATTCTGCATAGTAAGGAATATGTAGTACATGTGCGTTTAATAAAAGAACCAAGAATGCAAGATGTTAAAAATGGTTTTGTCACTTAAAAAAAGTATTGGACGAGCAGATGACAACTTTACATAAAATCCTAAAAAAAATTGTAGGTATCAGTCCTAAACTGATAACTAATTTCTTGCTGGGAAAATGATCTTAGATACCGGAAAATAATAGAAGTCATAAATGTGTTTCACCAAAGGAGTAAACTATAGAGAAATATGTCTGTTAAGCAATTCCATCAGAGAAGGCAATTTGACCATCTCTATTAGGAAATAGAAAGAACTTAAATCATTAGAATAAAGAAAACCTTAAGGGGTTAGGACAACAAAAGAAAAAATGGAAACCAAAACCTCTAGAGCAGTGGTTCTCAACCTTCCTAACGCCGCAACCCTTTAATACAGTTCCTCGTGTTGTGGAGACCCCAACCATAAAATTATTTTCATTGCTATGTCCAAAATGGGAAAGATGTAATTTTGCTACTGTTATGAATTGTAATGTAAATCTCTGATATGCAGGATGTATTTTCATTGTTACAAATTGAACATGATTAAACATAATTAAAGCATAGTGATCAATCACAAAACAATATGTAATTGTATATTGTGAAATATTTATGTGTTTTCCAAGGGTCTTGGGCAACCCCTGTGAATGGGTCGTCGACCCCTAAAGGGGTTGCGACCCACAGGTTGAGAACTGAAGCACAATCCTGTTTCTGGTGGGAGCTCAAGATCCAAGGCAGGGTTGGGTACTACAAAGGGAAATCCATTCTTAGTTAATAGGGGAGGAATGTGCTACATTCTGAGGAAAGTTACAAATTCAAAGTTGTCTGTTTGGAGAGAGGCTTGCAAGATGGACTTTCATAGTATGATAGGAGGACATAAAAGGGAGAAGTTTGGAGAATCTTAAAGAGAAAATTGTGGAATCAAACATGCAATAATGTAAATCAAAGAAATGGAAATCTAATCTCACAAGTGCTAGAGGAGTATTTCTCTGAACTTCTAGGAAAAGTGAGGTCTCACATTCAAAGAAGAACACACTTTTTTGTATTACCCAATATCCTATCCTGGATGTGAGGCCTTCTCCCAATTGAATCAACTCCCCCAGCTATTTCCCCTTACGGTTTTTTTACTCACACACCTGAAAAAATTCCAGTATGGCTTTTTTCTAATGCAGACCACAGTTGTTCTCCTAGTTCCAATTGAGAGAAAGCTTCTGGGGTGACAAATAGAGAACCAGTGCATGAGAAATTACAGAATTTTAGACACCCCAAAACTACCCTTAGGTTTGTGAAGTCTGCAGCATGTTGTGTTTCTGGGGAAAGAATGTTCAAAGGAACAAAGCAAATGGTGCTCTTTCAAGGGTAGAAGACTGTTGTTACCCACTCACCTAGGACCAGAGAATGCAATGAGAATCTACCTCTTTGAGAACATCACGGGCACTGCAAGGATTTCAACATTTAAGATGGGAAAAGCCAATGACGAGGCCAATGACTTGAGAATTCTCCTCACCAATGGAAACCAGGTTGCGATAGTTCTCCAACATCACATCCTGATATAGGGTCTTCTGAGCAGGGTTTAGGAGCTGCCATTCCTCCCAGGTGAACTTTACTGCCACATCGTTGAATGTCAGTGATTCCTGCAGTAAGGAGTCTATTTAATGATGTATTTCCCATTTGAAGTTTTTTTAATATCTTACAGTAAAGAAAGCAAAACAGTAGTAAAAACTATTCTGTGATAATGCATTCCATAATGTGTTGTAAACTGAGGATTTGTTAGAAAGTATTTGACTTTATTTCTACACTCATAACCATGAGCACAGAAAACTAGCCCAATTTACAGAAAGATCTCCATTGTTCCGAGATAGAAATGTTTTCGAATACACATTCTCCAGGACAAACAATATGCACCCCGCAATACCTCTCCTTTAAGAAGCAGTCTTAAAGGCGCTACCATAGTAAATGAATCTTTTCTGTGTCTGGCTACTTCACTATGCCTGAAGGTTATCTGTAGAATAGAGCAATTGTGTTATATAGCCAATCCACCATAAATGTAGCAAACTCCTGGGTAAGGCTCAAAGTGGGGTTGGGGGGTGGGGGAGGTTGAGGTCAACTAGCACTAGGTAAAGAGGGTAACTCACCTCCTTGCTTGTTTATTATGTTACCCACTTGTGCTATTACCCATTATGATGTGCATGCCTTATGAAAGATCTGTAAGCCCCATTATACATACCCATTGGAAAATACATTCACTCTCGGTTCTGACATGAGACAAGGAGCCCCTGTGCCCTGCTGCCTATCAGTCTCTCTTTAATATTTTCCAGAATCACAAAGTCGCTCCCGAGGACCCGTTCAAGTGTTGGGGACACCCATGCCCCAACAATAATGTACCCGCTCATATAATTAGAATTCTGAGTAGCAGTGAAATTATCTGAATGAGCTAGAAATAGCTCACATTTATATCACACATAGTTTATATTAACAAACAAGTTAACAGAACACTGTGAAATGGAATTAAGAGTCCTAGCAGTATCATCATTATGAGATGCTCTGGACCTTCAGTGGTAATAAGTATCAGGCTCAGTTCAGGGCTGATCCCTATGAAGGGGGAAGTGAAACATACCTCAGCTCTCCAACATTTTTGGTCAATTCTTACATAAGTAATTCCTCCCACACCACTCCTGGTCTCTTTTCTGGGTTTGATAATCCATTACTATGGTCACACAAAACTCATATATCAAAGTGGTCTATTAATGAATGAGGTATAACTCAGGTTCAGGAACAAGAAGCTACAACTCAAGACCAAGAACAGAAAGCTCATAGGCAAAGTCTCCCTTCCTGGGTGCAGAACAACTTTCTAAGCTCTTAGAAGCCACCTTAGGACAAGCTCCTCTTGTCTACCTGAGGACAAAGTCTTATCAGCCACTTTTGGACAGTATTGCCTTAACTTTAATTACAAGGTTCCCTTGGACCTGCCATCTTTCATCATATGGTCTCCAATGGGCCCTGCCTGGTTCTGTTGCCATTGGCTCGACCTCTCGAGCCTTCCTAATCTTGCCTAGGCAGGGAAGGTGCTAGGTTGGCCCAAGAAGCCATCATATCAAGAAGGAGAGGGAGAGGGAGAGAACTGCCTGCAGGCATGGTTGAGAAGAGACCGTGAGACACTGGCCTGTCATCTGACCTGTTGATTTGGGTCTGTTAGCCCTGCAGCCACACAGTTCAGAATGAACCCATGGATTAGGGATTTGCCAGCCTCCAGAAATGCATGAGCCATTTCCTTGACATCCCTCAACTGGGAGTCACCTGTGTGACTTGATTTGAGAGTTTCCATCACTCCAAGCATTAACAGCCTGCTGTGTGACCTTCCCTCAGCCCCTGCAACCTATTACCAAACCAGATTTAGCAACTTAATCTTGTGAGGCAGAGGACTGCTTTCTGACCGGATGATCTGGTTCATCAGTCTTTGAACATTACATTACTGAGGAGAACCCTCCAGACTGATATCTGACCTATGGATTTGAGATTCACCAGCTTCCACATCCTGAAGAATTATTTACTTGATGGCTATTTAGTCTTGTGAGATGCTGCAGAGCAAATCATGGAACATCTTGAACCTCTACCTCATAGGGGCTGGTCTACTGCTGGTCCTGCAAAATGAACTGTAATATTCATGGGTAACAGCTGTACCAAGAGATCATGACCAGGGCAGAGGGAACAGTGACAGAGCCAATGGTAACAGGTCCAGAAAGGGCTTTTTCAGTCAAAATAGTGGGACAGGCAGGCAAGATCAAGAGGAGGAGATGAAACTAAGAAAAGAGCCGATCCTCAGCGGGCAAAATGCCTTATAGGGGACAGAGAGAACAGGCCTGCCCTGAAGAAGAGCAAATTGGCCGACATGTTTCCTTAATATGAATCCCAATGTGTAGCCTATTGATTCTGATACCAAATTACATTCTGGTACTAAAGAAAACTTGTACCTGTGACTCTGAACTGTAATTTGTACATGGCCACTGCCCAAAATTAATGAACCAAGGAGAGGACTGTGAGAGAGATAAGTGGTGTCAGAACTGGAAAACTGTTCAAGGGTACAGGTATGTGTAAGCACTGCCTTATAGGAATCAGGGCTGACGCTAATGGTTGATTATCTCTCCTACATCAATAGTTAGAGGAGGCGAGAAGCTGTCCACCATTTTTGAACTACTATTGCTACAAGACCCATTTTAGATGCATTAATGAGAATGCTGCTGTTTGGGAGATTATGTTACACATCACCTTCAAAGAAAAATATTACAGAAACTTAGACAAAAATGGAATACTGAACTTTCCTAAAGAAGTGATCTTATTTCTCATTAAAAACTAGGCATAGCACGGGGGAGCAGAGCACTGACCCACCCAGGGGAAGAGCATTGTTTATGTCTCCACAGAATTAGGCGTGTGCATGCAGACCCTACCACAGGGCACAAAACCTCGAGGGCAACATAACCACATGGGAAAATGCATGACAAGATTGGGCTACAAGGACAGCTCCAATCAGAGCAAAATTGCCCCCCTCCCTAGAAGTATGTGCTACAGAGAACAACACTAAACCTACAGGCTGGGGAGAGGGGCTGGCATGTCACACGCACATAGAAACAAACCAAGAAGGAAAAAGAGAAAAGGACGGTCTAGACCCTATTTCGGTACACCAAGCCTGGAGGACGACGTCCCTGCACAGAGCTGCTAAGGCACAGGGAGGACGGTAGGACCAACAACAGCTCAAGACATGTTGTCCCCTCACTGGAGTGTACCACGGTAGAGGACAATACTGGGGTCACACAGCAGGGAGTCCAGTGTGAACCCCCTGCAGCTCCCCCAAGAAGAGAGCATAACGGATCAGCAACAGGAGCAAAGCAAAGCCACAAAGCCCCTGAATAGTCCCCAAAATAGACATCAGGCTAGGAGAGGCAGCTCTTGGAATTCCCCCAGGACCAGTGGAGACAGTCATAAAAGTCAGCGGACAGACGTGGAATTATGTATGTTTTTGTTTTTTCAATCCTTTTGTTATCTTTGTGTTTGGCCTCAGTTGTGGTTCGGTTGTCTATTTTCATAACATAGGCATGGGAAGCAAGCTCAAGGAGAAAGCAATGGGACCGATGGTCCTGGAGGGACTGGGGAGAGGAGGTGGGGGAAGGGAGCAGCAAGGCAAAAAATGGCTTAGACAGGGGAATAGGGAATTAAAATCAACAATAACGAGGGCGTAGAGATCCAGGGGGTGTTGTAGCAACATCAATCTAGCTGAGAGGAATTACTAAGAGGCAAAAGTAGGCCAAGCGAGATGGTAGGGCAGGAGGAAGGTAAAAGAAAACAGGAACAATCTAGGAAGCAAAGATATGAATAGAGGTATAAGCATAGGTGTGTCCATATGTAAATACATTTATTCATAAAAATAGAGGTATTGGCCATGTACGTATATTTAGATGGCAACTCACTGAGGTTACCCTTCTCAGCACAATTGCTGAAGACAAAATGGGTGCAAAAGCAAATGTGGTAAAGAAAGTGAATGGTGCCTGGCTATAAATGATATAATGCCTGTGGTCTTAAAGTTAAATAAGCGGCCATCTATGAGAGAAGCAACAAATCCACAAGGAAGAAGCACACCAGCCCACATCGACGGGATCAGGTAACAAGCATCAGAAGACCCAAAAGAAACAAACAAAAAAACGTATTGTTAAGAACGAAGGGGATCATGGAGCAGAGAACCAAAGCCCATCTATAGACAATCGGACATCCCTTCACAGAGGGGTCACAGGGAAGGGATGAGTCAACAGGATGTAGTAAAGTACCTATGAAACATACAATATTTCTCTGGTTCCTTGAGGCTCCCTCACCACCCACTATCATGACCTCATTACTGTCTTCCACTGTGGGCTAGATACCAGAAGGGTACGTGGAAAGTGGAGAGAGGAGGGCAGGAAGAGGGAACCAATCTCAATGATCAACACATAAACAAACACAAACACACACACACACACACACACACACACACACACGAAGAACAACAGAACCATGGGGGAAGGGAGAAAGCGGTCAGTGTAAGATAGGAAAATAATAATTTATAGTTTATCAAGGGGCCACAAGGGTGGGGGGCGGGGGCGTGAAAGAAGAGGCGCTGACACCAAGGGCTCAATAGAAAATAAATGTCTAGAAAATAATGATGGCAACATATGTACAAATATGCTTGATACAACTGATGTGTGGATTTTTTTAATCGTTTTATTAGGGGTTCATACAACTCATCACAATTCATACATACATCAATTGTGTAAAGCACATTTGTACATTCATTGCCCTCATCATTCTCAAAACATCTGTTCTCTACTTAAGCCCCTGGCATCAGGTCCTCATTTTTCCCCTCCTTCCCCGCTCCCACCTCCCTCATTAACCCTTGATAATTTATAAATTATTATTTTGGTATGGGTTGTTCTAAGAGCTGTAAGAGCCCCCAATAAGATGATATTTTTAAAAATCTAGGTATAATGTTTCATTTGAATGATTCTCATGGGTTGGCCATAGAATAATGAATTATGAGTTGAAAGCTAATGTCATCCAAAGAATCCTCAGTGACTTAATATGTTCAATGACAATAGTTTAGTGTTAATCCTATGATCAATATATTCCTAATCTTCTCTAGCCCAATGTTGAAGTCAGAGTCTAAATTTATCTCTAACTTGTACTATTTCAAATTTCTGCTTTTCTAATGAACTGAATCAGTATTATACAGGCTTCTATGATTCCAGTAGGAAATACAGAAAAGGATAAAACACATCAAAATCACCCGAACATTGGTCATTTTCTTTGGTCCTTAGGATACTGTCAGCAACCAGGATGCTCTATTTTTGTCTTATCTGGATCAGCTCTAATGATGTTCACGAATTTCAATCTCTCATGAGGTCAATCCAGCATTTCTTCCTTCCAAGCTGCTGGTGATTCAAAACCTGCAGGCTGATGGGAGAGTACAATGTGAGTAATACATCACCTATAGGTCCAGATGCTTTTACTGTTGGTATCCCTCTTCTTCTTCTTTTTTTTATAGTAGCATGCTCATCTCAGCCTCACTTGGTGATCCACGTGGGGATGGGAGAGGGCAGGAGAGAGGGGGAGGGAAAGAATGACAAGGGGGAAGAATGACAAGGGGAAAGGGAACAGGGGAGTGGAGAGAGGCCAAGGGAGATCTTTATTGCTAACCAAGACTTATATATCTTTGGCGGGAGTGTAAGCCCACTAATTACAGGTAAAGATATACATCACAGGAAGGGGTTGCACTATAGGTTATACAGCAATGAGGGGGACAATCTAGGGATACACATACAATAGGAAGAGGAGGGATTGGGAGCATACATGTGACAAGATGGGCATATCCTAGATTCAGGATGGCAGTCTAACTTTGGATATCACTGAGCAGGTTTGACCTGTTCTCTGGATCTTCACAGAAACCACTATCAGTAGGGTATAAGTCCCACCTACAGGGATCAAACTAATGAAAGCCCTTAGGGAGAAGTAACCCACTGTCGTTTAACAGGAGAGGGGCCTTCTTGTGGTGGGACCAGACAGTAGTCTGGCAACTGACTGCCTTCAGGGAGGATATCTCTAAGCATCTGACCTCCCACCATATGCTGGCAAATAGCCTCTAATGTTTGGCATGTCTTTGGGGGAGACAAAGCTGGGGAAGTCTCTTTATAATCCAACAATTCCCCCTTTTGTTTTATATATAAAATTTAAAAGTCACATGGGACACATGGGTATTTTCTACACATTGAAAATTGTCAAGGCAAAACTTACTGATCAAATTAATACAGCCATAAATTCACACTTAGGGCAAACATTTTTAATCCACTGGGGATAAAGTCCCCCTAAGCCCATCTGCTATTGGAGGAAAGTATGAGAGAGGCTGGATGCCGTAGTGGGAAGAAATAGAGCCAATAAAGTCTGCTTCTATAGGGAGATTGAATCAACTATTTGCTTACTTTAAGGCAGCACAGCTTTAAGGGGAGAAACTGTGGAAATGATAGACTACCGCAGGAAAATGTACTCGAACTGTACCTCCAACTATCCAAGGGGCAGTTTTCCTGCCATCCTATCCCTCTTCTTTACACAAAGTCCCCAATACTGTCATCAATCCCCTTTTTGAGTGACGGAAAACTTGTTTATACCATGGGCAATAAAATCTAAAACTCATAATGTTCAGACATATGAGTAAAAGAAGACTTTATAATAAATAGAAATTGGACAATCAAATATACATGTCAAAAAGAAGAAACAAAAAAGCTGGACAGGTACCTCACAACATACAGAACTATCAATTCTTTACTGTTTGGCTCTCAAGGAGAATGACAAATCATTTAACCTTAAAGATGATTATTCTAATTAAAGCATCTGGAAACATTGTGAGCAGGTTATATAAAGAACTAGTATAAACTGATAATTACTTTTCTAGAGGAACTGTAAATTGTACAATCACTTTAGAAACACTTTAAAACTCACCATCAAGTAGAGTTAAACATATATATAGCACCGGATAGGACACAGGAGAACTGATCTACAGTTTCCAAGACTATAAAGGCATAACAGGCAGCTAATGGGTTTGTACTTCTGACCTTGAGGTTAACAGTCCAAACTTGTAATACATGTCAAAACCAGGGCTCCATAGTAAACACTTATATATCATCTATTAGTTTGTAACTTACATAGAAAATTTGTAATGAAGAAGTATACATCCCCCCACAGTGACTGGACTTTGGAACCTCAAGACAAATAACATTTTTAATGTAGCATTTATTTGTACTAACCCAAGGCGGTAAGATAGTTTGCCTATACAAGTATATAGTCTTTCTAGCGATGGCCCCTTCACTCCTTCCAAATATTTAGGTGGGTTTGTCACCAGACAATGTGAATGAGGCAAAGGAGCCCTCTTGGCATAGTGGTTACTGTTGGGCTGCTTACTGCAAGGTCAGCAGAAAGATGGGGCTTTCTTCTCCCAAGAGAGACAACTTTGATAAAGAGTTACAGTTTTGGAAACCCACAGGCGCAGTTCTACCCTGTCCTGTACGCTCACTTTGAGCCAGTGTTAACTTGATGGCAGTGAGTTTGGTTTTGTTTTTTTTGTTTTTTTTTGGTTTAAGAGGATTGGGCAGCTTGCCCAACAATAGATTGGTGCCCTTGTGGCTTGGGGCTATGCAAATAAGGTGTCTGAAAACCTAATCTGGAAATTAATCACATTTGACATCATGTTAGGTTTATTTGAGTCATTGTAGAGACCCAAATTGAGATCTCACTCCCATCAAAAAAAGAAGAGATAGGATCTTAGATTCTTGCATTGAAATTCTTCAATCCAGAAAACAAAGAGGTGTGACACGAGAGAGGAAGTGATGGGAGACAGAGCAGTGGGATTCCCATGCAACAGAACAAGAGAGCTCAGTGCCTTTGGCTAGGAGGTTAGTAGGTGAAGTGGTGTACATCTAAGTACTTATCTGGGGAACCAGCTTTGCCAACCTACACAGGGCTGAGTGCATTTGCTCTGAGGCTGAAGAGCGGAGTGGGCTCGGCATCCACAGAGCTAAAAGACTTTTGTAACATTTTTCCCAATCAGGACAGAAGCCAAGGGGCTGCAGAGCCTGACCTTAGCAGCAGGTATGGCTGTCAAGATGCTGTCCCAAGTAAGAATTGTATCATGAGTCATTTATGATCCTGAATTGTGTGTTGGGATAGAAAAGTGGCCCGTGTTGAATAAAATTTAATAGAACATTTATTAAACTTTAAGGGACAAAAAAGACACACACATGCATCATATGGATAAGGAAAGACAATAGCACGAGGTCAAAATAACAACTGAGGATTCACACTTAGGACCCTGGATATAATACGGCATAGAACAAAAGACATGTCACAGATCATCATTGGTGGCAGATCAAAATATCACAGATACAGGTAGGACTGCAGCAGCAGGAATGGGACCATGATTAGGACATGTATATTATTATACAAAAGGACTTAATTTGGTCTAGGGCCTTCACGTAAAGCCAGTCAAGGCCAGACTCATGACAATGGCCCCTGTTCTGTCCTCAGTAAGGTGACCTCCATCAAGCATCCACCTAGGCAGGCCCACGGAGAGGGGCTGGCTGGAAAGGAGTGCAGGCAATCTACTTCTAAAGCATTCTCCCCGAGGAGAAGATGATCTACATCCTGGGTTAATGCTCAGAAATAATTCAATGGAGGCTTAGTCAAAGTGGAAACGCAGCAAATGGGCACTGAGTTGTCACTGTCATCTGCAACCCAAACCTAAAACCCAACTCACCACCATCGAGTGGATTTCGATTATAGCGACCCTTTAGGACAGGGTAGAAGTGCCTCTAGTCGGTTGGATTAGAATCCCTTTCTCCCCAGGTATGACTTGTAATTCTGAACCACTGACCTTGCAGTAAGCAGCCCAATCTGTAACCACTTAGGTAACCAGCCTTTTGCACATTGGAGTGCTCAGAACCTTAGTTCTAATACAACTGTAGACGTTACTCATCCAGTGAATTCTACCATTCCGGGAGATGCGCAAGACCTCGGACCCTGGCCTTCGGGGCAGCCTGGGCCATCGTGCACAGGCGCTCTCCCCGTCAAACCCCAGAAAGCCGGGGTCCCCCTGCTTCCCTTCAGACAAGCCCACACGTCGCTGGCCCTGATTCTTAGATAGAAGCACGCTGTTCTCCTCCTTCCGCATCAGTCTTTCCCATAACTTACACTTACTTACAAGTTCAACAGCTCCGCCGCGGAGCACACTGCTAGACAAACCCCTGGCGCAGGCGCCTGCGTGGCCGGGCGTAACTACGGCGGCCGCCGAGGGCCTAAATACACGTCGGGAGCGCGAGAAACGCATTTCTGGCCCCGCCCTTCAGGGCACCCTGGTCAAACAGTTTCCGTAGCAAAGGCTAATACCCATTCATTGGGTGGGAAAGACAAAACAGTGCACAGCACACCACTGGTTCATGAGGCTATTCATTCACTTTCAAATATATATATTAATTATATTATACTATATTGTATGTATATTGTATATATAATTTTTCTGTGTTCTGGGAAATATCAAATACTGTAACTTACTGTTCTGAAATTCCAGTGTCTCTCATTATACTTTCATATATATACACACACATACATACACATCGCTCACTATGCTTTCATTTCTCATTATACCATCACACCAAAAAAAAAAAAAAAAGGAAATCTTGGTCATTATCTCTGATATCCAGTTTGATAGGGATGGTCATGAGTGTCTAGCTAACACATAAAATGTGATTAATATAATTTTTAAAAACTGGATTTTTAAGCTTTGAGCTTTGTATTTTAAAAGAGTCACTTTAGTACCGTACAGTTTTTGCTAATCTATTTAGGAATCAAAACTCAAGAAATTTGTTAATGAATTTTTAATAACTTGGGGAGAGGTATGTAGTTCTGGTATAGCTTAATTATGTGTGTACTTCACACTGGAATAGAATCATAATCAGCATAATGATGATCACTAGGAGGCCAGATATACCACTCCCATTCTCCAACTCCTTCACCATTTCTAAGCGCAACAGTTCCTGGCACTTCAACGCCTGCCAACTCCATCCACAAGCTGTGCAGACTCACACCACACTCACAGGTATATGGTTAATTGGGGGTGGAAACAGGTTACACATTGGCGTCAAAATTAATTTGGATGTCACAAGATATAAATGGGATGTAGTTGGCCAACCAGGGGATCTTTGTCAGCAGATAACCCTTGGAACATGAACATTCCCTGATGATACAAGTCTTGGACAATTCTCTGCCACTGGGGTCTCTCTGCTGCTAACTGATCTTACTCCAGGTCAGAATAGTAGCTCTGCCTTCAGTCTCTCCACAATCAGCCTTTCGCCTGCTATGGGACCGAGTTCACAGGCAGTGAGTAGATAGCAGATTTCTCAGTCCTTACCTGCTATCTATATTGGAAATGCTTTATCTGAACACCTGACTCACTGTCTCCAAGTGCAACTGTATGGGTTGGACCAGACTTGTAAAACTCATGGACATTGTACCGTACCTGTTCTGTCTCTAGATTCCTTATATTAGCTATGGGTAGGTATACTATGGAGTGTTGAGAGTACAGACTATACTCCTACCCTGATATTTTACATTGTTGTCTACAAGTGTTCTTTAATTTTTCAATTATAATTTTCTTCAAAAAATAAATTCACACTTTGTTTTTCATTTTATTAGGTTACCTTCTTTGTTACCTTGTGTATGATACAATGTATAACACATGTTTGACATTTTCCTTTAGATTTTTCAACATAATCATGATATTTGGTTGAGTTTTGTACTAACTTCCTAGTATGTCTTGCGTTAAGTGTGAATTTCATATTGATGTTGTATAAATTACAACCCTTTTATACTCTTTTCTATTACCCGTAACCTTTTGTGGATAAATGGGCATGTTCAATATGACCATACATATCAGGATATTGTGTTGTGTAAGATTTTTCTCTTGTGGACTGATTATGACCTAATTCCTGCTAAACTTTTATGATCATGATTTGTTAAAATATAGTCAGGGCTCCATTTGTTGTTAACTATAAGCAGTGTCCATCACAGGTAAAATTAGTGTTTATTAAAAATACCAAGGTCTCGGATTCCTGTATAAAACATCATTTTTAATTTTATGTTTGCTTTTGTCTTCACTTGTACTCTCCTTGGAGAGCTTCTCGGTTTTAACTTCCCTGCTGCACCCTGGTGTGTTTTTTACTTGATTTAGGTCACTTCTGTGGCAGGGTTTATGCCACGGGGAATTTTTTGATTTTTTTGACTTAGCCTCATTTCTAGGCAGGTATCCTGAACCTGGATCTGAGATATGTCTTTCTAACTGTTCTTTTCCTCCTGAAAAGGTTCCACTGCTCTAGTAGCTGTGCCTGCCCTTTCCCACGAGACAGAGCACCTTTTCTTCCAAGTTGTTCATTCCTTTTGTGCAGAACAAGTCTGAAATCATGTCCACACCAGGACTGTCAGCTACAGTGTTCTGTTGAATATAGATTTTTTTAATGAATTTATACCTAGCCTTTCAGGAATTTTGCTCTGCTGAGAGTCAGGAGAGGTAGGTCTAGGTGCATTTGGGCTGTGACTACTCTCCTGCTATCCCAGCCACCATCAAAGGAAGAGAAAGAAATCTATTTTTGTTTATTATCTATATCTTATGGGAATGTTCTGCAATAAAGCAAGCATTCTCTTAAGTCTGTGCTTCTGGGAGATCCTACTCACTTTAACACATGAAACTTTAAACTATTAAATATTTCAGGCTTACCTTTATACAGTTTAAATGTCATCCAAGGCATCTACTCCAGCAAAGTTAAGGCCTTGGTCTTTTTTCTTTCCCGATAGCAATTCTCTCTCAAAATATGATATTTGTTGTTATTGCTTCCAATATTACTAAGTTTATAATAGTGTTGAAAAGTTTACAGAATGGCTGTATTTGTTATTGTGATTTCTGATCATGATAAACTAAATGCCTTTTTTCTCCTCTCTTTTAGTTTTTCATCCTGAATGACTACTCTCTACTCAGCAAAACATTCTCTAATCAAAGCATTCATATCTCTACTCTCAGGGACTTATATATTTATGAGACACTCACAAAAATCCAAGGACATTTAAATTGTCAGATGCACATTTTCTTTTCTGCATTAGATTATGGTAATATTATTATTTAAAAGTTTGAATATCAACTAAATTTCATTATAAAGACCCAAGACTAGCAACAACCTAAATATCAAAAAACAATAAATAAATAAATAAATTGTGGTATGCATGTGTTCATACTCTCAGATGTTAAGCATTAAAATCAATTCATGTTGGCTAGGTCTAATCTTATGGATCTATTACCACATAAATATGTTGAGTGAAATAAGCTAAGCAAATGAGCATACATACTATCTTAATCATTCACATATAAGTAACTTCTGATATATGAAATAATATGATCAAGACTGTGTTCTGGGAATCACAATCACATAACAAGAAATCATTCCCAAGTATTATTCCCATGAAATCCTTGTGTATATTAATTTATGTGTACACTGGAGCATTCTGAGAGTATCCAACCATAGATGTTGCTGCATAATAGAAGAATATGCAAATAGAGCCTCTCCTTCTGCTGATAAAAATCACCCCAGTCCCAACTCTACAGCTCTGGAAGAAGATCCTCAGGCCTATGGTCTCCAGGTGTCCCCATTCAGCAATCTGTATGAACACAGAGTCATCATGGAGTTGGTGGTGAACTGGGCTTTGCAGGCAGCTATTTTAACGAGTAATTTTATGGAGAGCAAGTGTGTGTGAGCGAGTAAGAGTGGGAGACAGTGGATATGTGTGATAGTTTTCAAGACCAGGATATACTGTGTTTGTGAGTGCCAACTCTGATGTGCAACTGATTGAGTCTGGAGGAGATGTGAGGGCACATAAGACGTCTTTGGCATTCTATTGTGCTATCTCTGGATTCATTTTTACTAGCTCTCCCATGACCTGTATCATCCATGCTTCAGGTCTACAGTGGGTCATATATATTAGTACTGTTGCTATCATATATTTTGCAGACTCTGTGAAAGGACATTGCCAAGAACACACCATATCAGCAAATGGACAATCTAAAGGTCAAGGACATAACCACGTATTCCTGTGGGTGAGACACACTGGGGGAAGTACGTATGAGTACAGATACAAATTCTGCATGCAGTGAGGGAGCTGGGTTGCAGGGAGCTCTAAGGGCCTGCAGAACCTAAAGAGCAAAGGATTCTGACTCAGGAGCACTTTTTACAGGGAGTTTCAAGTCTGATTTCCTATTGTGATCTAGGGATTCTTCATCTCACAGTTTCCCACTTGGAATCTTTATACTTTTTTATGATTTAGTACCTACCTTTAGTACTGGGAATGTTGTACATGAGAAAAAGAGATATTCAAGAGACATATATAAAGCAGAAATACTGACAATAACAATCCTAACTTTTGCAATTGATCATGTGGCCATAACTGATAGTTAAAACTACCTTCTTCCACTACCCATTCTGTATTTCCTTTGCCCTTGGACAGCACTTCAGCTGGTCGTGGTTCTTTGCCTGCTTAGGTGACCCAGACCTTCATTCCTGAGGAATCTGGGTTCTTAGCAGTCCTGTCAAGATTGGGTTGCTGTAGTTTACTATTTACTTTAATCACAGGACATGGTAATACTAAGAGATGGCCTAGGGAATCTCCTGGATTCCAGACATATTCTTCTTTGCCTCCACTGTGTAGCACAAGTCCAATTTCCTCTTGATAATCTGGATCAATCACACCACTCAGTACAGTGACACCCTTCCTGACCTGTTTATTCAAAGGTATGAGGAGCCCAAAGGTACCAGGGGTCATTCTTAGCTGCCAGTTCTGTGGAATCTGTGCTGTGTTCCTAGGTGGGAGACGTCCTTCCTTCAGAACTAGGACCTCCAGGCCTCCAGAGCCTGAAGAGCATAGAGTTATTGGGACAGGAAGCAAAATTTCTGCAAGTGGATCACTAGGAATAACAGTGAGTGGTGCCTCTCCAGCTTCCACCCCTATCTATTGTAGACACAGCACCAGGCATTGGCTGATGGTTTAGAGCATGTACAGATGCTTGGAGAACATTGCCCCAGCTCTGCAAAGTGTTGCCACCTAGCTGGCACCATAATTGTGTCTTTGGGAGGCTATTCTATTGCTCTGCAAGCCAGCTGCTTCAGGATGATCAGGAACATGATACGACCAGTGGAGTCCACGGGCATGGGCCCATTCCCAAACTTCATTTGCTGTGAAGTGAGTTCCTTGATCTGAAGCAATTCTATGTGGTTTGCCATGCCAGTGGATAAGACATTCTGTAAGTCCACGAATGGTAGTTTTGGCAGAAGCTTTGCATGCAGGAAAACCAAATTCATATCCAGAATAGGTGTCTATTTCAGTAAGAAGAAAATGTGCCGTCCCCCCCACCCCCCGCATGACAGAAGTGGTCCTATGTAATCAACCTACCACCAGGTTGCTGGTTGATCTCCTGAGGAATGGTCTCATATCTTGGACTCAATGTTGGCTTCTGCTGCTGGCAGATGGGTCACTCAGCAGTGGCAGTAGCCTTGGTGAGTGGAAGTTCATGTTGCTGCATCCATGCATAACCTCCATCCTGCCACTATGTGCACTCTGTTCATGTGCCCATTGGGCAATGATGAGAGTGGTGGAGGAAAGAGGAAGCCTAGTCTCAACAGTGTGTGTCATCTTATCCTCTTGATTGTTAAAATCCTCCTCTTCAGAGATAAACCTTAGGTAAGCATTCACATGAGACCCAATTATCTTTATTTTCTTTGCCATTCAGGGAGATCTCTACACATACCTCTTCCCCCCACCTCCTTGTCACCAATTTTCCAGTCATGTTCCTTTCAATTCCCTGACCATCCAGACAAACCATTATCCATAGCACATGAATCAGTATACAGTCTCACATTTGGCCATTTCTCCTTCCAGGAAAACTGAATGGCCAGTTTGCTGCTCAATGAATGGCCAGTTTGCTGCTCAAAATGAATGGCCAGGTACACTGCTCAAAGTTCTGCCCAATGTGAGGCAGAACTGAAGGAATGGCAAACTGAATGGCCAGTTTGCTGCTCAAAAACTGAATGGCCAGGTACGCTGCTCAAAGTTTTGCCCAATGTGAGGATTTCCCTTTACCACTGTCCTTCATGGAGATCCCAGAAAGGCGATGTAGTGCTGCTGTTGCTGCTGCTGTCCACTTGCAAGTGTCACCTGCATATCGTGCAGAGCCATCAGTAAACCAAGCAGGGATTTTCTGCTTTTCAGTCAACTTATCATAAGGAACTCTCCGGAGACCATAGGTGCAGACTGGGAGAAGGAAGGCACTGTAGCGGGAGTGGGGACTGTGGTCACTTGGGCCACTTCTTCACACACACACTTGTACCTTCAGGACTTGCTTTAGCCCAATCTCATATATACCACTTCCACTTAATGATTGATTGTTGCTGCGCACGTCCAAGTTTATGAGTCTGTGGGTTAGACAATACCCACTTCATGATCGGCAACTCAGGCCTCATGGTGACTTCGTGGCCCGTGATGAGGAATTCAGTCTTGACTAAGACCCAGTAGTATACCAATGGCTGTTTTTCAAAAAGGGAGTAGTTGTCTGCAGAGGATGACAGAACTTTACTCGAAGATCTCAAGGGTCCACGCTGTAATTTGCCAATATTTGCCTGCCAAAGATGCCAGACTGCATCTCTATCTGCAACTGATACCTCTATGATCATTGTGTGAGCTGGATCATATGGTTCCAGTGGCAAAGCAGCTTACACAGCAGCCTGAACCTGTTGCAGAGCCTTTTCTTGTTCTGGGCAATACTCAGAATTGGTGACCTTTCACACCATTTAATCAATAGGTTGGAGCAGCACACCCAAAGGTGGCATCTGTTGCCTCCCAAATCTGAGGAGGCCACTAGCTGTTGAAAGCCAGATACAGTAGCTTATCCTTCACTTTAGTAGGAATATCTTCACATGACTCACACCACTGGAGCCCTAGAAATGTTTTTGAAGTGGGTGGTTCCTGAATCTTCATTTGGTCGATTTCCCACCCTCTTGCACACAGCTGTTGTACCAATGAATCTCGAATCTTTGATACATCTTCCTTGGTGGGTCAAATCATCATAATGTCATCGA
This sequence comes from Tenrec ecaudatus, assembly GCF_050624435.1. Lineage (NCBI taxonomy): Eukaryota > Metazoa > Chordata > Mammalia > Afrosoricida > Tenrecidae > Tenrec > Tenrec ecaudatus. Next base: position 120,399 of record NC_134537.1, on the reverse strand, counting down.
TATGGACCAGTGTGACCGTCAGGAGAAGAGACAGGCAATCAAGCTCCCTTTGGACTAAATTATGGCACATGACTGAAGAGTCGATGCACCCCTGAGGTAGAATTGTGAGAGCCAGAAGTATTCGTTTTCTCAAGCAATGAAACCACCTCTGGAATGCAGCTGCAATGGGAGCCACCACTGGGTTCAGTTCATGGTAACCCACCATCATCGTCCAAGAGCCATTTGTTTTCTTTACACAGGCCACATAGGTGGGTTAAACAGAGATGTGGTCTGAATCGCCACCCCTGTATCCTTCGAGTCTTTGATTGTGGCACTAATCTCTGGCTAGCCTCCAGGAATGTGGTATTGCTTTTGGTTTACTATTTTCCTAGGCAACGACAGTTCTAATGATGTCCATTTTGCCTTTCCTACCATAAAAACCCTTATTCCACATATCAGGCATCCAATATAGGGGTTCTTCCAGTTACTTCGTATGCCTTTTCCAGTGATGCATTCTGGAACTGGGGAAATAATGACAGGATGTGTTTTGGGTCCCACTGGACCCACTGTGAGGGGTACCTGAGGTAAAACTCTGTTAATAACTTGACATCATATGTCCCCACTCTGAGTGGTGGGCCTTCAAAACATTTTAGGTGTCCTGGAATTAGTGTCAGTTCAGAGCCAATGTCCAGTAATCCCCATAAAGCTTGATTATTTCCCCCCTCCCTCCCTGCAATGAGCAGTCACTCATGTGAAAGGCCGCAGGTCCCTTTGGGGAAGGCTAGAAGAAAGACTAACCGTATAAACCTTTGACAATGTAACAGGGCTCTTCTGTAAAGGGCCCAACCTTCCCCTGACTCCAAGGGCTGTGGGTCTGTAAACTGGCTCAAGACTGGGAATTGATTGAGGGGTCGTGACTCTCTATTATGGTAATTGGAGTTGAACTGCTGTTCAGCTACTCTAGCATTCTTCTGTCTGCATAGATCACGTAAATAGTTAGTAGGTTTCCCATGTATTTTTCTCTTAGGGGCACCACAGCTAAGTAACCAAGGCCTTAAGTCCCACATGAGACAGGTTGCTCTGATTACTATGGAAAAATGGTTTGAAAATTCATTGGAATTCATACAACTCCAAATAAAACTCCAGAAGATAAATAAGATACAAGAATCTAAAAGAATAAGAGACTGCTGCATGGTTTAAAATCAGAAACCTTATGTTAGCTATCTCTGGAGCTAGAGTTATACCTCGGTCCTTGGTTCCGCGTGAGAAAAAAATCACGCAGAAGCCTGGTTTGTGATCCAAGTGAGTTTTATGAGAGCTAGAAGTTTCAGGTTTACACGGTACCCATAGGGCTCCTCCCGACCATGCAGCCTGGCGGAAGCGGCTCAGCTTCACGCAGACAAAGTCTGTCTGACTCTGGGCTCCTGCCTTTTCAAGGATTCCACGGGGAGGTGTGGTGGACGACCCCCGATCAACCCCATTGGCTGAATTGAATTCACCTGGCCTAGGTGGGCCAATCCAGGTGGTCTAGGTGGGCCAATCCATGTGGCCTAGGCGGGCCAATCCATGTTCAGCGCCCACGCCATGCCTACCGATGGGAAACCTGAACCTCTGAGCATGAGCATGTGCCACTCCTTTGTTTCTGGTGACTTGGCTCTCTGGGCATGCGTTAATGGGCATTCCCCAGCTCTATGCTAGCCTACCTAACAATTCCTTTCAGAATTGTATCTTTTCATTGTATTCTGATTTCCCTGCCACACCCATTCAGCCTGCATATCTATCCAAGTAACTATTGCAAGATTGTGATATGAGTATTTGTCTCTATTGCTTTTCACTTATGAAAATTTCCCAGATGTTTTCCCTTGTCTCCTTAATTTTTTCCTAACCTTCCTCCTATTATATATTTCTTTCCCTTTCATCCAAATTAATACTTGTGGACCCTGTAGTCCACGCCTTCCCCTCCCCCACTTCCCTCCCTATTCCTGGTAACCATCAACGAATGTTTCTTCTAGTGTGAAAACCTTCCCTTGACTTTTAATGTTGAGGGTTCAAATAAATGACAGCCACTATAAGGTCTTGAGATGTAGAAGAATTTTTATTCAGCTAGTTGGGCTACCAAGAAACTAAAAATGTTTCCTCCCCTCATAGCATCTCTGAGTGGGCTTCTCAGTTCATCTTTAAGGGCCAAAAAACTCATTTATCCCCTGCCTAGGAATAAAGCATGCTTGAACAGAAGGTAAAATTAGTGGATTAACTGTAACTCTAAAAAGAGCAATCGGGAGAAAGGGAAGATGGCATCCAAGCAGACTTGCCCGCCTGGAGCTCCTGCTGCCAGACCAGAAATGTAAGAGGTAAGGAGAACAAGACTCGGAGGCTGAATACTAAAAGTAGAATCAGGGTACTGGTTTAGACACCAATTTTTAAAATTTTCATTCACAAAGTGAATCGAGAAAACACTGAGACGCTCGTGGTTCATTGTGCTTGGCTTGCGGGCTCTGCGGGATTGAGCCCCTCCTGGTGTCCTAGTGCCGCCGCCAGCAGCAATTGCCCCTTTTAGATGCTGTCTAAAAGTGGTCTTGATCCCAGACTCCAGGAGAGTCAATGAAAGCTGGTCACAGGACCCCACACCAGAGTTCACCGCGCTGTCGGCTGCCTTTCTATCGCAGTCTGGTAGGTGGTGTGGGTAGCCATAGATTTACAGCAATTGAAAAGGCATCGGGAAATTTACCGCCGTCAGATCGCAATTTGGCAGAGCACAAACGGGTAACCGTGATATCCTTCCAATTATTCATTTACAGTGTTTTTCTCTTTCAATGCAATATTCTGAAATCTTAGTTTTAAATTCCTGGATATCCATGTGCTGTTTCTGTATGCTTTATAATTTTTTGAGAATCAAATCAGTTTGTTCTTGTATGTTTTCTTGAATCCCTCTAAAGCTGTTCTACAATTTTTCTTGCATTCATCTGCAGGTTTCTCAGCCTTTCATTCAATCCATTGAAGGTGTTAGGTAGCTTAGCCTAGGGAATTGGGAAGTCCATTTACGCATGCCCAGGAGAGCCAGCAAAGGACAAAAGCTGGATTTTCCCGCCGGTGGGCTCGGATGGGCGTTACACCTGGAGCACCCCACCTGGGCCGGGTGATTGCAATTCAGCCAATGGGATCAACCTGGGGTCGTTCACCACACCTCCCCCGGGGAACCCTTGAAAAGGCAGGGACCGGAAGGGAGAGGGTCTCTTGGTCTTGGCTTGCTTGTGCGGTCTGGTCGTCTTCGTGGGAGGGGAGAGAGCCTTGCGTGTCCCGGAGCAGTCTCTGCCAGGCTGCATGGTCAAAGGAATCCTATGGGCGCCGCGTAAAACCTGATGCTTCTTTGAACTTTCATTAAATTCACTTGGATCACGAACCCGGCTTCGACGTGAAATCTTTCTCGCGTGGAGCCAAGGACCGAGGCTGAGATTTAGGCCAGAGAGAGAAACCGAACAAAGGAACTCAAATATCATCCCTTTGATTTCCATATTGTGTAATTCCAGGGCTGATGCTTCCTCAGAAATGTCCGTTGAAATTGCATTTTGGTCACTTGTTTGTGTCAGTGTGTCGTGTTTCTTCTTCTGAATTGAAATGTCTATAGTCTCCAGGACATTGTGGTGCTGTTGTGTTGTTTGTGGTGATGTCAAGTTGTTTGCAACGATGTACAGCAGAATAAAGCATTGCACATTCCAGCACCATCATTACAATTGTTACAATATTTGAACCCATTTTACAGCAACTTGGTGAGGGGCTTCCTACTCTTACTGACCCTCTATTGTACTAAGGAGGATGTCCTTTTCCAGGGACTGGACTCTCCTGTTAATGTGTCAAAAATATGTGAGATCGAGTTTCCCAGAGCTTACTTCTAAGGAGCTTTTGATTTGTTCTTCACCGCAGACAGATTTGTTTGCTCTTCGGGCAGTGCTTTGCACTTTCAGTATTCTTCAACAATATCCTAATTCAAAGGCATCACACACTCTGTGTCTCCCTATGCATTGATCAGCATTCACATGCCTATGGTGTTATGGAAAATACAAAGGTCACGTACACCATAAGTCCCAAAGTAACAGCCTTAATCTTCAACAGTTTTAAAGGGTTGTATTTTTTAAAAATAACTTTACTGGGGTTCGTACAACTCTCATCACAATCCATACATAAATTCATTGTGTCAAGTACTGTTGTACATTTGTTGCCATCATTAAATATTTTTTACAATTATTTCAAATTGTGCAGCAGATTCATCCAGTGCAATATGGGGTTTGACTTCTTCACAACTGCTTGCACAAGTGTTGACTGCTGCTTTCATGACTGCTGCTTCCATGAGTGCTGATTACAGATGCAAGTAACATGTATTTGTACTTAATGGGAGATTGTAGGTAAGTGTGTTTTCAGGCACTCAGCAATTGTCTCCTGGTGTGTGTGATAAAGAATGGGATAGAGAACCAAGTAGCGCATTTGAGGGTGGGTTGGGTAGCACACAAGAAGGGTGTGGCAGAGAAAGTGGCAAAAAGTTCCTTTTAAAGCAGCAAAAAGAAAATAATGAAAAAAGCTGGCAAACAGCAGCAAGAAAAAAATAATGTAATAACTAAGAATAAAAGTTAGGTAAAACAAGGGAACAGGGAAAGAAAAACAATTAAAAAAACTAGAGAGATAGTAAAATTAACTAAAACAAACTCACTATCACTGAGTCAATGCTGACTCAGTAGGACAGAGTAGAACTGCCCTGGGAGTTTCCAAGACTGTAACCCTTGATGGGAGTAGAATGCAGGGTGAGGAACAGTAAAGGGAAAAAATGATGAGGCAGTCTGAGAAAACAAAGTGGTCAATGGAAAATAGGAAAAATAAAAAGGAAAGCAGAGAAAGAAATAATACAAAGCAAAGGAATGTCAAGAAAAGGAAAATAAAAGCATCAGGGGAAAACTGGGAGGTGCAAGTACCCAGAATGAGTCAGCGCCTTCTGGCTGTCAAGGAGATCACAGGGTAGGGAGCCGGGTGAGTAACGGGTAAGACTGTCTTGCCTTGGCTATTTGAGGTCAATGTCTGTCCTGGATGGCGTTCTTGTCAGCATATATGCTGTCTGGGGACAAGGTATCTAATTCAAAAGTCATTTTTGCAGGCTGAGAGCGCAGTTAAGCCCAGGGTGCTAGGTTTTGGAAGGATTTGTGACAGCCCAGAAAGAAGTTGGAGATCGAATGGATAGTTAAGGGATGATTTCTTGCCATTCCAGGCATAGCAAGGTGCCCTGCACTAACAACCCTGCTGAGATGGAGTTCACCCACCTCCAGATTCCCAGATGGTTCATCTAGCAAGAGGTCCTGGAGGGCACAATCCGGCCCTCAGGAAGAGCAGGCACACCACATGTTTACAATAAATAACATGTATTACTTCATGGAGATGCAGAAATGTTGTCAGCACAATCTTACAGCCAATTTGGAAATGGCATTCATTCATTAATATTCAATTCACGTATTTATGTTACATTTAATATAATTTTACTCAATTTTATTAGTTATTTAATCATATATTAAATACATTGCTATTGTTTTATAATAATTCTAATTATATTGTATTATTGTATTATTGTATTTCGAAGTGAATTCACTATCTAAATGTGTTCACTGTCATTCAACATTAATTTAAAGTAAGTTTAATCTCCAATTATTTCAGTTTCTTATATATATATATCTAATTAAATTTAATGCTACATGAAAATGAAACACATTTTACTAATTTATGTTCTTTTATTTGTTTAAAGGCTTCACTTCCTGAGTTTATCACTTCATAGTATGGTATATAATTTATCTTAATAAATTTAATATAAAACAATGTTTGACCTAAATATTTGACTTAATAGAATATTTCATTTTATACTTAAATAATTTTTGCATAATCCTGTACCTTATATTTCTTTTAATTTTGTTAGTTTACATTAATACTTATCTTTAACAGTTTATTTTTCTTATTTTCCAGATCCTCCTTGTCACCTGTCACTCCTGTCGTCTGCCACCTAGCTGTCCTTTTCATTTTCTCTCCGGAGCTCTGTAGCCAATGCGATGGGACGTGAGCGGCCTGTGTGGCCGGAGTCCTCCCAGCGCTGGCCCTGAGCCGTGGCCCGAGGTTGTACCTGCAGCCTTACAGGTTTGCGGGTTTCACTGCCGCCCCTGTCGCTGGTCTCTGTGTCATCAGGCTTGGTCGACCAGCACAGGGCGCTCACCCGCTGCGACCTCGCGGACCGGACCTGGTCACAGACAGCGCGTTCATCCACTTGGACTCCCATGGACTATCTGCCGTTGGGAGGGACCCGTGAAGCTACGTGGGCTCAGGAGCGTCAGCCACGAGTGGCGCTGGTGCCATCAGAGGTGACTACTGAGAATCTTATTAAAACCCCATTGTGGGTTCAGAGCCATCACCCAGGGAGTTGGCGCACGTGCTTAGACCCGCCTTTAGTGAAATCAGACCCGTGGGAGGCGGCGGTTGATTATTTGAAAATGCACCTGTGAGATCCTAGGACGGGTCCTTAGTGGATTCAGACTCATTCGGGAACTGCTCCGGTTAGTTTCCGAAAGAATTCTTTATGGGAGTAGGAAATCCTTTTTCCCCCCGCAAAGCCTCTCTCTGGTGGCTTCGAACTCCTGACACGTGAGCAGCCCCACGTATGTAATCACTCTGCCACCAGGGCTCCTGGGAACCTGCCCTCGGGGCTCGCACTGAGCAATAGAAATTCTGTTCCAGGGACCGGCAGCGACCACCCGTCCAAGGGTGAGGACCCCAACCGTCAAAGAGGACAGAATTTCATCCGCTGGCTTTCACTAGAAGCTCATTTGATTGATTGAGGTGTGGCTTTTTGGACTGTCTTAGAAACTAACCGGGTAAAACTGTTCCCCAGAAGCTGTCTGTCTGTCTGTCTGTCTGTCTGTCTGTCTGTCTGTCTGTCTGCTTGCCTGCCTGCCTGTCTGCCTGTCTGTTGAATAATTCTGAGTCACTAGCTAGGCCACTCAAATGGGAACCAATGGATCCTTGGAGAGAGAGCAAAGGGCGGAACTGCCACCAAACCAATTATGACTGGCGGCGCAGGTTTCCTCTTGAGAGATCACAGTTGCTGGTGAGACCAGAGAAGCGGGCACCGGACTGACCACAGTGATTGGAACACATAGAGAAACGGGGTGCATGGCAGAAGAGCTTACAAGGTAGCTCCAGGAACCTCTAACTGACCCAAGCAGTCAGGAGATGACGCATGACCATCGTGTGTGTGTGTGTGTGTGTGTGTGTGTGTGTGTGTGTGTGTTAGCCCTTCCTTGAGGAGTGATGATTGATTTCCATTCAGGGCAAGCACACCACCCAGCAAGCCACTGAGGACTATGCCACCTGGGTTCACCCACTCCCCCATCACCCACCACCCCCACAATGCAATCCAATTCTTACACAAATTTTGTGGTTTGTTTGTTTGTTGGAGTTTGGGGGGAAGATCAGGTGTTTTGTTTTGTTTTAAACCCTTTAAACATGCACTTCAGCTGTATGTCATATCATCAATACCGCCATCCTATCATACTCAATTGTCATACTATTCGATTTTAGAACATTTCTTCCCTGTAGCTGTGATTGATGATGATGATTTTCTAATCGTGGTAATACTAGACTAGACTCGACACAACAGAACATTTTGCAGTCACAACTTTCTTTTCTGTGTCTCTTTGGCAAACTTTTGAGACAGAAGTGCCAATCTCATAACTCCCTACTCCCTAAAAAAAGTTTTAAAAGTATTTGAAAGCCAGATGTATGTCTATTTTTACTGACAGATGAAATCACCATTCTTGGATGAATCTCCTTTTAGACGACTTTCTGGGAATCCAGGAGAGATGATCCTTTCAGGACCAGTGGCGATACCAGGAGGGTGGAGGGAGGGTGGGGTGGAAACGGGGAACTGATTTACAAGGATCTATATATAACCTCCTCCCTAGGGGGGATGGACAACAAAAAAGTGGGTGAAGGGAGACATCAGACAGTGTAAGAGATGAAAAAATACGAATAATTCATAAATTATCAAGGGTTTGTTAGGTAGCTTAGCCTAGGGAATTGGGAAGTCCATTTACGCATGCCCAGGAGAGCCAGCAAAGGACAAAAGCTGGATTTTCCCGCCAGTGGGCCCAGATGGGCGTTACACCTGGAGCAGCCCACCTGGGCCAGATGACTGCAATTCAGCCAATGGGATCAACCTGGGGTCGTTCACCACGCCTCCCCCGGGAACCCTTGAAAAGGCAGGGACCGAGAGGGAGAGGGGTCGTGTCTTGTCTTGCTTGGGTGGTCTGGTCCTCTTCAGGGGAGGAGAGAGATCCTTGTGTGACCTGGAGCAGTCTCTGCCAGGCCGCATGGTCAAAGGAATCCTATGGGTGCAGTGTAAAACCTGATAACTCCTTTGAACTTTCATTAAATTCACTTGGATCACCACGAGCCCGGCTTCCGCGTGAAATCTTTCTCATGCGGAGCCAAGGACCGAGGCTGAAATCTAGTCCCAGAGAGAGAGATACCTTACAGGTTCACGAGGGAATGGGTGTGGGGAGAGGAGGGTCCCCCCAAATCATCACAGGCCCGGTAGGCACAATTGTACAGCAATAATAAGTAAAGATTATAGTAAAGTCATAGAGAGTCATAGGTAGAGGAGAGATCAGAATAATGGAGTCAGATGCAATTCATGATAACATGCTCACTTCAGCCCCACGTGGTGGTCCTCGAAGGGGGAGCCCAGCCACAAGGGCAGGGGAGAGTCCCAACTTTATTGCTAACCAAGGGTTATATCTCCTTTGGGGGCACAATTATAGGTAACCACACGTCACAGGAAGGTCAAGTACAATAGGCATACACATCATAGGAAGGGGATGTATGATAGGCATAAGCGTGACAGGAAGGGGATGATCTAGGGGTGTACCCCATAGTAATGGGAAGGTCTAGGGGTATACATCTGACAAGATGGGCAGACCCTAGATTCACGATACCAGTCTAGCCTTAGTCATCCTTGGGCGGGTTTGACCTTTCTGGGATCTCCTACAAGGAAACAGACAACTACTATCCTTATCAGAAGGGAGTGGACCCTATTTGTTGTGGGATAAACAGTGGTGTCTGCTTGGTTTAGATGGCTGATAACACTTAGGGAGAATAACTTTGACCTACTTCTGATGACCTCCAAGTGTATAGTCATTCGTAAGCAGCTAAGTTTGGCATATATTTGGGGGAGACAGCTAGGGAGAAATCAGTTTCCCACAAGGGGGTAGCAGGGAGGGGGAAATGAGCTGATACCGAGGGCTCAAGCAGAAAACAAGTGTGCTTGACATGATGGATGGATGGATGGATGGATGGATGGATGGATGGATGGATGGATGGATGGATGGATTTTTATAAGGGTTGTACGAACCTCCAATAAAATGATTTTTTTAAAAAGATGGCTTTCCATTTGACTTGAATGTGCTTTTGTCCATCAGCTGTCTTCCAGGTGTCGTGTCCTTTTCTGTTCATTTCCCAGGGCTCAATGGACTTTTGTGTGAGGACTGACTTCCTCAGGCACTGCCTGCCCCACCACCTTGCTGAATCTGATCAGCATTTTTTTCTTTCCTTTTTCTTTTCTGAAACTCATTGTCATTGTTTTCGTGATTGAGTTATTTGGTTAAAAACTTGAAGGGTGAAGAGGGAAAAAATAGGTACTTTCTCTTATAAACCTGATTTACATAATATTCTATAAACCGCTAAAAGTTAAACAAATTTTATAGAAAGTACTGTGAGGATGTTGAATGTACTTTATATATCGAAGACGTTAAAAAAAAATTTTAAGTGTGTAGCACCGTGTGCACACACCCTGAAGTCCAAACACACAGAGCAGAATTGAATAGCCGCCAACGCCAGCCACTAAATGAACTGTCATCTCTCTCGATTGCCTTGAAAATAAATAAATTAATAAATAAACAAAAAACCTATCTTTGATGGATGGATGGATGGATGGATGAATGGATGGATGGATGGATGGATTCAGGTTGTGGAAGTTTCTTGGGGTAGCTAACACTGAGGAGGTGTCACTTCGGGTTGCCTTTCATTTGTGCTTAACAGGTTCCATTGACAACTTAATGACCCTTTGGCTGGTCTTTCAGAAAATAACCTAGGAGTCAAAGGGAGGTCACTAAGTGGGGAGCATGCTCCTGATCATTCTTGATCATCATCATCATAACCATCGTCATCATCATCGGAGAGAGGGAGAGGGGAAGGAGGGAGGGAGAGAGAGAGAGAGAGAGAGAGAGAGAGTGAGAGAAGTCCAGCGGCAGATGCTGAAAGTGAACACATGCCTGGGAGGGAGGGAGGGACAAAGGGAGGGTGTGCGCGTGTGTGTGTGTGTGTGTGTGTGTGTGTGTGTGTGTGTGTGTGATTTCTCATTTCTTTAGTCTTAGACCTGACTTAAGTCCATCAGTCATACAGCATGAGAGATTTTGTTCTGGAAAATTCCAGCAGGGTTGTTGTTTTGGCGTGAGGAGGCTCTGTGATGGCTGGCTGATGGACAGCAACAAGATCTAGGTTTCATTGTTGCTTCCCTGCACCCTGACTGGTTCATCTCCTCCCCACAACCCTTCAGTAAGGGGTGTCCGGTTGGGTGCCAATGGGCTTTGAGTCTCCATTCTGCACTCATACACATTTTCAATGATATGATTTTTTGTTCCTTGATGCTTTATACCTGATCCCTTCGACAGCTCGTGGTCACACAGGCTGGTGTGTTTCTTCCATGTGGGCTTTGTTACTTCTGAGCTAGATGGCCACTTGCTTATCTTCGAGCCTTTAAGACCCCAGATGCTATATCTTTTGCTAGCTGGGCACCATCAGCTTTCTTCACATTTGCTTATGCACACGTTTGTCGTCATTGATCGTATCAGGAAGGTGGGCACCCACTGATGTGATTTTTAGTTCTTTGATGTCTAACAACTGGTCCATTCTACACCTCATGGTCAGCCAAGCTGGTGTACTTCTTCCATGTGGGTTTTGATGCTTCTCAACTAGATGGCCGCTTGTTTATTTTCAAGCCTTTAAGACCCCAGATGCTATATCTTTTGATAGCTGGGCACTGTCAGCTTTCTTCACTACATTTGCTTATGCACACATTTTCCTTCAGCAATCGTGTTGGGAGGGTGTACCTCATGGAATGCCAATTTAATAGAACAAAGTGTTCTTGCATTGAGTAAGTGCTTGAGTGGAGGCCCAATGTCCATCTGCTGCCTTAGTACTTAACCTATAAATATATGCATATAGATCTGTTTCCCTACACTCATATAAATGTATTTTCCTTTAGTTCTTAAATGTTTCCCCGCCCCCCCCCACTATCATGATCCCAATTCTACCTTACAAGTCTGGCTAGACCAGAGAATGTACATAGGTACAGAGAGCAACTGGAGACAGAAGGAATCCAGGACAGATGACTTCTTCAGGACCAGTGGTCCTGAACTGATTACAAGACTCTACGTATAGCCTCCTCCCTGGGGGAGAGACAGCAGAGAAGAAGGCGGGGGCAGACATCAGACAGTGTAATATATGACAAAATAATAATAATTTATGAATTGTGAAGGGTTCATGAGGTAGGGGGCAGTGGGGAGGGAGGGGGAAATGAGCAGCAGATAGTAAGGGCTCAAGTAGAAGGCAAATGTTTTGAGAATGATGATGGCAACAAATGTACATATGTTCTGACACAATGGATGGATGCATGGATTGTGATAAGAATTGTATGAACCCCCAATAAAATGATTTTTTAAATATCTAGGCTGCCTGCAGATATTAAAAATTCCTCTGCAGACCACTCAGATTTCTGGGTGAGTGTAAAGCGTGATGGTCTCATCACCCACATTTTAGAGCTTTTCCCACAGGGACCTTCAGCAGCCCCACCTCCACCCCACCCCCACTCCTGGGCCAGCACTGCCAGGAGGTGCCCCTGGAGCGCTCCAGGACAGGACACCCCTCAGTTGAGGTGGGTTCTCTGTCCACTGCACGGTCGGTCCGTCCATCTGGTTGGGCTGCCAATCACGAGATCAGCCCGTTGGAAACCACCCATCAACACCCGTGTAGTGGCGCCCACTCAGAAACCTACAGGGGCCGTTGGTTGGGTGTTTGGTTGGTTGGTTGGCTGGTTGGTTGGTTGGTTGGTTCTCCCCTTCCTCTGCCTCCTGCCCATACCTAGGTCTGGTCAGGTCTGCTCACTCTGTGATGAAACGGACGTTGGACTCACTCCATGGCAACCGCCACCACTACTTCTACCTTCGGTGTCTGCGGGGTGGCAGTTCCTTTCCGTCAGCGACCCTCTCTGTCCTCCTGATCTGATCTTGGTTGGTTGATTTGGACAATAGTGGTGATAACTGGACAGCCTCCTGGTCTGTCTTCTTCCTGTTCCTGCGGGGATCGTCATGTTCTGTCAGTCATGTCACCTACATACCCTTCCTCCTCTAGAAGAAGAAGGAGAAGGAGGAGGAGGAGGAGGAGGAGGAGGAGGAGGAAGAGGAAGAGGAGGAGGAAGAATTATTTCGCTCATACCCTTCCAATCCTAACTTCTCCAGTGGCTTCTTTCTTTCCTTTTAAGATTCAAGCCAGTAGGACGAGTTGAATGAAGAGTGTGTTTCATTCATCATCATAACCACCGGACAGGTGGCAGGAGGTGAATGCCGGGCGGCGGCGGCAAACAGATTTTATAGAAAGTACTGTGAAGATGTTGAATGTACTTTATATATCGAAGAAGTTAAAAAAAAAAAAGTTAAGTGTGTAGCTCCGCGGGCGGCAGGGGGCAGGGGGGAGGGGGCGTCGGGAGTTCATGATCATACAACCATTTGATCTGGGGTGCAATGACCCCACGCTGTGCTCCTCTGCGTTCCTCCCTTGGCGCCACGTGAGAGACCCTGCCCTGTCGCGCCCCCTGCGCACTGGCGCAGCTCACCTCCATGCATCCGCCCTGGTCCCAAGATCATGTCTGCTGGAGGAGGAGGTGGACATCAAGGAGACACAGACGGCCTGGCCTGCCACCAGGACCTGGTACGGGGTCCGCAGGGGGTGGAGCTGACCCCATGGGCACCTGCACTGACACGCCCACTGGTCCTCTAGACACACCTCCTCGGACTTGGTTGGCTGGGCCTCACCCTGCGCCCCTGCTCCCAGTGCACGTCCACGTGCGTGCCCGCACCCAGGTCCATGTGTGTATGCAGGCGCTCACCCATCCGCGGGTCCTCAGCAGCACTGTCCGTGCCCCCACACCCTGCCCACTGACCCCAGGCCTCCTTTCCCACTGGGATTCAGCCTACACACACACACACACACACACACACACACACACACACACACACACGCTGGAGAACCTTGCGTTGCATCCAGTTTGAATGACTCCTCGCTGGATCAGGATCTCTGAAAACCGAGTTCAAACTCACTGCCAAGGAGGAGAACTGAGTACAATGGCCCTTTGGGGTTTCTGAGACATTTAACAAACCTTTATGGGCGCAGACAGCCTCTTTTGTTCACAGAGCAGCTGGGGGGTTCGAACTGCTGACCTTACGGTAAACGGCTCATTGTGCGGCCACTACGACGCCAGAGTAACTCAAAATATTTACAAGATGCTGGGGGTGGGGGTCGGTGAGCACCCTTGAACTGGACACGTGCACTCCCAAGTATCGTAGGGGGCATCAAACACCGTGTGGAGGAAGGGAATTAAAACAGTGAGGTTTTCCCACTAACCCCTTGAAGCCTCGCTCATCTTCTGAAAGAAGCCTTGGCGGTGTACTGGCTTAAGTGTTGGGCTGCTAACTGCAAGTTCAACAGTTTAAATCCACCTCGCTCTCCCAGGGAGAAAGACCAGGCTCCGGAAAAGGAAAAGACTGAAAGCCTAGGAAACCCACAGGGGCAGTTCTGTCCTGTCCTGCCGGGTTGTTGTGAATCGGATTCGACCTGATGGCAGTGAGTTTTCATATTCTGAACAACAAAATAAATTATTTTAAAACTGAGCAGTAAAACTTGGGAAAACAAGGGATGAGAATCCTGGCTAACTCCCGGAAGTCAAAAAATATGGATTGGGGAAGGGGTGGGCCGGCTGCAGCCTGCCTCCGCTGTGATGTGGCCCCTGGGATCATGCTGAGAGAGAGTCCATGCTGTTCCAAGAGCTGAAGACGATGCAGTGGCTGACCCCTCGGCCTTTCATCAGCTCACCGTCTCGCGCCAAATCGAGGCTGCGCTGCAGTGACGGGCACCCGCCAGAGGGTGGCAGCGTTCTCCAGGCTCACAAGTGGGGTGGGTGCAGTGCTCCCTGTGGGTCCCTGGGGTGTCTACTGACCCAACTCTGCTGTGCTGACAGCAAGAGAAAGGCACCCGGGAGAGGCCACTGCCCCGGCAGCGGCAGCTCCGCTGTCTCTACACTCGTATGTTAAGGAGTCTGGGGGCCCAAGGGAGACTGGCGGAGGGAGACCTTCAAGTCAGTGGGTTGGAGATGCAGCCAAGTCACCTTCTCCTAACTCAGGTTGTGCCTCACAATGTCCCACCTGTAACAACGGCAATTGTAAGATGCTGCTTGCAAGCATGTGGCTGCTACGATATACACTTAAGGCTGGCTACCATCAAGACCGATCAGACACCCCACCCCCACCCGAAGTACGGCCCCCCTCCCTTCTGATAATGATCATAGATCATTCAACCCTGGAAAAGAAAGAGCTCGGGGACACCTGAGGTCAAGCCAGCTTAGAGACCATCTTAATTCTAGAGCCCGCCCATCTTGTTAGGTAAGCGCCTTCCTGTCCCATATGCCCCGAGCAAATCTCCATCCTGCCATATATATAGGTGCCAACCGGGGCTTGCTACCTGACACTACATAAGCGCGTCTGAGAATACATTCGCTTGGCCTCTCTGGATCCTGCCATCCTGGAAGAGGTGAACCCTCCGCTGACGTCTCTTTAATTTACCCTTCAATTACAACAACCGACCCCTAAGACACATTCGGTTAGGGAGGCTGGTCCCCCACACAGCAAGACTGACCTCTCACATACATAGCAGCGATTGTGAAGACCAGGCAGTATTTCCTTCTGGTGTACATCTGGTGACTGTGAGTCGGAACCTACTTGGTGGCACCTATCAGCATTGAATCACATGCCCCTTCCTGAACCAATCACAGGCACAGAACTAGGTTCAGGATGTCCCGACGTCAGCAGGATGTCCCGACGTCAGCAGGATGTCCCGACGTCAGCAGGATGTCCCGACCCCATTTGTTCTGCTGTGCAGCCTCCGAGGGTCCGGTCACCCTCCCGTCCCTTTCCTTAAACAGCAGCTGTGTCTGCCGTCTCTGTGTGGGCTGCAATTCTCCATGCACGCCCCCTACCCCCACCCCCCAGTCTCCGCATTCAAACCACCTGGTAGGTACAATCTGTCCCTGGAGATGGAGGGTTGCTACGGCACTCTACAGATTGCAGGCGTACTTCTAGCCTAAGAGACTAGGAAGAAAGGCCTGGATATCTGTGTCTGAAAAATCAGGCCGTGAAAACCCTTCAGGCACAAAGGTCTGATTCGCAACCCATGTGGGAAGAGGGCAGGAGGGGCAGCGTTTGCTTCCTGTGCATAGGGTCGAGACCCGCCTCCTTAGGGATCCAGGGCGGGCAGTCCACAGTGAAGACAGGGAGGATCTGCCTATTTCTCTGGTCACCCGTATGACAGTCACATCAGCCAGGCCCTACACATCTTACTTTTGCTTATTAAAAAAAAAAAAAAAAAGGATCGACTTTCTGTTCTTCAGGATTAGTGCAGTGCATTAATATAAACTGCTATTTGCGTATTAGCGTAAACAAACGAGCCTTTATTCTCGTGAGTGGTATGGGCAGTACAGATTTCCATGTGAACTTGAAGGATAGGGGTGGAGTCTACCTGTCAATGAGATCACAGCCTGAAGATGCTTCCTTGTGGGCGTGGCCTCCTCATAAGGAGGGTCCAGGGAACTTCCCCTCGATCTCTGCCTCCTCCTTCCTATTGATGAGCCACAAGAACTCCCCGAGCCCTGGAGATGTGTCCACCGCTATTGGATCCACAAGATTCTGCACCAGCTGGCCTGTGATCTTGCTGCATTCTGTATCATTGCATGTGGCTGCATGAGTCTGAAGAGGTACTTGTGCACTAGTATTGGACTTATGGACAGGCTGGGATGTTTTATTGATGCAGTTCTTGATATAAAACTCTCACACGTCACTGGATTTGTTTCTCTAGTGAACCTGGCAGAACGCAAATGGAGAGGCGAGTTTGAAGGGAATGTGGTTATTCTGTGGGGGCCGAGTTCGACGCAGGGCTGGGGCACTCATGAAAGGGAAAGCTGACTCCACATGGATGGAGTTTTCCACACTATGCACCAGTGCGGGAAGCTCTTCCTGAGCTGCCCTCAGATCTCCCACCTCGGGGTTCCCAGGAATCCTGAAGGGAGAATGGGTGTCTGGTGGTTTCTGAGGCTTGCTGATCTTCCAAGTTTATTCTGACTCAGCGGCCCCTGTTACACAGAACTGCCCCCACGGGGTGCCCTAGGCTTCCAATCAGATGGTGAGACATGGTCTCACGTACCTTGGATATGCTGTGGGGAGAGACGAGCCCCCAGAGAAGGACATCCTGCTTGGTAAAGTGGAGGGGCAGGGATAAGGAGGAAGGCCCTCGAGGTGATGGGCAGACAGGTGGCTGCAGCCATGGGCTCAAACTTAATGCTGGTGAGGATGGTGCCGCCCCGCCGTGTTTTCTGCTTTTGTACATCAGGTTGCTCCGAGACGAACCTGCTTGAGGATCTTGATGAGAACAGCCTGTCTTTTCTCCCACCTTGGGTTCAAGCCACTGGTTTTTCTGTTTACAGTGCTTAACCACGGTGCCAATTGGGCTCTGGAAGGGACCAGGGTGGGTCCACAGCTCATTTTGTGGTCACGTGCCCTCAAGTCCCTTTCCACTCACAGACCCCACGTGACACCAGAGTGTCACCTTTAAGGCCGGTAATCACCTGGTCTTGCTTCAGCGGGACTGTTGGCAGGCTTGAACAAATGACCGTCAGTCATCGGGTGAACACTTAACTGCTACCCCGCCAGGAATCCTGAGATGCACCCCACCCCCAGTCGGAAACCCCAAGCTCGGCTCCTAGGGAAGACGGCATCGACCGAGCCCCCACGCCTAGATCAGGGCCTCTGGGCTCTGCTTCAGCTCCAGAGAACACGTGACTCGGTGGGGCCATAGGGATATAGCTGAAACTCTGCCCCTGGTGGCGGCAGGTGTGAATTATGACCTTCCAGGCTGCCCTCTGCCATGGGCTCCGACTCTCTCAGGAGACTCACGGCCGCCCCGCCACGCCGCCTTCTGCCCCCCACCCCTCCACCGCTCCGGCTGGGGGCCGCGGGGGCGGAGGATGGGTCCCGCATGCGGAGGGCGGGAGCCCGGGGAGAGGAGTCAGAAGACTCGGAAGGAGAGGAGGGGGACGAGGAAGAGGCGCTGCTGAGTTGAGGGCCCCTGCTGCTGGCCAGCGCGTCGCACGTCCACCTGGACATCAAGTGGGCCCTATGGTAGCCGATGCAGACCCTAGGGGCCGGGGCGGGCTACCGGGGGCGGGCCTAATGCTCAGGGCGAGGCCTCTGAGGTTAGACTTGGGGAGGAGGTTAGGAAGCAGGGCGGGGTGGCCTCGGAATGCCCTGGACTCTGGAGGGTCGGGGTTTCTGGGTGGGGCAACCAGAGGGGGCGGGGCCCTGGGGTGTGTTTTCCGCTCCGCATTTTCCTCCGGCCACAGCCGAGTGGCCGGTGGCTGATTGGGTCTCTGGTGCACATGCTGGACGGCTGGTCGGTGGTGGAGAGCCTGGCGGTGCCCACGAAGATGCCCAACAGCCGGCTGGTCTTTGGCCGAGACAACTTGGAGCAGCTGACAGGTGTGCTGTGGGGGTGGGCGGCACAGACCCTTCCTCCCCTACCTGCTCACCCACCCACCCTCCCGGTGCCTCGGTCCACCCCACAACAGGCAAGCCCTTCCAGTATTGGCATAGGCTGCAGCCTGCTCTCTGCAGAAGCCCAGGGCTTTTAGTCCTGAACCTCAGACGTAGAGGTGGGACCTGCTGCCATGCACCCGCTGCCCCTGGGCAGGCTCCCCTTCGGCACCTGTCGCACCACTCGCCATGCTGGGTCCAGGGCCCCTGCTGTCCTCAGACACGTGGGTCCCTTCACCATTGTACCTGCGGCATAACCCCCCCACTTCAGGCCCTGTCAGACAGGCTGCCAGTAGTCTGCCTACACTGACAGAGCTGTGGGTGGTCACACACCTGCAGGGAGACCCCAACTCCCCCTCCACCCACTGTGTGGCTGTCCTGTGCACCCCAGAGACAAACCCCCTTTCCTCAGAATAACTTCTAGGGCAGGTGTATGAGCGCACAGACTCACCTGTGATGTGCTCTTCCGTTAGAGGAACTCCTGCGCTCCCCAGAAGTCACATCTGTGTTCCTGAACGTGGAGAGGATGGCTACTGACAAAAGGTACTCACACACCCGAGCCGAGCACCTGCAGCTACCAGGTGTAACCATTGACACAGGTGGGGGGCAGAGCTGCAACAGGATGATCAAGTTGGGGACAAACAGAGGGATAGCCCAACTTTATCCACGGCCACCTGCCCAGGTGTGTGCACTGCCTATATCACCTACTCAGGTGTGTACCCCTGCCCAGGTATGGTCTGCCTATGTGTCACCTACTCAGGTATGTATACGGTTATAACATGAAAATTACAGTGAAGTCAAAGAGAATAGGAACGATAAGAGAGAGATTAAATGTAGGAGTCAGACACATTTTATGGTAGCATGCTCACCTCAGCCCCTCTTGGTGGTCCACTTGGAAGTGGGAGAGAAGCTAGGCTGTCTTTACTATCTTGGGATATTTACAGGTAGCCAAAAAGACGTGCATGTTCAATCATTACATATAGTCACAATCATTACATATAGTCACAAGGTGGGTGGCATCAAGTCAGGTCACTGAGCTCACAGGTGAGGAAACCTCAGACCTGCATTGGAGGAAGGTGTGAGTGGGGCAGGGTGACAGGGTGGGAAGATGTAGAAACAAGGTGTGTGCTTCTGTAGGCACCTAAAATCAACCCTGTGCTGACTTTAAGGCAGAATAGCTGGTCAGGGGGGAATCGCTGGGTACGATATTTAAAGCAGGATGATGTACTTGGACTTAGCTCTAACTCACCAAGGTGGAGGCTTTGCTACCAGGGAAGGCTAGATTTCCAGATTCCCTTTGTTAACAATTGGGGAATATAGTCCTCGCCATATGTCTCTCAGTGTTAGTTTCCCAAAGACTCTGAGATCCCCCTGCTCAGGTGGATGCTGGCAGCCGTTGTCACCTCCCACCCTGACACAGCGCAGACAGCAGAGGATCATGGACACTAAAGGACAGTGTGGCCGTGGTGAGTCATGGACAGTAGTGGACAGTGTGTAGCAGTGGTGTGTCATGGACAGTAGAGGACAGTTTTGGGCAGCAGTAAGCCTTAGAGTGGACCTCTGACCCTCACTGCTGAGTACCCTGTGGGTGTTGGTGGCAGATTCTGGACCTGGTGCCCTAGTCTGTGGTGCACCTCAAGGAGGCTGCCCAGCAGATGCCATCGCAGACAGTGTCAGCATGGGGGACACAGGGGCAGCATGTGATGGGCGGGGAGGGGATGACCCACTTCTGCAGCCAACATACCCTCCCATTTCTGCACCAGGTCCGACCTGAAGAAGGACAGACACATGCCACCTAGACCGACAGGGTGGGGGCTCTCGCTACATCATGGCCTCAGGTGTGTGTGCTGCTTCTTGGCCCTGGACCCCAGGGTGGGGTGGGGGCCATGATCATGGCCTGCCCTTTGGAAGTCGGGGAGGGGGACCTTGTGAGACGCCTAGGAGGGTGGGTGTGCAGGTGACTCGGGGTTCCTGCGGCATGTTCACACCTCGGGGCCTGTGTGTCCAGAGGGCCACAGCAAGGGGACAGAAAACAGATGCTTGAGGTAACATTTTCTCCCAGATCTGGTGACCCAGAGTCTGAGGTCCATTTTTGGGCAGGGTTGGGCTCCCTCAGGAGGCTTCCAGGGGAGGGTCCTTCCTCATGGTCTCCCACAGCTCCTGGGGGCCCTGGACATTCCTGAACTTGTGTCCGCATCTTTCCAGCCTGTGCCTCTGTCTCTATGTGGCCGTCTCCCCTCGGTGTCCCTCTGTGTCCCACCTCCTCTGTTAGAAGGGCACCACTCCTGTAGGATATGGGCACCCCTGCACTTGGGTGAGCTCAGGACACTGTTGTGATGTGAACTTGGTGGCACAGAACATGCCCTGGATGGTTCCTCCCACCCCTGCCCTAGGATGACATCGTCCATAGGTTCCATGGTCACGGCTCTCATGCAAGCCCAGGGTCCCATTCTCCTCCCCACCCCGGGATTACGTCATGCACATAGGCGCAGATGCCATGCTCACGCACCCCCCTCTGCCAGGCGTAGCAGGGGAGACATTCCTGCAAGTGCAGCAGCATCTGCTGAAGAACAGGGAGGCACAGATCAAGGAGGCGCTGCAGAACCTTGCCACCAAACGGAGACTGCTATGCCAACAGCTGCAGGGCCACGAGCTCTCCACGGTTGCTGTCCTGGGGTACACAAACTGTAGTGAGGACCTAGGGCATGGGGAGGACTGCCCAGACGGTGGGGGTTGATGTGGGGGAATAAAGACTGAGGGGTCGACATGGGCACACAGACTGTGAGGAGGAGGAGATGTGGGCACAGACTGTGATGAAGGGACGTGGGCACATAGACTGTGATGAGGGATGGACATGGGCACACTGACTGTGATGAGGGGACGTGAGTACACAGACCATGATGGGACGGCATGTGGGTACACAGACCTTGATCTCGAGGTGAAGTGGGCACTCAGATTGTAGGGTGAGGTGATGTGCGCACACAGACTGTGAGGAGAGGACATCAGAATGCAGAGTGTGATGAAGGAATGTGACACACAGACTGTGATGAGGGGATGTGGGCACACAGACTGTGATGAGGTGGTGATGTGGGCACACAGACTGTGATGAGGGGACATGGGCACAGAGACTGTGATGAGGAAGTGATGTGGACATGCAGACTGTGATAAAGGGACATGGGCACACAGACTGTGATGAGGGGATGGTGTGGGCACAGACTGATGAGGAGGTGATGTGGGCACAGAGAATGTGATGAGGTGATGTTGGCACACAGACTGATGGTTAGGGGACATGAATACACAGACTGATGAGGAGGTGATGTGGGTACAGAGAATGTGAGGAGGTGATGTGGGCACACAGTCTGTGATGGGACATGGGTACAATGACTTTGATGAAGGAACATGGTTACAGATACTGAATTGAGGGTACATGGGAACAGAGACAGTAATGAAGGGATGTGGCCACACAGACTGTGATCAGGAGTTGATGTGGGCACACAGACTGTGATGAGGGGGGCACACAGACTATGATGAGGAGGAGACATGGACACGCAGACCGACATGAGGGGATGTGGGCACAGAGACTGTGATGAGGGCACATGGGCACACAGACTGGGATGGATGGACGTGGGCACAGAGACTGTGATGAGTGGACGTGGGCACAGAGTGTGATGATGGGACATGGACACAGAGACTGTGATAAAGGAGGTGATGTGGGCACACAGACTGTGATGAGGGCACATGGGCACACAGTGTTATGAGGAGTGTTATGGGCACACAGTGTTATGACGTGGGCACAGAGACTGTGATGATGTGATGTGGGAAGAGAGACTGATGAAGGGATGTGGGTACACAGAGTGTGATGAGGGGATATGGGCACAGAGAATGTGACAAGGGCATGTGAACACACAGACTCTAAGGAGGGCATGTGGGCACACAGACTGTGATGAATGGATGTGGGCACATAGACTGTGATGAGGGGACGTGGGCACCCAGACCATGATGGAGGTGGTCACACTACGTGATGAGGAGTGGACATGGACACAGAAACAGTGGTGAGGTGTGGATGTGGGCACAGAAACTATGATGAGGGGACATGGCACAGAGACTGTGATGAAGGGACATGAGCACACAGAGTGTGATCAGTAGGTGATGTGGGCACCCAGACTGTGATGAAGGGACGTGGGCACACAGACTGTGATGAGTAGACATAGTTACAGATACTGATTTGAGGGAATAAGGGAACAGAGGCAGTGATGAGGAGACGTGGGCACACAGACTGTGATGAGGGCACGTGGGCACCGAGACTGTGATGAAGGGATGTGGGCACACGGACTATGGTGAGGAGGGGTTGTGGGTAAACAGACTGAGATGAACAGGTGATGTGGGCACACAGACTGTGAAGAGGGGATGTAGGCACACAGACTGTGATGAGGCGGTAGTGTGGGCACATAGACTATGATGAGGGGATGTGGGCACACAGACTGTGAGGAGAGGACATCGGAACACAGAGTGTGATGAAGGAATGTGGGTACACAGACTGTGATGAGTGGACGTGGGCACAGAGAATGTTGAAGGAACGAAGGAACGTGGGCACAGAGACTGATGAGGGGACATGGGCACACAGACTGATGAGGGAACATGGGCACAGAGTCTGATGAGGAGGTGCTGTGGGCACACAGACTGTGATGAGGGGACGTGGGCACAGAGACCGATGAGCTGACGGCACAGAGAATGTGATGAGGAGTTGATGTGGGCACAGAGACTGTCATGAGGGGAAGTGGGCACACAGACTGTGATGAGGTGATGTGGGAAAACAGACTGATGAGGGGACCTGGACACACAGACTGTGATGAGGGGATGTGGGAACAGAGACTGTGATGAGGGGACGTGGGCACACAGGCTGTGATGAATTGACATGGGCACACAGCCTATGATGAGGAGACGTAGGCACACAGACGGGTGAGGAGTGACCTGTGGTCCACTGCGGTCAGTGGTCAGGATGGGTCATCCCCACCGTGGTGCTTCCTCAGTCCTTGGTGGGTCCATGCAAGGACCATCTGCTTCCTGAAGTGCCCCTGGGAGCCATTCCCCGACAGGGCACCTCACAAGCAGTTCCTGCCCACCCGTCAAGTGGCCCTGCTTGCTGCAGCAGCACTGAGTGAGCTTCGGTGGGACGTTCCGACGGAGACGGACTGGGAAGCAAGGCTGGCCACTGCGTGCACACATCAGCCCGACCATCCCATGGGCCTCAGCCAGCTGATTGGACTGGCCTAGGACAGTGCAGGCTGGGGGGCTGTCAGGGTGATGTCACCATGGGCTGGGCCAGCCTCCCCCATGACAATTGCCACACAGTGTACATGGCTGCCTGTGGCACCAGGAGGCCTCCATGCCCGTCAGCTGCCACGAAACCCCTCAGTAGCCAGTGGGCACAGCGGGTCACTGTGAACCCCTCACCACCACGTCAGTGCTTCAAACCACCAGCCTCTCCGAAGGACCTGCGCCGTCCGCTCCCATGAAGACTGACAGTCTCGAGAACCCACAGGGCGGTCTACCCTGACCCTCAGGGTCACAGTTGTAATGGACTCACTGGCCATGGGGATTTTGTTCTTGTGTCCATTTCAGGAGGGTCCCTGGTGGTGCTGTGAGGTCAGCACACAGCTGCCCACTACAGGGGCAGCAGTACAAACCCACCAGCCGCTTCTCCGGAGGAAGATGAGGCTCTCTGCTTCTGTGAACAGTGACAGGTTTAGAAGCCCTGTATAGAATCAGTCTGTGTGGGACTAGCCCCATGGGCAGGGTTATAGGCCTGCATGAGGTCAGACTGGGTCACACTGGCTCTGTGGACAGGGTTAGAACCCTGCACGGGGTCAGTCTGGGTCACGCTGCCTCTGTGGACAGGGTTAGAACCCTGCATAGGGTCAGTCTAGGTCACACTGGCTCTGTGGACAGGGTTAGAGACCTGCATCTGGTCAGTCTGGGTCACACTGGCTCTGTGGACAGGGTTAGAACCCTGCACGGGGTCAGTCTGGGTCATGCTGGCTCTGTGGACAGGGTTAGAGGCCTGCATGGGGTCAGTCTGGGTCACACTGGCTCTGTGGACAGGGTTAGAGGCCTGCATGGGGTCAGTCTGGGTCACACTGGCTCTGTGGACAGGGTTAGAGGCCTGCATGGGGTCAGTCTGGGTCACACTGGCTCTGTGGACAGGGTTAGAACCCTGCACGGGGTCAGTCTGGGTCACACTGGCTCTGAAGACAGGGTTAGAGGCCTGCATGGGGTCAGTCTGGGTCACACTGGCTCTGTGGACAGGGTTAGAGACCTGCATCTGGTCAGTCTGGGTCACACTGGCTCTGTGGACAGGGTTAGAACCCTGCACGGGGTCAGTCTGGGTCATGCTGGCTCTGTGGACAGGGTTAGAGGCCTGCATGGGGTCAGTCTGGGTCACACTGGCTCTGTGGACAGGGTTAGAGGCCTGCATGGGGTCAGTCTGGGTCACACTGGCTCTGTGGACAGGGTTAGAGGCCTGCATGGGGTCAGTCTGGGTCACACTGGCTCTGTGGACAGGGTTAGAACCCTGCACGGGGTCAGTCTGGGTCACACTGGCTCTGAAGACAGGGTTAGAGGCCTGCATGGGGTCAGTCTGGGTCACACTGGCTCTGTGGACAGGGTTAGAACCCTGCATGGGGTCAGTCTGAGTCACACTGGCTCTGTGGACAGGGTTAGAGGCCTGCATGGGGTCAGTCTGGGTCACACTGGCTCTGTGGACAGGGTTAGAGACCTACATCAGTCTGGGTCACACTGGCTCTGTGGACAGGGTTAGAACCCTGCATGGGGTCAGTCTGGGTCACACTGGCCCTGTAGCCAGGGTTAGAGTCCTGCATGGGATCGCTCTAGATCAGACTACCCTGTGAATAGGTTGGCTATTGATTGGCAGATACCACAGTGACTTCAACCACGCTGGATGTCTTTCGGGAGCAAGTTCCAACTTCAGAAGCCAAACCCTTTGTTGCCACGGCACCGGTGCTGGCTCACAGCAGCCTGTACCCTCTAGGACAGGGCAGATTTGTGAGAAGGACAAACTGAGGCACGAGTACAAACAGAGAAAAAGTTAAGAGACTATCACAGCTCTTTATGAGAAAAGAATCTCCCGGACGAGGTTCCATGGTCTAGCAAGTAGCCCAGGGAAGTCACGCCCAGTGAGGAGAGTGGTGGGTTTTTCAAGGAGAGGCCGAGGAGGCTCCCTTTGGGAAGGGTTTGGGGCTGCAGTTGCCAGGGATTTTCCACTGCTGGCATGTTCACCCTGAATCTTATTGTCCAGCCATTGCCAGTGGGGAGGAAAGATGGTTATTCTTGGAGCCAGCTCTAAGAATGGTCCGCCAACTTCGCTGCCTGGCACATGCAGGGAGAAGGGTTGAGGCCCTGATAACTGCCCGTGTGGTGTATCCCAGGCTCAGCCACAACAGCCCACTGCACCAGCGGAGACGGGGGCTAGCTTCTTGGGCTAAGCTCTGCACATGTGACCTCTGCCCTGTCGCTCCTTCTCCAGTGAAAACCAGCCTGATCCAGGCCTTGACGGGAGATGCAGCTGCACAGCCTTGGGACCAGCTGTTTGCCATCCTAGACATGACGGCCTACACGGGCTCCCTGCCCTCACACCTGACTGTGCTGTACGTGGACACCATCGGCTTCCCCTGCCAGCTTCCCAATGAGTTCGTCACCTCCGTCACTGAGAGCAATGCCTTGGAGGCCGGCCGTGCAGTGAGTGAGGGAGCTCAGCCGGGATTCCCAGAGGAGTGCCCAGGCACCATTTGGGGCAGAGACCGGGCACAAGGGGGCCCACCTGGGACAGAGAAGACGGGCACCAGGGGGCCAACCTGGAGCAAAGAGGGCACCAGGGGGCCCACTTAGGACAGAGAACCTGGGTACCAACCTGGGGTAGAGAGGCTGGGAACCAGGGGCCCACTTGGGATCCTGAGACACCAGACACCCTGTTAGCACCTGGGACAGAGAGGCTGGGCACCAGGATGCCCATATGTGTGTATATGAACAGGTTCTTGTGTCTGTGAGCAGGTAACCTGTGTATTTGAGCAGATCCCTGTTTCTGTGAGCAGGTACCCTATGTGTTTATATGAGCATGTCCTCTCTGTCTGCGAGCAGGTAACCTGTGTGTGTATATATAAGCAGGTTCTTGCGTCAGTGAGCAGGTAACCTATGTGTGTATATGAAAAGGTTCTTGTGTCTGTGAGCAGGTTACCCGTGTCCTTGAGCATGTGTGTCTGGGAGGGGTTACACTTTGTGATCAGGGGATATTTCAGGTGCCTTGTACCTCTCAGCAGGTGGTATGTTATCAGTAAGCTGGTACCGTGTGTCTCTAAGCAAGCACCGTGTGTCTGTGCTGGTAACGTGTGTATCTGTGAGCAGGTGCCTTGGGTCTGTTGAACAATGCCCTGTACCACCAGAACTAGCAACCCAGCGTAATAACCTCTGAAGCACCTGGACGAGAAACCTGTTGAGCAAATCCCTGAAACACCAGGGTTAGCAATGCAGAGTACTAACCACTGAACTACCAGGACTAGCAACCCATCGACCAACTCCCTGAACCATCAGGACTAGCAAGCCTGCACACTAACCACTGAACCACCAGAACTAGCATCTCAGGGAACACCACTCTGAACCACCAGAGCTAGCAACCCAGGGTACTAACCACTCCACTGCCCAGAGAAGCCAGCCAGTGATCAACACTTCGAATCACCAGAACTAGAAATCCAGTGTACTAACCTCTCAACTGCCAGTAGTAGAAACCCGGGGTACAACTCCTGAACCATGTGTGTGTGAGCAGGTACCCTGCGTCTGGGAGAAAGTCCAGTGCGTCTGGGAGCAGGGGCCCTTTGTCTGTGAAAGGCCCTGTAGATGAGGAAGTCTGGTGTGCTTTTGGGCAGGTACCTGGTGTGTCTGTGAGCAAGTACCGAGTCTGTGAGCAGGTACCATGTTTTTGTGAGGAAGAGGGGTGTGTGTGTGTGTGTGTTTGTGTGCGCGCGCACGCGCGCACAGGCACCATGTTGTCTGCGCAAGTCCTGTGTGTCTCTGACCAGGTACTGTGTGTCTGAGAGCATGCAACCTGTGTCTGTGAGCAGGTACCGTCAGGGAAGCCAGCTCCTAAGAAATCATCACAGGCCCAGCAGGTGCAATTGTACAGCGATAATAAGTGAAGATTATAGGAAAGTCATAGAGAATAAGAGAGATAGGAGAGAGAGAGAGTGAAATAAAGAAGTCAGACACATTTCATAGTAACATGCTCACTTCAGACCCGCTTGTTGGTCCACTTGAGGATGTGCAAGGTGAGAATTGCAGGAGTGAGAGAGATTTATTACTAACCGAGGCTTCTATACTTTTAGGGGGCGTGCAAGCCCCCTAATTACAGGTAAAGACATAAGTCACAGGAAGGGGTTGTACTATAGGTAATACAGTAATGAGAGGGGGACAATCTACGGGTATACACGCAATAGGAAGGGAAGAGATTGGAGTATACATGTGACAGGATGGGCAGATCCTAGATTCAGGATGGCAGCCCAACTTTGGATGTCCCTGAGCTGGTTTGACCACTTCTCTGTCTCTCCATGGAACCGATTACTGTCCTTATCAGTAGGGTGTGAGCCCCACCTACAGTGGACCAGACAGTAGTCTGATGGCTGAATGCCTTCAGGGAGAACATCTCTAAGCATCT
Organism: Tenrec ecaudatus; assembly: GCF_050624435.1. Taxonomy (NCBI): domain Eukaryota; kingdom Metazoa; phylum Chordata; class Mammalia; order Afrosoricida; family Tenrecidae; genus Tenrec; species Tenrec ecaudatus. Next base: position 92,712 of record NC_134537.1, on the reverse strand, counting down.
GACTTCCCACCATGTGCTGGCAAACAGCCTCTAAGGTTTGGCATAGATTTGGAGGAGACAAAGCTGGGGTAAGGTCTTTCTATATCCCACAAGGTACCATGTGTGTCAGTGGGCATGTGCCCTTGTCTCTGAGCAGGTTCCGTGTTGTCTGTTAGCAGTTACTGTGTGTCTGTGAGCAGGTACCATGGCTCTGTGCGCAAGGACATTGTGTCTGTGAGCAGGTACCCTGTGTATGTCTATGATCAGGTATCATGTGTATGTCTGTGAGCAGGTGCCCTGTGACTGTGCGTAGGTAGCATGTTGTCTGTGTGCAGGTACCATGAGTCTGTTAGGAGGTTCAAATTATGCTATGTTATCATTTTCACCTGTTTCTCTTATGTCTTTGTATAAACAGATATAGTTTATTTCATCTATGTTACAAAGTGTGTGTCGCTTAGGCAACTCTTCCTCAGCAAGAGACCTGGCTCCTGCTCACATTGGTCCCTGCACAGCCCCAACCCACTCAGGTCCCATGTCTCACCTCGACATTGGGCAGCAGCCTGGAATCATAGTTCGCCAGCCCTGGACTCCTCAGCTCTCTGGACACTCTGCTGCAAACAGCCACCAACACGCCTGGGCCTGCCCGTCTGCCTGCTGTGTTCACCACTCCTGGGGGATGGAGGGCAGGCTGACCACGGCTCGAGGGGCCCTGACCAACGTCAGAGTCAGGAAGGGGGTCCTACAGGGAGCTGCAGGGATCACCGACACCCCCGTGGGAGACTATGATCCCTTCATCCCCTTTTCCATCATCTGTTACTGTCTGTGCTCTTACGGAGCAGGGTGGCCTCCTGCTTACAGGTCAGCAGTTTGAAACCACCTGCTGGCTCCAGGGGAGAGAGAGATCAGCTGCCCCCGCCCATACAGAGTCACCACGCTGGAGCCTGCAGGGGCAGGTCTGCTGTCCCATAGTGGTGAGTTCAAATTCAGAAGACGGCAGTGAGTTTGGGTCTGTCATACAACGCTATGTCTACATCCCTCTCTCATGACCCTGTATGTGTGCTGCTGTTTCATTTTTATACATACACTATGTTAATATGTGTCTGTTCACCTGTATGTCTCTGTGTTATTACATGTTTCTGTCTATGCAGACTCTATGTTAGTATATATCTGTTCACTTGTATGTCTCTGTTATTACCATGTCTCTTTCTATGCAGACTCTATGTTAGGATTTATCTGTGTACGTCTCTACCCATGTGTGTGATTACCCAGGTATCTTTTCTAGTGATTATTTACCCCACCCCCTCCTATCTGCTTCTCTCTGTGGGAAAACCAATTTTCCTTGCGTTTATTTTTCTTTGGTAACAGTGGCCTCAGACAGTGACTGCCTTCAGGGACTGCCTGATTTTGCTCAGCACAATAGCTTCCAAACATGTCCGTGTTGTGAGGAGCGTGACAGTGTCATGATCATTCTTTAGAGACACACAGGACTCCATTCCACACAAAACTCTCATCATTCTTGAGATACAGAGTATTCCGTTCCCTGGGACCTCGGGGGACCCCAGACTCCTGTACACGTGAGGTACAGGACAGGTCAGGACTTTCCGTGGTCAGGGACCGGTGAGAACAGAGAGGATGGGGGTGGGGTGTTGCCCTCCTGCCTGGGTCCCTGCATGATAGCTGACTGGGTCAACTCCACCTTCACTCATTCGTTCATTTGGAGTCCCTAGGGCCATCTGTCCCTAGTGGGCTCAGGCCCCGATTTCGTCTGCGTGTCCTTAGCCCCCAAAACTCTGAAGCAGGAGCTGAACCCACAGCCGCTTCCCCACCACCCCCACCCTATGCCTAGTGGGGTCCCTGAGCCTTTGACACTGCACCACCCCCACCCAGCCCAGGGCAGCTGCCTTGAGTGTGACATCCCTGCCAGCGCTATCCCCAGCTGCGCTCCTGCATCCCTCCCTCCGCCCATGCGTTGGGGCCGGTGAGTGCCCTGTTGGAGTGGCCATATTTCCAGCCTGCCAGGATGCCTGGTCCCTGACATGGCTATTCTTGCAGGGTGATCAACCTTTCCCTGCCCCTTCCCTTCCTCCCTGAGACCCAGCTGCCACCACCAGCCAGTGTACCCTCCTCACCGCGCCACCCCCCCCACCCCCGCCCAGGCCATAGTAGGACCCTCATGGCCTTACCCCACCCAGCTTCTTGTGCCCTCATGGACCCACAGTGGGCATGTTGCCCTCAGGCTGCAGGGTCCCCAGGGCTTCCCTTCCTGTCCCCAACCCAAGTCCAACTTGCTCCACCACGGCTGCCCAAGGGGGGCAGCAGCCAAAGGAGTGCATGGCTGCTCATGCTCCCGCCTGCAGGCCCCAGGGGACCCTCCACAAGCAAACATGGGCAGATTGCTCCCAGCCCACAGGGCCACCTCCAGGGTTGCACCTTTGACCCTGAGCAAGCCAGGTCAGAGGGGGCTCCTGCTAGTCCCCTGAGATGGTCTGACCCTGGGGCGAGTGCATCCTCAAGGAGCACTGAGTCCACCCCTCTGGCCACCGCCCAGCTCCTCCCCCCCCCCTGCCTGTCCCCAGCAAAGCCTGACCCAGAGGTCTTCTCCCACCACAGGCCATGTGGGCATCATGGTGGGATGACCAGGGGAGAGGGCCTGTGAGCTCCGCCCATCCTCAATGTGGTTGTCACTGGGCCTCTGGCTCCTGTCCACACACCCCTTCTGTTACCTCCATGTTCTCGGGTCCCTGGGATCAGAGGGGGGGGGGGCTGCCTGCCATCCACCCAGCTCACATCCTGGACCCAGCACCCTAACCCCACCACTATCAGAACTCAGGGACCCTGTGAGCTCTAAGCCTTTCCAGCCTCCAGCCCTCCACCCACCCACGCCTTCATCCCCCACACCCTCCCCTCTCCCTTCACCCTACCCACCCTCCCCTCTATCTTCCCCCTATTTGTTCACCGTTCAACCTATGTCTTCCTTGTTTCTCTCTCTCTCCCTCCCCTCTCCCTGTTGTCCTCCTGGGTCATGACACGGAGCCTTGGGTGGGGGCCCTGGCTGGTCGGTGCACCCATATGTCCCTGGGGTGAGGCTGCTCACTGGGAGACCCTCAGCTGGGAGTTGGGGGCAGGCCCTGAGCAGTGCTGAGGTTCCCTGGCGATGCTAGCCTCCGTGGGGCAGGAACCTGACCTGGGGCTGGCCTTGGCGCAGGGTATGCACCCATTCTTGGCCCGAGCCTGCACTTCTTTCTCATGTCCTGCCTCTAGAATGTTCTAGACGGTGTTTGCCAAGCACAAGAACTGTTGAAAGGGCTGTCTTGATTTTAACTTGAGCCAGTCTGCTGTGCCAGTAAAAGTGGACTCACATCATCCATTGGAAGCAGACAGGGCCTGCACTTTCAGCATGCTCATTAAATTCACCAAGAGTCCAGCTGTCCCAGAGAAGTAGAACCCAGGCATTCTCCGCAGCTGGGTGGACACACAGGCTTCTTTCTGGGTGTGACTTGCTCACTTGCTCCTTCACAGACCCTGGCCTAACTCCTGCCTGATTTGTGGGTCCCTCAGTCACTGCACAGGCCTGTGGGGTTTTGTGCAGACTTCAGAGGAGGCTTCCTACGGACCCCATAGCGTCCTGACCAGCAGGGCGCAAATCCACAGGAGAGACGCTGACGTGGGGTTTCTTACGTCATACATACTGACTGGGACTGTGATGTTCCTTTCCACTATCGACTGCTCCCCAAGCTCTGCAAACACAAACTCACTGCTGTGAAGTCAGTGCTGACTCAGTGACGCCCTGTGGGTTTCTGAGACTGTCACTGCTGACGGGAGTAGAAAGTCCAGTCTTTCTCCTGCGGAGCTGCTGGTGGTTTCCAACTGCCGACCGTGCGGATTGCAGCCTGGGACATGGGACCTGAGGGTGGACAGGCAGCCAGTGCTGTGAACCTGACAAAGTGAAGAAGAGGATGCTGCCAGGGGATCTGTTGCTCTGCAGCCCCATGAGAAAGACGCAGAGGGCATGAGACTGAAAAGCACCTTCCCAAACTTTGTCGGCCAGAGTGACACCAGCCCCTGGAAACCGGCGTGTGCACCTGCACCCGCCAAGCGGAATCACCACACTCTGGAAGTAGTGTGCAGAGGGACGAGTCAGCCCATTGCTCCCTAAGCAGAGGTTATACTCCCCGTCTGCCTCGTTCAGTGATGACATGGACATGAAGGGGTGGAAAAGCGCATCGATGACAGGCTGAGAGCCTTCTGGGAGAGAAACCACACAGGTCCAGTGCAGTGACAACAAACGGAAGATAAAGGTACTGACAAATTGCCAATGGGAGAGAAAGGGAAGTCAAGAAAATGCACGGAAGCCCTAGTTTGTGGGATTAAGGAGTGAAGGGGTGGAGTCTAGCTTGTCAATCAGATCACAGCCTGATAATGCCTCTTGTGGGTGTGGCCTTCTCATGAGGAGGATTTAGGGTGTGTGTGTGTGTGTGTGTTTTTCACATTCCTGGTGATAAGCCACATGGAGCCATGCTGGTGGCAGCCGGAGCCCTGGAGATATGCCCACTGCCATTGGATCCACAGGACTGTCCATTTACCAGCCTGTGATTTTCCTGCATACAGCATCATTGTGAACGGCTATGTGAGTCTGAACAGGAATTTATGGACTAGTATTGGACATATAGGCTAATATTGGACTTACAGACTTGATCTGGACTGGGCTGGGATGTTTTCTCAATATGCAGTTGCTCTTTGATATCAAGCTTTCTCTGACATACTTATACGTGTCTCTGGATTTGTTTCTCCACTCAACCCAGCCTCACACAATTACTAAGTGTGTTCATCTGGGTTGACTGGAGAAACAAACTCATATACTCAGATGGTGCGATAGTTTATTGTGCCAGCCTGGCTGATAAACACAAGTAGGATTAATTGAAGGGCGGAGAGATAAATGGCTCGGTGAGCCTCGCCTTGCTTGTCTCTCACTCTTTAATCATCGGACCTGCGTGTGGCTGCCTTGCTTGTTCTGTACCTCAATTTAAAGAGTACACTACCTGTGGGACACCTAGCCTGTGGACTGTGTTGCTGTAAGTTAAGGTCCCTTTAAGTTCACATGATTGGAATGTTCGTCTCTGGAGCTGGGGACCGACAGTTAGTGACAATTGGTGACCTGCCTTGCTGTTTGCTGCCTGGGTATATGTATAGCCCAGCTCTCTCTACAGAAAGGGACTGGCGGCTCTCAAGACTTAAAGGACTGCTAGTATCTCACTGATTTATAATTTATAATTTAACTGTTAATTTCTTGTATTATCTAGCTGTATATAATTTAATGGTTCATTTCTTGTGTTATATATCTTTATAAATATATTTATACATAATTAATAGCAATCTGGTTTTGTCTTTCTTGAGAACCCTGTCTAACACAGATGGGTCTTTCCTCTCCCTCTGCTCCACTTTCCTGTCGAGTAGACACACTCAGGAGCTGGAGGAGCCATGTGGAGATGCTTCCATCACCACCAGATACATAAGACTTTCCACCCACCAGCCTGTGATCTTCCTGCATTCGGCATCATTGTGAATGGTTGTGAATCTGAAGAGGAATTTATGGACTAGTATCGGACAAATAGGCTACTATTTGACTTACAAACTTGATCTGGACTGGGCTGGGATGTTTCCTCAATATACAATTGCTCTTTGATATAAAGCTCTTTCTCACACACAAATGAGTATCTCTGGATTTGTTTCTCTAGTCAACCTGGTCTAACATAATTCACTTACTGACTGGATATTTTAAAAATCAAATTATGTGACAGACATGTTTTAGGGAAAGGAAACAGACTTACAGCATTGAAAGTATGTAAAGCTCCATGCTATAAAATAGTATTTACAAATTTCCCATTAACAAATAAACCTACCAAAGCATGACTGAAAACAACTACACTGAAATTTTGTAAGTTTATTTCTGGATGATGAAACTGTAGGTCATTTTCTTCCACTGGCTACATGACATGTGTAATGAGGAAGTCTATGAGCTGAGAACATTGTGCGACTGTATCCACGCCCCCCCCCTTTATCCAGTTTCAAATATTCACCCTCCCATTTCTTATTCTATAAGGTCAGTCAAAAAGTCCAACACTTTAAAACAAAAAAGACTAGCAACATAGCAACCTAACACTAATGCTTAGATAAACAGAGGACTAAGGGCACAGAGTATGCAGAGAAGGAAATGCACTTGAAATGAGACTCCACCTTGGTCATTAAAACTTGAGATGCTCATAACATTCTGCTGTCCATCGATCAGACAGGCCAAGAGCACAGGTTCGATAGATCCTGCGTCCATGTGAGTAAGAGTGCTAGCTCACCTACGGCCTCAAACTGGTGGAAGCACACGTTGGTACAACTCTTCCCAAGTGTGTTTTTTGCAGCATCTATCAAAATTGCAAGTAGCACAGTGGTTAAATGTTCAGCTGCTGGCCCAAAGGCTGGCAGTTCAAACCCACCAGCTGCTTTTCAGGAAAGAGATGTGGCAATCAGCTTCTCTAAAGATGACAGCCTTGGAAACTTCCCTTGGCAGTCCTCGTCTTGTCGTATAGCGTATCTTTGCGTTGATGTCCCTGGACAGCCGTGGATACCAGCTTAACAACCATGCATACTCTTTGGTCCGTCGGTTGTTCTACTGCTTTCTCCCACAGATGTAGTGCATACACACATGGTGTCTTCCCTGCTACTTTGTAACAAGTGACCTAAGTTTGGGGACCATCCAAAAATCCAACTTATGATTGAATGATTAAAATTATATCTACTCTTTAATGGAGGGATATCAAGCAACCATTAAAAGGAGGGTTACTTTTATATAAATGATACGGCGATAGCTTCAAGATGTTTCAAATAAAAGTGCAGTGCCATGCATGTGACATGAAAGATGACTACACTTCACGAGCTGGTATCTGTTCAAGACATCTCTGGAAGGACCTGGAAACCATAGCTGCCTTCAGAGAAAGAGGGAGAACATTGTGGGTACTCCGTCTCACTGTACACCCATGGTGTTTCATGATTGATCTATCATGTTTGAGTAGCATATTTGGAATAAAAAATAGTTGATATTGGAAATGAGAGGCTGTGGAGCAGCACTATGGTACAGATGGAAAACTAATTGCAGGCTGCCAACTGGTCCCCTGCAGCTCCTGGGCGGTGGGGCTCCAGGCAAGCCCTCTCCCTTCTCTGGGCCGCCTTCTCCTCTCCTCAAAGAGAATCACAAAATTGCTTTTGCGCTCTTGAGAATCTTTGTGCTCTTGAGAATCACAAAATTGCCTTTGCTCTCTTGAGCTTCTCCATTGTTTTCCAAACAAATACTTGTTTTCAAATATCACATGAATTACCACCTAGAATTACCACCTCCTGTTACAGTTTCCAAAGGCCATTCTCTTGGGAAAGTTTGTCCCAATCAACAATGTTCTGTGTACTCTTTATACACTGGACCCCAGGTTAAGTGCTAGATATATAGGATTGAACAAAACAGGTCCCCCTCTTCAGTGAATTCAATAGAAGACCTCCCAGGGACTGAGCACCAACTAAATGGCAGGTGCTGGATAAAGTCTCTTCTATAATTATATTTCGTCATGTTCACATCAACCCAACCTTCTGTAGGCACAATTAGCATCTTCATTTTACCGATGGACATATGGCAGCCAAGAGGTGACAAGTCACCTGCTGACAAGAATTGCTTAGCTGGGATGTGGTGGTCTTACTAATGTGGATCCAGATCTGAGTGACACCAGTGTCAGTACTTTCTGTCTGGCCTGGCCGGGGAAGAAAGCACATGTGCCGGGGATGGATAAGCAGGAGTGTGTGCCAAGAGCAGCGTGAATGCTCCCTGTTACGTTGGCGTGGAGATGTGTGTGAAGCCAGTAGTCAGTGTGTGTGTGGCACTTGTTAATCCAGATGTTGGTGGGTGTGTTCCAAGAAGCCTTGGCGCAGGAGCAGTTAAATGCTATGGCTCCTAAACAGGCAGTTCACACTCAGCAGCTGCTTCACAGGAGAGAGATGTGGAGTCTTCCAGAAAGACCTACAGCAGCGGTTCTCAGTCTGTGGGTCGTGATCCCTTTGGAGGGTGAACAACCGTTTCACAGGGGGTGCCTGATTCATAACAGTAGCAAAATGACAGTGATGAAGTAGCAATGAAAATAATGTGATGGTGGGGGTGGGGGGGTCACCAGAACATGAGGAGCTGTATGGAAGACTCGTGGCGAGAGGAAGGTTGAGAACTGATCCACGGCTGTAGAAACCACATAGGGCCAGTTGTCCTCCACCCTCCTGCAGGGTCACAAGGAGTCAAAGCAGACTCGGAGGGACTGGGTTTGTTTTGCTTTGTCTTTTAGATTTGTTCCCGTGAGCCGTGTAAATGGTGGAATCGTTAGTTTCCCCAAACAACCCCATATCTGGCTGCATGGTTGCCTCTGTGCCAGGGCAGGGAGGCATGCAACCCGATGCCAATAGCAGTCAGTTCGCAGGCTTCCGAGAGCCAGACCTTGTGGGAAGCCGCAGCTCTCGCTGCCATTACAAGACGGCGCCAGGCAGTCAGGGTGGTGGCCCAGTCAAGTGGTAAACAACCACTTAGAGCATGCGCACTGCTTAGATGACGTAGTCATAACTCCACCCTGGAGTATGCTAATAAGGGTTCTGGCGAACGCACCAATCAATGCACAGCACGTCCCCATAGAGCGCATATAAGCAGCAGTAGTTTGGGGCTTCGGGGTCTTTTTCCGCATCTGCAAATCGAACCCGTATTAAACGCCTGTGGAAGAATCCTGTTGTGGCGCGTCCTTCTTGCTGGCAAGACTGAGCGCATGACAAGACCTAACCTAAAGTGACTCTCACTCTCGGTGGAAGCAGTTAGCACGGGTCTGGAGAACAAACTTCAGGTTCTTCCTTGATGGAACACAGAGAAATGAGAACACAGTTACAGGCAGAGATGGACAGACAGCTCTCGGCACGCAGGAACCCACAGCCACGGAGTCCTTTCCCATTCACACTGGGCCACGACTGGGCTTCTAAGGTCTTGTAAATCTTCCCCAGAGCAGCTGCTGGGTTTGAACTGCTGACTTGCTGACTTGGAAGTAAGCAGCTGCATGCCTGCCCCCAGAGCACCGACAGGCTCCTTGGGCATTCAGTAAACAGTATTTATATGAATTCTCATACAGGCTTGGGTCCGCCAATCCAACCAAGAGCTCAGTGACATTTCTGACTAGATGAAATCATGGATGAAATAGATCAGTTTACTCCCTAGACATCAGTGTCACAGTTTTGTGGGCAAAGCATCTGATAAACAGATTCTCACCTGAGAATTTCTCCCACATCTTTCTGACTTTGATCACCCACATCACTAATTACTCTGGATCCCAGGTGAGGCAGATTCTCATCTGTACCCTCTCCTTTTAAACAAGTTCACAGACAACGTTGGCCATGAACTACTAGCTGATGCATTTGCCGTCTTGGGCCTGCCTCCTCGTGGCCGGGGAGATCGGACTGAGGTTGGTACCTGCTTCCACCTTGGCTTCAAAGGGCTCTTCTTGTCAAAATGCACATCACGGACGATCCTCCAACAGGGAGGGGTAGGGTTTACTGAAGGCAAAGACAATTTCCACCTCCCCAAAGTGGGTAGGTCAGGCGGTGGTGTGGCCATTATGGAAATCATTTCCTTCTTGAGCGTGCAAAGTGCTCTTGAAAAAGTGCTTTGTGTCTAGAAATTGTGTGTCTATAGTCAATGGGCTGCATTTGAAGCAACATTTCTGGTTTGATCTTCTGAGCTCCTTTAATATATCGGGTGTTTTTTATAATGCCCAGAGGGACATAAAATCTCCTCTCCAAGATAAGCAAGTGGAAGGCAAGCTGGAGAGTTAATCAACAGACATCTAGAGGGTTGTGGCAAGTCCCCGAGCCACTTCAGGTGCAGCACTGTGCAGTCCGAGGGAAGGAGAAGATGATCTTTGAGGGCAGGGAGGTGGTGGTCACCGCGCAAACAACCATCGCCAGGGAGACCGTGTGCTGCAGAAACTCCGCCTGCGGTGTCAACAGTGGGTGTAAAGTTCTATTCCCCCGCCCCCCACACCCACCCCGTGTCACATGCGGATAAACCATCTCAAAACACGCAGCGGCTCCGCTGCTCTCCTCCCCTCCGTCATGGAAGAGGAGAGCCTCCCTGTGCTGTGAGCCCAGCCAAACCGGCAGGTGTTCCCACACATTAAGAAACGTGCGAATGGAAAATTGTGTGACTACTTCACGTCAGGTAGAGACCTGCCTACTCAGTATAGACATGCGCCCCCTCTCATTTTGCATCACTGACCAGAGAGGGAAAACAATAATTTACATTTCCTGTGCTCAAACTCCCCAAACACTGCTAATCAAGTAAAGATAGCAACACCTACTCAACAGTGTCCCCGCTCTCTGGGTCCCCAAAGTGGTAATCATCTCTGCTGCTGGAAGCAGGGCATCCCTGACCCCCATCTAAGGCAGAGAGAACCGGGGAAGCCCAGTTTCCAGCCAAGGCTTTGCTTTGTTGAACGGAGACTCAGAACTGGTAGGAAAATCGGTGACAGGATCTCATTCCAATGATCATGCCTTTCACTTCATTCTTTGGCACTCTTTCAACAATTCAAAATACACTGCTCAAGACAAGCATTTATCCCCCCCCCCACCCCCGCCTTTTAAAACACAAAGCCACGACATTTTTAGCAACCACAAACACAGTGGCCTAGCCAGGCGACTCACTCTACAGAATTACTCACAACAATATAAAAAGATGGAAGCCCTCTATTAAAGGCTACCTGGACCCTCCTTGACATTCTACCACACATCTTTGAGCAGTGCGGGGATCTGACAGCCATGTTTAACATCGTTTGTGATGGAAAGGAATTGTTTCCAGGATCCGAAGGTTGATGCAACCACCTGACAGAGACACTGAGCGGCAGCAAGACTCTGACAGCAGGAAGCTGCAGGCTGGGTGTAATGCTGTCCCAGCCACAGGGACAGGCCGATCATCCCCAGCCAAGTATTTCACCTCCCCACACGGCAAAGCTGGCGAGAGGAAAGGAGAGCAAGGAGAGACTTGGGGAAGGAGGAGGATGCCGATCAGACCTGTCATCACTCTCACGACAGAGGGAGCGCCCAGGGCGCAGGAGTAAACAAAATGACCCTTGGAAAGGTCCATGATGATTTCATGGGAAACTGAGTCACATTCATGGGTATGTTTGAAGATTGAGTACAGGAGTTTTGCAAGCCTCTCTAGAACCGGAAATGCAGAAATGCTTCAACCAATTAGTTCAGACCTGCAAAGTGAGTGCTTAAAATAAGTTACACTTTAACATCTACAGATTGTATCATTCAATGACATGAATGTACTCCCATGAGCAAAATTTGTACATAATCTGGGTAAGAAGTATCTGATCATTTTCAGAATACATATGGCCCCTAGTTCTGACCACTACTTTTATTTGTTAGTTGACCAAGAACTCAAGTAGACACAGCAAGGGCCACAAGACCCCCCCACAACTCAGGGCCTGTGGAAAGGAGTCTCTCGCCAGCACTGAAATGTGACCAGACTTTGACAGGTGTGTCCGGTGGCCAGGACGTGTGCTCCGTTTTCTTTCTGACATGCTCGCTCCTCTTACTTGGCTGCAGCCATTTGACGCAGAATCCGAGGAATTTTCCGAGGGTCGCCTTCTCGGCAGAGAGGGCTGAGGGGCCAAAAGACAAGACGCGCACTCGGAAACCGCAAAAGAGTACTTTAAACAAACACATCCAATTTTGTTAGACTTGTTGATAGTCACAGATGGCCAGAAAATAAGGGCTGAATTGCTTTAGATTGCTGTTTGAATAACAGATTAATTTAATCATCAGTGGGAGATTGAATGACAAAAATTATTGGGTGGAGCAGCCAAACCACCAACCCTAATGGCATTCTTATGTAAATTCTTCTTTTCTTTTAGGCTCCCACATTCTTAATAAAACCTATATTTTTGAAAGTTCTTTTTAAACACTGCAAAGGGACTTTGTCCACATGGCTGAGACCACCTGACATGGGTGCTGGGATTCAATCAAAATATTTAGGCTCCATCTGATCGCTGCTGAGAGGCGGGCTGGCTGAGTGGCAGTGCAAGAGCGGAGGGCCTCCTGAAGTGGTGTCCTGCAGGCAGGGGACCTTCCTGAGGATGGTGGCTCCTCCTTGTTTCCCTCGCTTGTGGAGGAAAGGAACCGGTTCCTCAAGACTGAAGAGATCGTGTGTCGTTTCTGAAATACTATAATTTTCACCAAACTCATTCTAACTCACTACAGGCCAAGTACTGCAGAATCGTGTTACTTTGAATGCCCTTGACCTGAAGTTACCTACGAGAGCTGGCTGAACCTCCGTGACTGTTGTGCAGGCCTAGTCCTGTGAACTTCCATTCATTCCAGGCGGAAGCTCAGACAGCTCTACAGGAAGTACCGTATATACCCGTGTATAAGCCAAGTTTTTCAGCACAAAAATATGCTGAAAAACTGGGGTTCAGCTTATACATAGGTCAGTGGTAACCCAGCAAGGTGTAACATCTTGCTGAGGCCCCCCGAGGTAACAGAAAGAGCACCCCTTATCTCACGGGTGATTGTTGTTTCTCCACTATTCATTCAAAGCCCCACTGACATTGCAGGGCTTTGAATGTTTGTTAACTCACATCTAACCAAAGCCGTCCTATGATGTGGACGGCTCCAATTCGCAGAAGCACCTGTAGTGATTACTTATACCGGCAGCTGAACTGGTAAGGATGTGTCTGTGGATGCGCTCTGTCTCTCCCCTCTGATTTCTGTGTTAATTCACATCCTGCATCCCCCGCCTGCATGGACTCCCCCCACTCCTCCTGCTAACACGTCGCAGGGTGGGGTGGGGGATGGGGGGGCATTACCATGAAAGTTCTTTTTCAAAGTCTTGTTTTGTTATCCTATTATAAATGGATACTCTTGAACCAAAACAAAAATGTCAGTCATATGAGGCTGGTTTCAAAATGAAGGTTGGGTCAAGAGCAGAAGAGAGCAATAACAATACTGCAAGTAGGGAATTCTGTGTTGACAAAAAGTAAGTGAGGAATGGCGGAAAATGAAGGCTGACTTGGAACAGAATCCAAAAGCTAAAAAAATCTCGTCACGGTTTAATGTCTTTTTATGGGGCTCTAGAGAGTGAATTGCATAAATGGGCTATAGAATGTCGTCAAAATGGTTACTGCATAACACACATGGGAATCCACATACATGCTCTACAAATGGCTATGGATGACAAATATAAAGCACCAGGCATTGAAAAATTTGCTGTGTCAGCAGGATGGTGTGCCGGCTTCATGAATAAGCTTGGCCTACTATGTTTGAGACAAAGAACATCGTTACTTGTTTGGGATTTGTTCAGAGCCCACCTATCAGATGACATTTAAAAAATTGACAAAATCTAGTAAAGTTACTTTAGCCATTGTTCCAGGTGAGCTTACATCTGTACTGCAGCCTCTGGATGTATCTTTGAATAAGCTTTTAAAGACCATGTGCGAAGGGGACAGCACCAGAGACACGGTGTGGGAATGGCACCTGACCTGATCCCACCACACCGAGGCAAAGCACTGGGGGAGTGCAGCGGAACAGCAAGGGAATGGAGTGGCAAGGTCCCCAGGGAATGCTGAAAGTGGACTTTGGGGCCAGGGCGTGGTGCCCCAACAGACTGGACTGGAAAACGCTCCTAAGGGCCAGCAAACGATCCCTGAACTAACTACAAAAAAAAAAAAAAAAGACCATGTGCGAAGGATGTGGCATGAATGGATGTCATCTGGTCAAGCCCGACTAACAAAAGGAGGAAATCTCATGAAGCCTGACATAGAGTTAATAGCAAAGTGGGTTTGAGATGCATGGGAAGACATTCCAGAAGACATGGTGTGACGTGCCTTCCAGAAATGTAGTATTAGTAATGCTATGGATAGCAGTGAAGACTGCACTTTGTATGAAAATGACAGCAGTGATGGTGATGATGGTGATCTCAGTGAGGACAGCTTCTATGATGACCTCACACCAGCTGAAGCTCTGCATTAGGATACGGATGATGATGAGGAATCCAGTTTTGAAGGATTTTAACTCTTTACATTTTAGCTTGGTTGCTGATTGAGCTCAGGGAATACTTTTTTTTTTTAATGGGTTTTACGGGAAAACCAGAAAACCTGCTAGACAAATTCTAAAAGAGCTGTAACACTGGGGAATAACACTCTTAATGGATCACTGTTGATACCTTATTGTTTTTGTTGAACCTATTTTCCACTTACTGTGCTGGTTTACTAATGTTAAATGACTTGTCCTTTTACTTATGTTTTTATTTAAAATAAATATTTAAATACATTCCCCCCTGATGTCTCCATTTTTAGTAATTTTATTTTCATTTGTTTTGATTATTGAAACTCACCAATAGTTTCTGCACTTTCCACCCTAGGCTTATACTTGAGTCAATAAGGTTTTCTGGTTTCCCAGGTAATAATTAGGTACCTCAGCTTATACTCGGATCGGCTTATATTCGAGTATATATGGTAGATGTGAAGCAGAGGTTCCAGGGGCCACCACATGTTCTGACCATTGCACCGGGAAATATGTGGAATTCAAAAAGAGGGAAGGAAGATAACCTAGCAGCATTATTTTCTTCCTAAATGTACTGTATTGCAGCATGGCAAAACTCATGCAAAATGCCACATGCATATTCATAGATACCTTTAGATGCAGAAAAACCTCTGTAGGTGCTATTTATTAAAATGGACCAAATATATATAATATATAGATATGTAGATATAAGGATAAACGGACTTGGTCCTTCAAAAACAGGCACTCACAGAGATGACTTCTGTTCCATGAGGCTATCTTTGTCATGTAGATCAACTCTTGCCCTGCAGCATGCTCTGACTCACAGTGACCCCACAGTGACTCAACAGGACAGCGTGGAACTGCTCTCTCAGGTTTCCAAGGTTGTGAATCTTTGCCAGAGCAGAAAAACAAAATTTTCTTCCACAGAGACCTGTGGGTTTGAACTACTGACCTTGCAGTGAGCAACCTTAACACGTAACTCATTACACCGCCAGGTCCTTTACACTAGAAACAAAAATGTAACCAATTTACGCCGAGACCACTTCCAACCATGGGCCTTGACAAAGTCAGCACATGGAGGAGGAGCATTCAAAGAAGGCTCCACCAAGGCAGTCTCTCCCATGAACCTTTTGGAATTATTGGCCTGATATCATTATTGATAATTGTAACTGCTCTCTGGTTCTTGATAATTTTGATCACTTCCCCTTTTAGGAAACAACTGGTGTCAACTGAGGAATATTCCCCAGAAGTTGAGGTTACTCCCCTTCCTATGGCTTTTGAAGATCCTTATCCTAACTGCATGCAAAGTGTATTGTATAATAAAACTAGAAACTGGAAGCCAGAAACCACCCTTAAGGAATTATTTATGTTAGA
Source organism: Tenrec ecaudatus (assembly GCF_050624435.1). Lineage (NCBI taxonomy): Eukaryota > Metazoa > Chordata > Mammalia > Afrosoricida > Tenrecidae > Tenrec > Tenrec ecaudatus. The sequence goes on along the minus strand of NC_134537.1, from coordinate 77,244 downwards.
TCTTGAGCAGGCTGAGCTATTGCAACCGAAACCCACGGAAATCTCAGAGGCTCATTTGGAAGCTTTTGTGCAAGACTCTAAAAAAGTTTATCATCATCTTCTTTTCCCCCTCCTTATATTGGTTACTGCATAGAGGGTAGGATGTGGTATCCCCCTCCCAAAGAGAAATAGGGTTCCTGACCCTGATTTACCTTATACGAGGGCTCATAATAAGAAAGGCCTAAGAAGAGTTAACAACGAAGGTTTACAAGTTCCTTTTAGTAGTTTAAGTTTTATGGAAAGGTTAGCAAGAGGAGGGCTTCCGTGATTTTTGAAGTCCACTGAAGCAAAGCTACCTATTGTGAGGCAACTTGAAGTTCACTGAAACAAAGCTACCCATTGGGAGTCAACTCATACCTTGGTACAGAAAGACTTTGGGGAGTTTAATTTATGTGAATTCAGTAGAAAAGAAAGAACAGGAAATGAAAGCCCTAGAGGAACAGCCTAAGAAAGAACAGCCAAAGCCTGTCAAGTAATTTTTGATAATGAAATGTGTTAATGCTTTATTGATTTCATAGTTAGAACAATATGCCCTAGTTGGATGAAGTGTGTTCAGTTATTGCTAGAAGGTTTACGTCTATTACCCTTGTAGTTGAGAAAGTTTTGGTTTCAAGATGTACTAATTTTTAACCAAGAATCATGATGTGATTTATGTAACTTGGCATGGCCTTGTTGCCTGAGAATTTCGTGATGTATGACCTCAGGCCATGAAAAAGATTATATTAAGTTGAAGCTTTGCATGAATAAAATTGGAACACTCACCCGCAACCTTTGAGTCATGTGGTTTCTGTCACCCACTCGCCGACACCGTGACCCACCTTGAGAGACCCCCGGACCTTGCTGCAGCTGGAATGCGGCAGGTGGCACCTGAACAGGGACCCTCGGGTAAAAACTCCCTGATAATTAAGTAGATATCCGTCAGGCTAGGCTCTCACTGATTGGGTGCTGCAGACCCCTTAGCAGAGATAAGGCTAAGTACAAAAGGGTGAGTAATAATGGGAAACTCTGAATCTCGTGAAAGAGAGTTGTTTATTGACATCATCCAGCAAACCCTAAAAAAGAAGGGGGCTGGGGGGCCCATAAGACTTTGGCAAGTTTTCTCTCCTTTATCCAGGAGTGCTCTCCATGGTTACCCGAGCATGGAACTCTGGATTTAGACACCTGGCAGAAGGTGGGAGAAGACTTGAAAAAGTATTATGAAGAAAATGATCCTGAACAAGTTCCTGTAAAAACTTATTCTTTATAGTCTTTTAAGAGATAGTTTAGATCCAAGTTCCACAAGCAAGAACCACCTATTACCAATAGAGGCTCATGAAGAAATCCCTTTGGTAATGTGGGGCACGGGTGTACAACTGCTAGAATCAGCAGAGTGAAAGTTAAAACAGGACGTATGAAAATCAAAGTTTGAGGTAAGCCTAAGTTTCGGTTTCAGGTTCCTGGTCACTGATGCAACACATCGCCTGATCGGACCTAACCAATGGGACACATCGCCTGATGATGCCTTAGCCAATAGAGTTCGAGTGACAGCCCACCAGTGACCGACCAATCAGGAAAGCACACGCGAACCTATTCACCAATCACCGCTGGACAATGCTGGCGCCAGAAGTTTTCGCCAATAAGTTTAAAGAACAGCAACCCTGGACTGCCCCTTGTCCCTAGCCCTATAAAAGCCCGGAGAACAAAGAGCTCCAGGCTGATTCCCTTTTGGGCGCTGGATCCCCCCTGTGCTGGGCAGCGGAGGGAGGAAAGCCCTAGCTCAAGCTAGCAAATAAGCTCCTATTGGCATGTTTGCATCTCAGCTGGTTATTCCCTGCGCCCAAGGTGAGCTCGCCTTCCTTCCCCGAATCTAACAGTAAAGGATGCTAAACAAGGCAGTTGTTATGGCACTGATGCAGAGTGTAAAACTAAGAAAACTGCATCTAAATCAAAGCTTACTTTTCCTGTGCAGTATGATGAGGATGAGATGAACGAAGGAGGTTTATACACAGATGGGAATGATGAAGATCTTGAAGAAGAGGCAGCTAAATATAGCAATGAGGATTGGGATTTGTTTGTAAAAGCTACTGCCCCTTGTTTGAAAGAAACTAAAAAGATAAAGGCTGCTCCAAAAATGATTCCCGCTAAAGCAGGGTTTTTAGGAGCTGTCCAACAGGCTCGAAGAGAAGGGGATGATTTCCTGAGGTGTTTCCCCATTACAAATGCTATAGATGAAGGGGGCCTGAATGGGAAACATTGCTTTAAAATTAAAGAATTGAAAAGTGCTGTTAAAGAAACTGGACCCACGTCTCCTTATACTATGCAGTTAGTGGAAAGTATAGGGAGTTTGGATGATTTCACAGAAGTGCATGGTTCCAGGGTACCCTTCTTTAGTGGCCACAATAATCCAGAAAAAAAAGTTTTAAAAATTTTTGGAAAGGATGTTATTATTATCATTCCCTATACAGTTGAACAGTTAACCTATCTAATGGAAAATGATGATGATTGGCTAATGGCCTTAACAGTTTTTTTAAGTATATTACATCATCTTCTTAATAATCCCTTATTACATTTTCTCAAATTATACCCAGTCATTTTTCCAAAGTGTACTTTAAAGCAGCCATTACCAGGACCAGCTAATCTAGTGCTTACGGACGGGTCTTCTAACGGCACAGCTGTGACTATTATAGACTGAGAAAATAGGTACTGAAACAACAGAAACATCTGCTCAAAAGGTAGAGTAGATGGCTGTTTTGGAGGCTTTTAACAGGTTGTCTGAATTTCCTTTTAATCTTTACATGGACTCATATTGTAAAGCTATTTCCTCATATTGAAACTGCCCCACTTCCATAAGATAAGACTACACCTTTTGAGAAATTTACAGGCTTCAATTCATCAAAGAAAGCATCCATTTTTATTGGATATGTGAGAGCTCATTCCAAATTTCCTGGTACTATACATGATGGTAATAGATTGGCAGATTTTTATACAAGGCCTCTTGTTTATTCTGCAGTTGAGGAAGCTAAAGAAAGTCATGCTATACACCACCAGAACTCTTCTGCACTTAGGTATCAGTTTCACCTTCCCCGAGAAACCACCAGAGCTATAGTCAAAGACTGTCTAACGTGTCCTCCGAATGCTGTTTCTTTACCTATGGGAGTGAACCCCCGAGGTGTAAGACCTACTGATCTGTGGCAGTTGGATGTAACTCGAGTCCCACAATTTGGAAAATTGGCTTATGTGCATGTATGTATAGACACATATTCTCATGTAATTATGGCCTCTGCTAGGATAGGGGAAGCATATAAGGACATAATTCAACATCTTTTCATGTGCTTTGCTTATCTTGGCATACCCAGAGCTCTTAAAACAGATAATGCTCCTGCTTACATTGGCAAAGCATTTAAGATTTTTTTGTTCCAATTTTGATATTAATCATAATACGGGGATTCCCTATAATCCTCAAGGGCAAGTTATTGTGGAAAGAGCTCATCAAACTTTAAAAACTCAAATTGTGAAATTAATGGCTGGGGAATTCAAACATAGTTCTCCTCGTCATGTGCTAAACCATGCCCTTTTTGTGTTAAATTATTTGAACTCTGATGAGAAAGGGCAAATTCCTATTTTAAGACATTGGGGAAATGAAAAAGAAACTGCAAAGACCTGGGTCAATTGGAAAGACCTACTTACAGGTCAATGGAAAGGGCCCAATCTTTTAATAACAGCAGAGCGAGGGTATGCTTGTATATTTCCACAGACACCGCACCCCCCCCCCCATTTGGGTTTCAGGCTATCTCATCAGCCCACCGAAGCAAAAAGAGGAAGGCACCTGCCTCCATCCCTCACTCGCTCGTCTGTGGTGCTGGGTAGCTTTCAGTCGGTAATCAGAGCACCCGCGGAATGTAGAATTTATGGAGTCACTTCAAAAAAATGACAAGAAAAGGAAAGGAAATGCACAAGGGCCACACGCAGGCTTTGATGTTTTTGCCTCTGGTGCGTGACTGAGCTGTTAGGTGGTGGCCGGAAAGAACACTTTGATAGGAGTCCTCTTCAGTCTGTGCTGCCTTGTTCTCCCTGCTGCCAGCAAACTTCCCCAAGCCTTGCTCAACTTTCCGGTCTCCCAAGAGCCCTCAGCCCTGCATGGCCCTGAACCTCTGTGGCTGGTGGAGACGCCTCCTTCTCCACCGCAGGCCTTTCAGTCTGTGTGTTCTCCCAAACAGAATGGTTTCTGGGCCTTGGGGAGACTGTAACCATCTCCCATCGGATGGAAGATGGTCATCTCTAGTTTGAAATGCTTGTGTCATTTAGCTTGAATCAATCTTCACTCTTACCCTCGGGTTTCTAATTATGAGCCAGTAAGGGAACATCCAATTTTCCCTCCCAATCCTCCATCTTGATTCCTTGATAGCTTTTACTTAGTCTGGAACGAAGAACCTTGACTTGTCCTCCATTCCACATACCCGTCTATTACTCAATAGTAGCTATTGGCCAACTCATGGACTTCGCAGTCAAAATGGTCCAGAGTATAGCATCACTCTAGCCAAAAGGTCCCTAATCATCATGGAATCATTGGAGTCCACTTCTCCGAACCCCAGAGCCATGGACCATGGTTCACAGTGCTCTCATCATTCATAGGTGTCTTTTGTGCTGTGAGCCAATGGGGATTTCAGCAGTGGTACAGTGATGTTAGACTACTTCATGGGAACATTAAAAGTTTGACAGGTTAGTCTATGTAAAACATGCAGCCATTTAGTGACTCCTTACTGCGGCCCAGGCATTGCACCACATTCATAACATACATTGTCTCATTTAATGTTCACCCCAGGTAAGGAGTCGTTTACTATTACTAGCCCCAAATAACTGAGGAAGCTGGGCGTCCATGCATCAGGTTCTTGCCAAAGGCGGCACTGCCAGAATAGCAGATTCGGGTCCCCATTCTGAATGCCTCGCCCTCAGGGCTCCGGCACATGCTGCCCTTCAGCCCTCGCCTGTGGCAGGGCTGGCGTAGCCACAACCAGAACACACAGTTTCAGCACAGGAGACGGCCACCGTGGAGGCCATCCTGGTCTACACACTCCGATAAGGTGGATGAAATCATAAGACAAAATTGTTTAGATCCGCCCAAAAAAATCTTAGTAGAAAGGGCACTAGAAGCCAACCCGAACATTCATAGCTAAGCATGAAAGACTAATACTCTGCTGCTGACAGAGAGCTCCAGACCGAGAAAGCCATCTTTAAAGCCTGAACTAAACACTAGTTGGGAAAGTTATTTATGGTAATTATATGGTACAGAAACTTCTCAATACACAAAACTCTGATGACACTTATTCTCAGGCAGTCAGTACTAATCAAATGCCTGATAGAAGCCCAGATGTCAATCCACTGTGACCAGCAACTCGAATTCTTTTCTATTACAACAGAAATGACAATATTACAGATCAGTTCACAGTCAAAACGGACAAAAACACAGGGCAAACAACCCGCCATGAAAGAAAGTGAACACACAGGGAAACACAGCTTGGCAGCCCAAGACTCGAAGCTACTCGAGCAGTCTGAGGAGGGTGTCCCAGTCAGGGACAAGGGCTTCAGAGGAACAGGCTGCATGAAATTACACACAGCTTTGCAAACAACGCTTACATGGATTCGAGGAAAAGATCAGCAATACTGAAAATCTAATGGATTCTGTAAGCAGAAGGAAGTTAACTGAAATACACGTAGAAGGAATGAATTAGGAGAAAAGTACATAAACTCATAAAAACAAACTTATTTCAAGAACACTTTAGGAAATTTCAGAACAATGCAGATACGGTGAATATTTCTAAAACGCCATCAGGAGGAAAAGTCGAGCTACTTACAAAGATGCAAGGTCAAAGGTCAGAAGGCAGTGGGACATTCTCTCCACAGGACAACCACTGGTAGACCGCGGAGTGAAATGGCCCATGGCGAGTACATATTAAATAAGACACTCTAGACCCATAGTTCTCAAACTTCCTCATGCCACGACCCTTCCATACAGTTCCCCATGTGGTGGTGACCTCCAACCATCACATTATTTTCGTTGCTACTTCATCACTGTCATTTTGCTACTGTTATAAATCAGGACCTCTGTGAAAGGATCGTTAGACCTTTGGTTGCAGCCCACAGGCTGAGACCGTTGCTCTAGCCAAAGGAGAAAATTTAACCACCATTCCAGAAAGCACCCCTAAAGCACTCTACACTAAAAACAGTGGTATACAAATTGACAACGATAATAAATTATTTTGTGGGTTCAAAACACAGTACAGCTATCAATAAACTGAAAAGGCAACTTACAGGTGATAACTATGTGGAAGCTGTACGTGTACGAGTTTAATTGCTAAAAATAAATCATCCTAGCCACTCAATAACATAAAGCCAAACAATTTATAAAATGGGCAAGGGACTTGAGTAGACTTTGTCCAAAGAAGGGCCCGGGAGTGCAGAGACATTGCTCAGCAAGATCAGGCATGTGGGAGTTCGGACTTCTCCACCACTAGTTCAGCTGTTCCTTTGGATGAGGGGGAGGGGTGCTGGTGAGAATGTGGGGAAGTTGGAGACTCTTCTGACGTGATGTAATCTTAACACGATGCAACCACGGAAACAAAAACAGCTCTTTGAAACATAGAACAACAGCATGGCCGAGCAATTCCGCTCCTAGGAGTATGCCCCACAGACTGCGAAGCAGGGATTTGAGTTCCGGCAGTCCTCACCATGGATTTGAATCCACGCAGAGGCAGTGACACATCCGCTGAGAACAGAGCCACAGTTCCTGCTCTCTCAGCAAACAAAGCCAAGGGGGAGCCCCAGGGCCAATTCCATGGACAAAGAGGGCTGCTCCACTGGGACAGAGTCCATGCTCCTATGTATGTACAAGATACATGGCAGTGCATCTTCAAAATATAAAATGCAAGATGAACTGCATGACATGACAAGTTAAATCAACCAACCATAATATTGGTGAGGAATTGGCATATTAAGTAGCTCAACACCAACAGTAAATGGGAAGATTTGCCCCAGTGGATACATACCGATCCCAGGACTAGCTACTACAGAATGCAGCTTGTTTAAACACACACACATGGACACAGAAAACACAGCGGGTCTCCACAAAACTAAAAGGATGTATTAAGCAGAATACAATGCTGCTTTAGAGATCAATAATAAAGAGATACAAGTTAGGAGATTCTGAATCACTCTTCAAAAATACAGATCAGAACATGATGATAATAGAAAAATGTGAGAAGTCAACAATGAAAACCCTTTATGGGGATAGACTGGAGCATACACATAGACATCTTCAGGCACACAAAAAATATCACATGCAAAAAGTTAGCAAATAAAAAAGAGTAAACCCCAGACACATGGTAATCATACAGACAAGCAGCTGGCAAAATAAAGCAGATTGTGAAAGGTACGACAACAAACAGGCCTGGACCACGGAAACAATGATGCCTTCTTAAAGGACTAGAATGAGAAACATGTCTCTGACAGTGTGAAGACGGGAGGGGGAGGACCACAAGAGAGCAGGGGAAAGGGAGGGAGAGGGAATCCATGAGGACCATCAAGAATTTAAACAGGAAAAAGTACAACTACAGTAGCAGCTTCTAATCCAGCGATTTTCTCAACCTGTGGGTCTCAACCAAACGACCCTTTCACAGGGGTCGCTCAATTCAAAACAGTAGCAAGATGACAGTGATGAAGTAGCAACGAAAATACTTTTATGGTTGGGGTCACCACCACATGGGGAACTGTATTAAAGTTCCCGGCATTAGGAAGGTTGAGAACCACTGTTTTAAACCAAAATAGAATGTAATTAACATGTGCACGCCAATAAACCTGAAAACTGAGATGGAAATGAGCAACTTTCTTTTTTTTAGGTGCCGTGACTTGGATACGAATGAGCAACTTTCTAAGAAATATCATAGCTAAAGCCATTTCAAAAAGAAAGAGTAATTCAAATCATTAAAGAAATTAGTAGTTATAAGTCTAGCTACATACACAAAATGCCATCAATCATCGATAACTTTATAGGTAAGTTTTAGTAAACATATATGAAACAGATAATTCAATCAAACAAAATATTACAGATAGTAGAAAATAAGGAAAACTATCGAGGCTAATTTGTTACAATGAAGTAACCTTAAGAAGAAAACCAAATGACATTACACAATTTATATTTTCAACATAAATAAAAAGCCCATAGTATAATATGAACAAAACAAATCTAAGGTACATATGGAGGGGTAGGAGGAGGGAGGGAGGGAGAAAGAGAGAGACTGAATATGAGAATCCTGCTGCTAACTGCAAGACTGGTGGTTCAAAATCCACCACCACTCCCAAGGAGAAAGATGAGGCTGTCTGCTCATGTAAAGACTTTTCATCTCAGCTAAGAGCTGGGGTGGTGGTGGTGGTGGGGGTGGTGTGTCTCTCCCTGGTACCATTGAGAGTCATCTTGGGAAAATAACTATTTTCAAGTTAAATACTGTATTTATTATTATAGATATGTTTATTATACATGACCTACTTACTGGCTTTAAAATTTGAAAACGACACCAGTATAACTCAACATATTAACAAATTAAAGGAAGGTGGTTCTAGTAATGAATGTAGAAAAATGTTTGATACAGTTCAACCTTCATACAAGTTTCAAACCACAGAAGCTGCAACAAGATCTCATAGAGGTTTTCTTTTACTTAAGTGGCTAATTTGGAAAACATAAAGCAGATAGTATATGTAACATGGAATTATAGAAGGCTTTTCTTTAAACCTGAAAATAGTTGATATTCTCACTACTTCCATTCAACAATGTATCAGAACTCCAGAATAGTAACACACACACACACACACACACACACACACACACACTCTCTCTCTCTCTCTCTCTCTCTCTCTCTCACAGTTAAGAATGACAATTAGGAAGTAAACTTTCACTAATTATATTATTGCCTGTGCAAGAAGTCCAAGATAATGTATACACAAGCAATTCGATCTAAAAGATCAGTTAGCAATTTGCTGTAAGTTATTCAATATACATAAATCAGTGATATACTAATAGCAGTTACCAATTAGAAAATGTAATTTTAATAGGTAGCACTTATGATGACAAGAAAGGTATATACTATGTTTTAGCTTTTCATAAATAAAATTATAATACTGTATTAAAGGCATTGAAAAAGATTTATATAAAGATACTCAGTTTATGAATGAAAAGGTCCAATATTTAAAACAGAAGTTGGCTTCAAATTCATCTATAACAAACATATTGCTTTTAATCAAAATCATAGAATTCATGCAGGTTTAACAAAAGTATACCAAAATTAATATAAAAAAATTAAAAAGTCAAGAATAGCCATGTAAATTAGAAGAAAGCGGGCACTTGCTCTCCTAACTAGCAAGTCCTAGTTAAAGTGATGATCCTTAGGTCCATTGACACACCACAGGGCGAGCAACAAACCTGCATGCAGACCAGAGCTCATCCCGGCACCGGGGCGTCGTAACCACTCGTAGGAAATGTACAGCTTGGTTAACATACCAACAACACAGGAAAGGACGAAACTAGAACTCCACCTGATGACACGCACACATCACTTCCAGAGGTATTAGAGTCCTGCATGGGAAAGGCAGTGCTTGAAAGCACTCAGAAAGACATAAGAGAATGTCTCTCATGACCCCAGTGCTGCTGCTCAATTCAGACCACACCGGAGCATGTACACAGGTCCAGATAAGAGATGGGAGCTCATGACACACGGAATCCAGGAGCAGGAGTGGGGATAGAGATACCAGAAGGGTAAGGGGAAAGAGGGGAGAGGATGGGAGAAGGTGGTACCAATCACAATGATTAACACAAAACCATACACCCCCCCCCCTCCAGGGGGAATAACAACAGAAAACATGGGGGAAGAGAGACAGTGGTTGGTGTGAGATGTGAAAATAAAAATAATTTATAATCTATCAAGAGGTCATGAGGGAAGGGGTGCAGGGAGGGGGAAAAAAAGTGGAGCAGATACCAAGGGCTCAGTAAAGTAACTGTCCAGAAAACAATGATGGCAACGTACGTACAAACAGGTCTGATGCAATCGGTGTATGGATTGTAAAAAGAGCTGTAAAAGCTCCCAATAAAATGATCGTTTCCTATAAAGGGGATAAAAACCAAGACACCAAGTCATGAAAGAAAAGAGGGATAAATTAGACTACATTAAAATAAGAGCGCAGAAAACTCTACTCAACAAAAGACGCCTCTAAATATTGAAGACACACCCCCAAAGACTAGGAAGACACATGCACTATGTGTGTTACTTATAAACAAATGGAATCTAGAACACAAGGAATATCCAACCAAAAAATAGCCCCAACCAACCAACTCAGGAGCCTCAAAGGACCAAGGAGGCAAGGAAGTCCAAGTAATCGATAAAACTGTTAAAATAGCATCGGCATCATTAGTCATCCGTGAAATGCACATGGAGACACGGGAAACCAACACCGTTTTACCAGATTTTGGAAAACACAAAGGCCAGTTAGTTTTAAGGATGTGATCTGAGAATTCCTTGAGGCAGCTTTTAAATGATCAACCATCCATTTGTGAAAAGATCCACTGGAACTTCTCCAACCAGTAAGCACCTGTACAGAGAAGTCTCCCCCATTCCAGGAGGTGTTCTTAAGCAGTTGAATGCGGGCCACCCTTGGAAGGTCTCACAGACCCAGTGATGCTTCTTCCCAGCTGATAGGAACACGTGCCCACACAACAGGGCAGCCATGCTTTCCGTCTCTGCAAGCCAACTGCCTGTGTCCCACTTGCCTGTGGGGAGATGTGTGTGTTGAGGGGCGGGGGGCCTTACTTGGAGCAGGCTTCACAGCAATGTTTCTGGTGGTCTCCTTGAAGGTGCTCTCCCAGACAAACGCGGGGTACTCCATGTGGCAAGGTTCCAGGGTGTGCTTCAACTTCTGGGCTGCGGGGATATGGGGGTGGGGGGAGAACGGGATCAATAACTCAGCATGTGCACTCCCAATGGTGAGCCCCGCCCAGAGCAGCTGAGGATGGAGTAAGGCTCCCAAGGCTCTGGGTTTGGTTCTAAACCCTGCTGGATCCCATGGAATTTTCTAACTGGCAGTTGCAGATGTCTGCCAGCCTGACTCACTTACAAATTGTGCTTCAAACCCCCACCCCCAACAAGCCAATTCTATTAAAAATCTGAGGCGCTTACAGTGCTTCATAACCACACACAGGTGTTATGTTATTTGTGACAGGCATCACCACATTTCATTAGTATTGTTACTGTATTATTTGGCCAAAGGTGTCTTATATTTTAGTGTTTTTTATGCATAGAAAGGTACACTGCAGATTATGATAGACACTTGACTGATGTTAGATATGAACCATTCTTAAGTGTTCTGCCTTTGGATTTAAAAACAGACATAGGGGAAAAAACTCATTTGTAATCTGGGGGCAGCTTGTAGTCAAGTCATTGTGCCTGTCAAGCTATGCTCTAACCTATAATTCCTCACGCAGTGGTCTTGGCATTATCAGCTTTCATTTATGCATCAGAAGAATTCTACTTTCTGGGACAGCATCAGTCACCGGGGCTCTGACCTCAGCCTTGCTAGAGCTTAGCAACAGTGCAGATGTATATCTTAATAAATATGTAAACTACAAGCTAGGCCACATTATTTAGGGTGAGACAGAGGTCATAATACAATTGCATGGTTTTATTATAGAAGGAAAATAGTAAAATACGTAATGCCTTTGAACCACAGCCACAGACCAAATCTTACTACTCTGAAGCTCTTTGTCCCATAGTGTACACACCTTGTCAGTTTTCATACAGTCAAAAGCCTGGGGCGTGCTGGCCCAGGAGCTCAAACACTCTGCTGCTAACTGCAAGGTTAGTGGTGCAAACCCACAGCTGTGCTGCAGGAGGCCAAGGGAGGAGGTGAGGAGGCGGGCAGTCTGTTTCCATGATGATCACAGCCAGCCTCCGGGCCCCACGGGGAGGTTCCTGCCTGTCCCACGGGGCTGTGGGGTTGGACTCCCCTGGGTGAATTGCTTTGTGGTTAGTTTGATGGCGGAACACATAGTAAGTAGGTGCTGGGCAAAATCTTTGTCACAAAATGATTGAAATAAACTACACCCAGGAGGCACGTAACAAAACAAGTTGATTTGATTATTTTTAAACTGGGCATAATGAAATCCATATATCAGAGGTTACGGAGCCCTGGCGGGGCCACGGGTGAAGCTCTGTCTGGGCTGGTGACCACGAAGGCCGAAAATTCAAAGCAGAAGCAGTTATTTCCCCAGGAGAAAGATGAGGCTGTCTGCTTCCATGATGATTGACTCTCTCAAACTATGATACAGTGCGGTACAGTATAACTCGACAACACAGTACAGGACAATACAGACGTCGGGTCTCGAGGACCCCAAGAAACAGTTCCACTCTGCTGGGTGCAGTCACTACGAGTTGGACACCATTTCTGGAATGTGGCTTTGGCGAAGGTGGAGCTGCCCATGACCGACCTGGAGCCGGGCATGTCACAGCCATTAGTCCTGGGCCCTGACCTAATGAGCGCCACATGCACCTCAGCTAGGAAAAACAAGCAACACCCGGAGCTCTCCACTAACGTCACTAACATTAAAGTGAGACAGGACAGCATGGTGTTAAATAGGAAGGTTCTGAAGTGGGGAAGTTGATAGTACAAATCCCTCATCTGCCGCCTTCAGTTAATCCCCAGTATTCTCCCCTGGAAAATAGGAAGGCAGATAGCACCACAGAATGCATAAATATCAACCTTCTAGGACCTAGGCTGGGAATGAAAGATTCAAGAGGAAAGGAACTGCATTCACCATCAAAAAGGATATTTCAAGATCTATCTTGAAGTACAGTGCTGTCTGTGCAGGATAATAATATCCCCATGCAAGGAAACGCCGTCAATACAACTATTACTCACATGTATGCACCAGCTACTAGAAGTAGCAATGCAGAAAGTGAAGTCTACCAACATCTTCGGTCCGAAATTGATCAAGCAATCAGGATGCATGGATCAGTACTGGTGATTGGAATACAAGCATTAGAAACAAAGAGGAAGGGTCTGAGAGGGACTAGGATCAGAGCTCCCACCCTGAGATGGTTTGCAGAAGGCTGCGGATGACAGTGGAAACCCGAGATACATTTGCAAGATCTACACAGGGAATAAGCCTCCCCTAAGGGAGGGACAGGAATAAACTGGGTACCAAGCAGAGTGTTGGAGGGAAGACTATGATAGATTAAAATGTCAAACCTGACTTGAAGGGTTAAAGCCTTGTCATTTGACCTCCCCTCTGAGACAAATGGGCTTGATTGGGCTTTCAATATTTTCTGGGGTTTTTTTTTCATATTGGAGTTTACTTCTTATGTATTTTTTCATGTGGGTAGCCTTTTTGAATATTTTTAAAGCATTTTTCTGTGTTCTAGTATATGAAACCCAGGAATGAAGATTCTCTAGAAACAGTAATTATAATAAATGTTCCTCGGGGTGGGGGTAAAATGGAGCTGATAGCAAGGAGTTCAAGAAAGGAAGGACATGCTTTGAAACTTATTGTGGTAGCAATTGTACAATACTGCTCAAAATGAATGAACTATGGCATGGTATGGCACCTGGATTAGCTCCCAATAAAATGGTTCGGGGGAGGAGGGCACACTAACTTTTGTGCAACACCTCTTTAAAGTGTCAAGAAGCAAGGACTCAGGTGCTTTGAGGACTAAGGTGCACCTGACCTGAACAGTGGCCTTTTCAATCACCCCACACATTCGAAATTTGGACATTGAATAAGGAAGGCCAAAGAACAACTGATGTACGTCTCTGAATCACGGTGCTGGGAGGGAATACTGAAAGGACCCCGTGCCTTGCCTGGTGTCCTTTTGGAAGACACAAACTTTCAGATCAAGCTGTGGCCGGTCACCTCGTGTCTACACAGCGTGGCTTCCCACAAAGCCCTTCCTTGGTCTGGAGCGCTGTGGGAAACGCGAGGTCGGTGCCGGCCGTGCCAGTGCATTTATGGGACTTGACGCCAACAAGGAAGGCAGCCAGCAAGAGCATGGGCACTGCTTCAACTCACGGCCGTGCCAGATCCACCGCCTGCCTCTCGGCGAGTACAGATGCAGGGGGAGCATGGGGTTCGGCTGGGCTGATTCCTGTTTTACCCTGGAGTGGAAATGGGGGCTGCGGCAGCAGACATACTCCTCCTGGAGTGGCTCAGAAGGTCCCTGTCGTGACCACCACGTCCATTTGCGCAGGAAGCACTTACAGCCAGGGGCCCTCAGGTTGGTTCTGAGTCCAGGGAACCAGACACGAGCTCTGCTCCATCAGGTTTTCAGTGGCTGTTTTGAGGCCTGTGTTTCTGAGGCGCCCCTGGACAGACTCGAATCTCCAACATTTGGGCCAGCATCCTGATGTACCAAGGCTGTGCCCTCCCTGATCTCTCTCCACGAAGCACCTACTGTGGACCAAATGCCTTTCATGGTCAGCCATCAGCATCACGCACAGAGCAAGACCTAGCCAGGACCCCCACGCTACGGACGGAGACACTACGGCTCAGAGAACTGAAGACACTTCCCCGGAGTTGCCTTGCACTCTGAGTGGCAGTGCCTGACGTGGGCCTGGGCCGTCCCAGCCCAGCACCTTCCTCACCGCCATCAGACCACCTGACCTGACCACAGACAGCTGTTTGGGAGGCCTGGAGCGAGAGCCGTCCCCCACCACGTTGTGAGGAGAGCACTCAGGAGAGTGTCCACGCAACGACATTTCTTTCATTTTCCCTTAGGAAAGATGTCCCAGAGCAGAAGCACCGACGAGGCTCACTGTCATGCTGAGCAGACACTTGAGTGGATCATGTTCCTAGCTGAAGCCCCCTCCTTCCGTCTCAGCAAAGGCACCCCCTTTCACAGGCAGGGGCCAGCCAGTTCTTCTCTCCGTGCAGCTTCCCCCAGATGAAACCTTTTTGATCATCAAGCAGAAATGCATTCCCACAGTGCCCTCATTAGGGAAATGAAGCAGATACACAGTGTAATTGTGGATTTCATTTTTAGCTAAAACAAAACTCGTGTCCAGCTCAGGGGCTTTTTCTAACCGGGGCATGGTACACTTAGAAGGAACCTTGCAGGTCAATGGCCTCACATTGGTTCAGAAGGCTCCCTTCTGGCACTGGGTTGAGGAGGCCCCCTGCTCTACAAGACCTTCAGAGGGCAACAGCCCATGAAAGGGGCGGGGGGAGCAGACTCACTGGGCGGAGCAGGAGGTGTGGCTGTTCACCATCAGGAGGAAAGGGGAGCTCCACCCGCAGCAGAGTGCTTCAGACCCGGCTGGTGGGTAATTTTGGTCAATCAGTCGGCTCCACTCAGGGACTCCAGGGACGGCAGGCGGTGTGACCACCTGCACCCAGGCATCTGAGGGGACAGGTCTTGGCTGAGCACTGATGGCAGGTTCTACCAGTAGGCACACTTCTGTGTGCTCCGGGAAGCTGAAGAGCGCCCATGAAAAGGGAGCCCTCATTGATGGGCACCATGAATGTGACAAGGCCTTGCATAGTCTGTGGGAAGTAGGTCCCTCCGTGTGGCGGTGGATTGAGCTGTAAAAGCCTTAAAGAAAAGCTTCGGAAGACGGAAAACAGGGACGCAAAATGCCACAGTCCTTTTTGGTTGTTTTTGCTAGTTTTGGCCACCGCTTGCCCAGATGTGGGGGCGTGTAGGTGCCAGATGACCTCCCAGAAAGGGCGTGCGAAGGCTGCCCTGCCCTTCCTATGCAGGGCACCCACACCCTGTGTCTGGTGAGGGTTCCGCACCTGGAGTGGGCACTGAGGATATCTGCGGTGGATCACTGTGGCACGGGCTGTCCTGCAGGCCTGAGCCACTAAATGCCAGCAGCACTGTCCCCTAGTTGTGACCACAGCTATTTTTCTCCAGATTAGGCAAATGTTCACCGGTGTGTGTGTGGGGGGGGGCTGTGCACAGGGGGATTGGGGGAGGGGGGAGGAGGTGCAAAACGACCAGGATGAAGCAAAGGGCACCCCAGCTGGCAACTGATTAACAGAAACTCAATGTCTAAAGGCTACACGTGTGTGTCCCGGATGGAGCTGTGTCCCCCAAAGCAAGTGTTACCAAATCCCATGTAACCTGTGCCATGAGCCCGCTTGGGGAGTAGGGTTCCTTTATCATAGTAAGGAGGCAGGATTTGTATCAGGTGCAGCTTAAAGCAATCTTGTGTAAGGTCCCGAGAACAGATGATAACAAGCTAGCAGATGGATACCACTCCTGGGGACAAAGCTGAGAAGGGACAAGGACATTCCCTGAGAGCCAGCACCCTGGATCTGGACTTCTTGAAAGCCTCCACTATGAGAAAATAACATGTGCCTGCGCTAGAACACAAAGATGGGCAGGAGGGACAGGGGTGTTTGCCTTGGGTCCCCACTGAAGCCCCTTGCCACAGTGAGAAAAGGGAGTTAGGAAAATTGAACCATGGGAGATGACCAGCCCACTTCCCTCGGCACCTTGCAGTCCCCTAAGAAACAGCCATATGTTTTGGTGTTTGTTTGCCATGAGAACCACCAGGGGAAACCAAGCACAGGCACCCTCCCCTCTGCCAGTCACGTAACGTGGTTGGCTGTTATGTGCGTTGTAAATGAGGAATTCAGAGTCCGCAGAGACCAGGTGCCTTGCCTGGGTCTATGGAGCCAGCACAAGGCCACACTGTGCCAAAGCACTTGGCTGCAGCTCCCCGTCCTTTGCTCTCCTCCTGCTTCAATCCTGCAGTCCCCTCAGCCCTCTTGATGAATGGATAAAACTCTGCTATTTCCAATTAGAAGTCAACCTTCAACTATCTCCACCTGCAGGGCAGAACTCAGCTGACAAGACCTGCAGTCGGAGGGGAAGCTCACCTCTAAGCCAAAAGGACAATCAGAACCAGGCTTATCACATGGGCCAGATTGCTCCTGAAGACCCCTTCCCCTAATGCCCTGACTGCCAAAGGCGCCAAATTCATCGCTCAGTGAGCCTTGGTGTCACAGTGGGTCTCACATTGAGCAGCTGACCACAGAGTTGCAGGTACGAACCCACCAGCTGCTCCTGGGGAGAAAGATGAGGCTGTCTGCTCCTGTCAAGCAGTCTAGCTTTGGAAACCCCGAGGGCCAGTTCTGCTGGGTCCCGTAGGGTCACTGTGACTTAGGATCTGCTAGTTGGCTGTGGGTTTGGTTTCCCTCGTAGCTGGAAGAAGCAGGTGGACACAGGTTGGTCTTCCTAGGCACTACGAGCCCTGGTGGTGCAGTGGTTATGCCTGGGGCCACGAACTACAAGATCAGCAGTTTGAAACCACCAGCCAGTCTTCCCAAGAAAGATGGGGCTCTCTACTCCCGTAAACAGTCACCGTCTCGGAGACCCACAGGGGCAGCTCTCCCCTGTCCTGTAGGGTCGTTGTGAGTCGGAATCAACTCAGTGGCAGCGAGAGTTTTGTAATTCCTTCAAAAATATTCTCACTTTCCCTCAGTCCTGTCTTGTGAAGTGGCTTCCCTGTGACAGTCCGCCCACATCACCCACGAAGTGAGGACCCCCTTACCTCCCAGAACTCAAAGCCTGGTGTGGAGGCTCCCACTTCCATGGGGTCCCGGTGCTGCAGCGTCTGATAGCTGATGTTCCAAGCGTTCGGTTTGTGGAGGCCGCAGGTAAGAGCTGGAAATCCATCTGCATCTCCGCTAGATTCCGCTTCCCTTAAGTTCTGACCGTTGACCTCTCACGGCCACGGAGTTCATTCTAACAAGCAATGCAAAAACACTTTGCTCTCAGGTGCAGAGAGTTTGCTGTGCCGCACGTAGCCGGCCACTCTGGGGCAGCCTGGCCCTCAGGAACGTGCCTGGTGTGCCCCTGATGGGAACTGGGGCACTAAGAGTCATACTACTCCGATCAGGCTAGTGGGGGGGAGGGGCTGACCCAAATTATGTAAACTTTTCTAATCTGCAACAGTGAATCTCTCCCAAATCTCCGCCCTTCCTTCTGTAGTCCTGCCTGTGACTGTAATACTTCCATCTGCTTCCAACAAGATCTTCTAAAGGTTTCCTGTGCCCAGTTCCGTAGCCCGAGCAACGGGATCCTGGACCCCATCATGGCATGGTGCCAATTATCCCTCGGCCAGATGGCTCGCCTGACTTTGTCCCATCAACTACTTCATAAATAGGTCTCCACACGTCGTGTTGTAATTTGGGACGTCTCTTTGAGAGACATAGAGCCTGGTTGCGTAGTCATTTAACCAGTTCTCAATCCATTCTCCTAGTCTCCATTGAGTTTATTCCTCTTCCTCTCCCTGGCTCTCCTGCCCCTCAAGTTTTAGAACTTAAATTCTGAACACTAGGTTTGTGGAAGCCTACAATTTATAGCCCTAAATCCAGTGTTTCAGTCTCCACACATACTGAGCACTGCTTAGTGCATTATGTGTTCAGCTGCAACTGCAAGGTCAACAGTTCAAACCTATCAGCTGTTCCCTGGGAGACAGAGGAGGCTTTCTACTTTCAAACAGATTTGAGCCTCAGAAACCCGCGGAGGCAGTTCTACCCTGCTCTGCAGAGTCGCTAAGAGTTGGAACTCACCTGACAGCAGCGAAGTTTTCAGTCTGCTTGTTTGTGTGTTTTATGACCACTGACCAGCAATGTGAGAAGTCCTGCCCTCGGGAAGTGTGTGTGTGTGTGTGTGTGTGTGTGTGTGTGTGTGTGTGTGTGTATGTGTCTCCTAGGCACCCAGGGAAGGGGCAGCCAGCACCTGGGGACTTGCCAGCGTTTGTCCTTGTTGAGACTGGAGATGACGCGATGTCAGTGAGGTATGCTAACTGAACAGTCCACAGTTTGGACGCACTACCGGCTCTGAGGGAGAAAGACAAGAGTTTCTGCTCCTGTTTAGGTTTAGAGCCTCGAAAATCTGCAGGGCAGTCCTAGCTATTCTATAAGGTCGCTATTAATTAGATGGTGTTTCCTCCTCGATGGCAGCATGTTTGAGTGCCACATAGGCATGAGCCACAGTCTACCTGCCTTAGGTAGAGGGTCCTGAACCAACCATGTGCCATCCATCTGCATGGGTTTACTGTCCCTGTGCAGTCCCTTCCCTGTAGGCTTGCTCCTGCCCACAGCTGTAATGTCTTCATCTGCCACCGTCGTGACTGACGGACAGGTTTCTCAGTGTCCTATTTAAGTGGCCGAGTTTCTGGGAATCTTGGCCACCATTTGGGCCTTGTGCTGACTGTCTCCCTCATCTGTATGATTTGTCTCTGTCCTGTTTAAGACTGAATAAGTGGGGAGGGGGGAGCGGGTAGGGAGGGGAAAAAAAGAGAACCTGATACAAAAGGCTTAAGTGGAGAGCAAATGCTTTGAAAATGATTAGGGCAAAGAATGTACGGATGTGTTTTATACAATTGATGTATGTATATGTATGGATTGTGATAAGAGTTGTATGAGCCCCTAATAAAATGTTAAAAATAAAAAAAGAAAGAAAGAAGGATGTTGGCAATGAATGTACAAATGTGATTTGTACAATTGATGTATGTAAGGATTGTGATAAGAGTTGTATGAGCCCCTAATAAAATGATTTTTAAAAAAGACTGAATAAGTATGTCTGGATAAGTTCTTTTTGAATGTGGGGTCCCTTTTATCCCCTACAACAGGTATATAATTTTTCACCCTCAATTTAAAAATTGGGGGAAAGCTAGTAAAATAAATAAACAGTAGTCAGTACCCTATAGGCCAACTCTCAGGTTTCCTACATCTTGAGCATTGCATATTTTCAAACAAAAGTTCTGCCGCTGCGGGGGGTGGGGTAGGGTTCTTCTGAGGATAGGAAAGTCTTGTCCCCCTATGTCCCAGTTTGGTCTCTGCTCACTGGACACCTTTTGCCACATTGACTGCGGACTACACTTAGCTCCATGTCCTCCCCCCTCCCCCAGGATAGATATCTCTGTGGCATATGCAGTGTTGCATCTCGTTTTTCTTGTTACATGATACTTCCATGAGTATTTTTCCATTTTATTAAAAAGCGTTCAGAAACAGAACTGCATGCCTTTCTGTGGATGGGTTATAATTTATTTTTAAATGTCGCTGGCATTTGCGATCATAAACCCCCTGGTGATGATCACCCTGTGAGGGAAGGCCTTTGTTCACATCTCGGTCTCTCCTTAGGCTACATTTCCCCCAGCGGGATCCTGGCTCTCACTGTGAAAGATGGCACCGCCCGCCTCAGTTGGGAGGGGCAAGTCTTAGACCCGTGTCCTGAGGTTATGGGGACAGTACTGGGACCACAAAAAGCCTCCCCCACCGTGGGAGGCAGTGCCAACCTGGACACATTGCATCTGTGTCACTGTCCCTTGAGGCTGCCCCTCTGCAGTGGCCGCGTGCGTGTGTAGCCTCTCCAAAGTTGTCGGCCATGCCTCCTGCTCTAGCTCATAGGAAACCAGCACATTGTGCGCTGGGGGAAGCCAGGCCCCCTGTGGTCATCTTGATTTGGCACAGGGCCTCTGCAGTGGAGCCGAAGGCTGGGTGTCTGGGGCTCTGGTCTGGATGGAAGAGGCTGCTGCCATGTCTTTCTCCCACGGACAGGCTGGGGGTACACACTACAGATTGTGGAGTTAGTAACTGGACTACCAGGCTTGCTTCTCTGAATAGAGAAAAATGGACGGATTTGTCAAAGCCACACACCTGTGACTATAATGGCCATGCCTGGCCTAGGGAGAACTGCTGAGGTCTTTAGTTAATACGAACAAGCACCTGGTGTGCACCACATCACCGATGAGCTGCTGGCTCTTCACACTCCATTTCTAGGACACATTCTTTTGACACATTCAGATTTTCTCAATGACAATGACGGGAACGGTTGCCATTGACCTCCTACCACTGACTTTTATCCAGTTAATGAGATGGATACAAATCCAGATGTATTTTCTCCTAAGCCTTCGAAGCTCGAAACTCTTTGTGTGGTATACCTAACTCTACAGATACATGTCAATTTGACATGAACATAAAATGAGCGTTAATCTCAGTAAATTTGTTTTATTCATGAGAACATTACTTCAGTATTAACTATGTGCAGTCAAAAAGTTCTTGTAGAGCAAACATCAAATGCAAAGACAAACAATGCGGTGGAAACTGTCATACTGACCCACCCAGGGGAACACCTCAAATGCCATATAGTACTACACAGTATAAATTGTATATAGAGATAGAGCATCACATCATTTCCTTTATAAGTTAATGGTATAATTATGTTGTTTTTAAGTAAGTTTTTTTAAAAAAAGAAAATGTATGATTTCATTCATGTGTCAACTGGAAACATGTCCTTTGAGATAGATAGTGCCTGGTCTTGAAAAAAGGGACTCCATTTTAAATCCGGTGCCTTCCGCTTGGCTCTTAGAATTCACCTCTCATCGACCTCCCTCTCACTGACCTCCCCCCTCTCTGCTCAACCCCAAACTCCTGGAACCGGCTCATCCCGGAGCCAGAATGTTTTCTGAAGATAAGCACACTCCACTCTACCCATCCTGGACGTATAGATAAAATTAACGAACTCTTCCCTGCTGAAGCCCAGGTGTGCACAGATCCTCCCCAGCTTTGATCCTTCCCAGCTATGCCTGCCAGCAGGGGTATAAAAACCGTAGCCTAAATTCCCCAAGGTGTGGTTTCAATAGCTCAATTCCCTGAGTTGCTGAATCCGCCCGCAAGCCTCTCAATAAAGCCTGCTTCTAAACTTTGCCAATTGGATCTTTGGTTCTGTTTCACACCCCCAAATCCTTACAGATAGGTCTATAAGAAATATCGATAAATCCAGCATTAAAAGAGCCACTACCTTCAGTCAGTCCTAACTCATAGTGGCTCTACATAGGGTTTCTAAGATGATGAATCTTTACTGGCGCAAAGAGCCTCCGCTTTCTCCCAAGTGCTGGCTGGTGGCTTTGAATGGCTGACCTCCTGGCTAACGCACAGAGCCTGACCATGGTTAAGACGCAGCTGTGCCATCAAGGAATTCCAGAGTCATTAGCAACAGACAGAGGCAGGGACCGTTGGGAAGAGCAACAGTTCAGCATGCGTGCTCACTGGAACAGACGCCAAAAGATCCTTAGGGAGAGAAAAGATCAAAGGTTCACTTCCGTGGAGTCAGCGAGTACATTAAACTTAAGGAGAATGAATGGCTGTTACTGGGTCTTGTTCCAAGATCAACAATAGAATGGGAATCACTGAAAAGCAACAATAGGAAATAAAACGTGTTTGCCAGCAGGCGGGAAAAAAATCCAGAACCCTTATAGTGGTCCGACGGCTAAGGTGCTCGCTGCTAACTCAAGTTCAACTGTCGGAACCCATGAGTCACTCCCTGGGGGAAAAACATGGCTGTCCACTTCCACACGGACTCACAGTCTCGGAAAACCCATAGGTGGGCAGCTCTGCCCTGTGCCACAGGGTCCACAGGGCCACTCTGGGTCAGAACTGACTTGATGGCAATGGGTTTAGGGTTTGGGTTACTGTTGTTTTTTGTTTTTTATTTACCATGGAAAATAGCTTGAATATTATTATATTATTATTATTATATCTCAACCCTTTATGTTTCCAGGGCTTTCAATGACATTGGGCATCTTTTCAATGTTTATGAATCATGCTTATGAACCTCTTCTGTTAGTTGTCTATGTGTATGCATTGCCTGTATTAAAAACACATACAACCGAGCAGTTTGCCTAGAAAAATAATTTGTAGAAACTTTATGTTAGATTGCCATGCGTTTTGCATAGCCAATTGTTCTTTTAAAACACCTTTCTTGTCATTGTGATACCATGCTAAAAGGTAAAAATATTTGTATGTAGTCACATAGCTTTATCTTTCCTTTAAAGACATGAACCTTCCTGTCTTGCTTAAAGTTTCCACCTCACTAAAGCTAAATTGCTACTCTCGAAAATAAATCCCTCTAAGTTTTTAATGCTTTGAATATTTTATCGCTCTAATCCTCCTGGAGTTTATTTTTGAATGTAGTATGCTCCTTCCTTTGATTTCTTGTAAATTCAGCCAATTCAACCACTCATTAACCAAAGTATTCCTTTACCACTGGATTGTTTTGCCACCTTTGCTTTGCATGGCATATAGTTCTAAATTATATCCCAGACTCCTGAATTATTTGCCAGAGTGGTTTTACTAATTGTACACTAGCATCACAATACGCGGGAGCTTCGGAAAGATCGTGGGAGAATGGAATGAAAAGAGAAGATAATTTCCCATGAATTTTTGAAGCCTCCTCGTACAGGTGCTTTACAGTAAGTCGACATTAGGGTTTATAATGAATAAAAAATTCAACTGTGCTCGAAGAATGAGGGGCGTGACATTTCCTGGTTGAGACAAAAGCGAACAGGAGAGCAGAATACGAAAAGGATTGGTTAAACGATGAAACTGCAGCAAAGTGTTAGCTGTTATCACAAAAATGAACACACAGAATAATATTCTTGAACTTGGAAGTGGGAACTTCAGCCTTTCAAGGGCATCGATACTGCGGGGCAATATCCCCGCGCTCCCACGCGCGGAAAGGGGGGTCTGGGGTCTGCGGCGCCGCGGGGCACAAGCGGGGCGATGGGCTGCAAGGGAACGCCGAGGCAGAGGGGTCCCCGCGATGCGGCTGCGGGCCGCTTTGGAAGGCGGGGTACAAGGGCTCTGCGGTCCCTCAGGAGCCGCTAGGAGAGGCTCCAGAAAGGCGGCTGGAGGCCCCGGCCAGCCATGCAGCTCGCCGGGAGGCACGGGCGCGCGTGCTCCGTCGGTCCGGGCGGCGGCGGCGGCGGAGTTGGCCCTGAAAGTGGGCGGCGGGCGACAGGTGACCCAGCGGGGCTGCCACATCAGCTGGGGCTACTGACCGCGCAACTGATCCAGAGGAATGTGGAAGACAAAGGCATGAAGAAGGTGGCTTACCAACATGGATGGCTGGGGGAAATGTTGATAGGATTATAGAATGATGATGGAGGTGTTCCCATAATTGCAATGTTAGGCACAGAATATTTTTGTTTTGTTTACTTATAGAATTTAAATGGTCTACTTATAGTATTTAAATTGTTTTGTTTACTTATAGTATTTAAATGAGGCTGGCACATTTTGAGTAGTGTGCGTTTTAGTTTGATACTGTCAGATACAACTATGATTTTGTGATTGTTTTGTTTTAAAATTATATATGGTCAAAGAGTTGTGGAAAGGCGTTAAGTTCATAAGGGGTGGTCTGTGCTAGTTACATAAGTTCGTGTCGACTTGAAGATTTATAAAAGGACAGGTGTGGAGTCTAGCTTGTCAATCGGGTCACAGCATGGTGGTACCTCCTTGTGGGCATGGCCTTCTCATCAGGAAGGCCCTGGGAGCCTCTTCCGGTCTCTCTGCCTTCATTCCTGCTGCCTGACCCCGATGGCTGCAAGAGCTCCGGGGATGTGTACACAGCCATCAGATCCACACCACTTTGCACCCACTGGCCTGTGATATTCCTGCATTCGCCATTGTTTCATGTGGCTTTGTGAGCCTAAAGAGGAACTTATGGACTAGTGTAGGCCTTAGGAACTTGAGTTTGCCTTGGCTGGGATGTTTTCCTGATATATAATGCTTCTCGATAGAAAGCTCTTTCTTATACCTACATGAGTGCTCCTGGGTTTGTTTCTCTAGTCAACCTGGCCTAACACGCTCACTTTCATCTTTTTTTTTTTTTTGGTAGAGCTCCTTAACTTTTCCTATTTATTCTGCTTAGCCTTATATATTATTCCCAAAATATATAAATGTAATGTATTTCAGGCTCAAAGAGATATACTTCTTTCAAGGAAACATTGGTAAAACGATATCCCTACCTTGCTTTCTCTGTCTCGTGAAAAAAAAGTTTAAGCTGTGCACTCTCCACGTGTCTATCCAAAATCATTCTTTACAAGGCTCTTTGTGAACTTTACGATTACTTGACCCAGGAAGGGAATATTTGAAAATGACATATGCTACTCTAGGCAAGGGGAATTCTATGCAATTTATGATAAAGTAATTATACTATCATACAAATGAGATGTGTAATATGACCCATCAATAAAATATATTTATATATATGCAACAAAAATTTTATGAGGGTTCTCGCTCTGATTTTTGGATTTCTCCATCTTAGAATTCTCTGAGAATTATTTCGTAGGTGTCATACATTTCATTTTCCTTCAAGTCATTTGATTGCATTATAACTTAAGGTATATTCTCAGAGAAGATCTTACTCATTACTGTTCGTATAGAGTAACTTATGGAATTATTTTCAGTTAAAATTCCCATACGGCATACCTTAATGAATAATATCTGAAGGTCTTTTCCTTATATATATATTTCAAATTGCTGCTCACTTTGATTAAATTGGTTAGGCCCAGAATTGTTTTATTTGTAATTTTTCCTTTTATCTGTTTATCAATTTTATTTATTTATTTTACGTTAAAATATTTCCCAGGAGGCTAAAACTTTTAGATGGTACTTTCTGATTGGAGCTACAAACCCCACAGCCAGCAGTTTGTATCCACCACTCAATCCCAGTGGGAAAGATGGAGAGAGACCTCTGTCCCTCTGAAGATTTACAGTCTGGGATAAGAGGGAAGTCCTGCTCTGTTCTACAAGATCACTATGAGTCTGAATCAACTTGAGGGCTGTGAGTTTGTTGGAGGGATTTATTTATGTATTTGGTTTGCGTTGGTTATTTTAACCACAATTCATCCTGTTCCAGCTTTATCCTATTTCTTTTTTTTCTATTCCAACAAGTAATTGCAGATCAGATCATTATGAACCATAAAATTTTCTTTAGCTGATTTAGCTTATTGCACTGTGAAGCGCAGGGTCAGCAGTTCAAACTCACCAACCCATCATGAAAGAAAAATGAGGCTTTCTGCTCCCATTAAGAGTTACAACCTATACCATGTTCAGCCTTCATTCTGGTTTCACTAATTCCTCTCAGTTACCTTGGCCTTGGTCACTCCCTACGACGGATGAACCCCTCAGGACCAGCGGTGGGAGTGGCGACACCGGGAGGCAAGGGGGTGTAGAAAGAGAGAACCGGTCTTGGGGATGTATGGGGAACCTCCTCTCTGGGAGATGGGCAAAGGGAAGGTGGGTGAGAGCAGACGCCGGGCAGTGTGAGGTAAGATAAAATAATTATTTATAAACTACAACGGGTTCAGGGGAAAGGGGGGCGTGACCAAGCCCGCCTGGTCACGTGACCACGCTTACCTGCGCAAGTGACCTTACAAAGAGTGCACGTGACCATGCCCACCTGCGCACGTGACCCGCCAACCAGCACACGTGACCACGCCCACCTGTGCACGTGACCACGCCCGCCCGCTCACGTGACCGCCCAAGCACGTGACCAAGCTCACTCGCGCACGTGACCACTCGCACAACTCCACATGACCAGGCTCACCCACGCACGTGACCATGCCCACACACGCACGTGACCTGCCAACCAGCGCACGTGATCACGCCCACCTGCGCACGCGACCAGGCTGGCCCGCGCATGTGACCACGCCCGCCTGTACACGTGACCCGCCAACAAGTACACGTGACCCGCCAACAAGCGCACGTGACCGCGCCCTCCTGCGCGCGTGACCACGGGCGCGTGAGCATGTAACCACCCCAAACTTTGCACGTGACTACGGGAACTTGCGCACGTGATCATGCCCACCGCGCACGTGACCACGCGCACCTGCGCACGTGACCGGGCTCACCCGCGCACGTGATCCCTCGCACCACTCCACGTGACCAGCCTCACCCGCGCACGTGACCACGCCCACCTGTGCACGTGACCCACCAACCAGCGCACGCGACCACGCCAGACTGCGCACGTGACTGCGGGCACGTGCGCACGTGACCACGCCCACCCGCGCACGAGACCAGGCGGGTCCCCGCACGTGACCACGCCCACCTGTGCACGTGACCCACCAACCAGCGCACGCGACCACGCCAGACTGCGCACGTGACTGCGGGCACATGCGCACGTGACCACGCCCACCCGCGCACGAGACCAGGCGGGTCCCCGCACGTGACCACGCCCGCCTGCACACGTGACCCGCCAACCAGCGCACGTGACCACACCCACCTGCGCGCGTGACCACCCCAAACTGTGCACGTGACTACGGGCACTTGTGCACGTGACCATGCCCACCCGCGGACGTGACCATGCCAACATCTGCACGTGACCACGCCCACCTGCTCACATGACCAGACCCACCTGCGCACGTGACCACATCAACCGGTGCGCGTGACCACGCCTACCTACGCACGTGACCACGCCAACCTCCGCCCCTGACCACGCCCGCCTGCGCACGTGACCAAGCCAACCAGTGCACGTGACCACGCCAATGTATTCACATTAATTTCATTATCAGTATGTTCATGCCACTCTATAAAATAATTCTAAAGATTAGTTAGCAATATTATTATTATTCATATTTTTCCTGAACATTACATGGGAAATTAACTTAGCAAAGCCTAGAAACTAATAACTTCATAGCTTTTTTTAAAAACTTACTCTGTCTTCTTTAGATGTCTACATCTTCTTATTAGTATCTTACTTCCCAATACGAATACAAATGCACATAATCTCATGTCAACTTGAAGATTTATCAAAGTACAGGGTGCAGTGTAGCCTTCCGATTATGCCTAATGGTATCTCCTTGTGTGCGTGGCCTCCTGCTACGGCGAGTTCTGGGAACCTCCTCCTCTCTCTCTCTCTGGCTTCGGCTTCCTGTTGCCTGACCCTGGTGGCTGCAAGACCTCTGGAGATGTGCACACGGCCATTCGATGCACAAGACTTTGCACCCACCCACCTGCGACATTCCTGCCGTCAGCAACAGTGCATGTGGCTTCATGAGTCTGGAGAAGAACTTATGGGCTACTATCAGACTTATGGACTTCAGTTGGACTGGGTTGGGATGTTTTCCTGATTCACAATTACTTCCTGATAGAAAGCTTTTTCTTACACCTATATGAATGTCACTGGATTTGTTTCTCTAGTCAACCTGGCCTTACACAATATGGTACCTAGGGAGTGGAATACTAGAGAAACAAATCATGAAGGCGGAGAGAGGATGTTTGCCTGACCTCTGCTTTCTGGTAGTCTTTTCTCTTTGACTAGTTGGAGGTCAAATATAGTCCTGTATTTTACTTGTTCTCTTCTGGGAAGGACATGGGAAGTGAAGGTTCTGATGCCCAGAAGTGGTATTTGGTTATTTCTGTCTGAAATTTTGTAAAAATGAATGTGACAGGTGTAAATTTTGCATTCAGGGGGCAAAAATACGCTTCGAACTTCTCTGAGGCCATGCTGGTTAGTCAAACTGGGTGACCAGAGGCCTGGTCCTAGCTTGGTGCCACCAGAGGCCTAAGACCATAATACATGTGAATGGGATAGTTGAGATCAGAAAGGATTCAATTGGAATGTTTTCAGAATGTGTTTAGTATCTGACTGTATTAGGATTACATCGGTCTTTTCTAGCTATTTTTATTGCTATAACGCATACTAGCAATGATTCGTGGAAAATATGAATAGAGCATCCGGCCACTGACACCTGTGGACCTCGTTCACAGGGAGTAGAGTTGCAAACACGAGCAGATTGCCTGGTCTCAAGTTTAAAGAGCTGTGGGAAGCTGACCCGCCAACCAGCACACGTGACCACGCCTATCAGCGCACGTGACCACGCCCACCTGTGCACGTGACCAAGCCCACCCGCTCACGCGACCGCCCAAGCACGTGACCAAACTCACCCGCGCACGTGACCACTCGCACAACTCCACATGACCACGCTCACCCGCGCACCTGACCACGCCCACCTGCACACGCGACCACGCTGTACTGCGCACGTGACTGCGGGCACTTGTGCACATGGCCACGCCCACCCGCGCACGTGACCAGGCTGGCCCGCGCATTTGACCACGCCCACCTGCGCACGTGACCCGCCAACCAGCCCACGTGAACACGCCAACAGTGCAAGTGACCACGCCAGACTGCACACGTGACTGCGGGCATTTGCCCACGTGACCACGCCCACCTGCTCACGTCACCAAACACACCCGCGCACGTGACCACGTGCACCTGCGCACGTGACCGGGCTCACTTGTGCACGTGACCGCCCAAGCACGTGACCAAACTCACCCGTGCACATGACTACTCGCACCACTCCACGTGACCAGGCTCACCCGGGCACGTGACCATGCCCACCTGCGCAGTTGGCCCGCCAACCAGCGCACGTGACCACGCCTCCCTGCCCACGTGACCATGCCAGACTGCGCACGTGACTGGGGGCACTTGTGCACGTGACCATGTCCACCCGCGCACGTGACCAGGCTGGCCCACGCATGTAACCACGCCCGCCTGCACACGTGTCCCGCCAAACAGCGCACGTGACCACGCCCACCTGTGCGCGTGACCAAGCCAACCAGTGCACGTGACCACGCCAATGTATTAACATTAATTTCATTATCAATATGATCATGCCACTCTATAAAATAATTCTATAGATTAGTAAGCAATATTATTATTCATATTTTTCTGAACATTACCTGGAAAATTAACTTAGCAAAGCCTAGAAACTAATAACTTCATGGCTGTTTTTTTAAACTTACTCTGTCTTCTTTAGATGTCTTCATCTTCTTATTAGTATCTTACTTCACAGTACGAATACAAATGCACATAATCTCATGTCATCTTGAAGATTTATCAAAGTACAGTGTAGCCTTCCAATTATTCCTAATGGTATCTCCTTGTGCGTGGCCTCCTACTACGGAGAGTTCTGGGAACCTCCTCCTCTCTCTCTCTGGCTTCGGCTTCCTGTTGCCTGACCCTGATGGCTGCAAGACCTCTGGAGATGTGCACACAGCCATTCGATGCACAAGACTTTGCACCCACCAACCTGCGACATTCCTGCCTTCAGCAACAGTGCATGTGGCTTCATGAGTCTGGAGAAGAACTTATGGGCTGGTATCAGACTTATGGACTTCTTTTGGACTGGGTTGGGATGTTTTCCTGATTCACAATTACTTCTTGATAGAAAGCTTTTTCTTACACCTATATGAATGTCACTGGATTTGTTTCTCTAGTCAACCTGGCCTTACACAATATGGTACCTAGGGAGTGGAATACTATAGAAACAAATCATGAAGGCGGAGAGAGGATGTTTGCCTGACCTCTGCTTTCCGATAGTCTTTTCTCTTTGACACCCTCCGTTGTCCCGCTTCCGGATGCTCTATCCGACAGCCAAGTGCCATCCACTGCACTTCCGGTGGATATTATGATTTAACGATCCCTGCAGGAACAGGAAGAAGACAGACAAGTTTGGTGCCCAGTTATCACCACCTATCACCACCTCCTGACCGGACCTATGTATGGGCAGGAAGCAGAGGAGGGTTAGGACCAACCAACCAACCAACCAACCGCCCCTGTAGGTTTCTGAGTGGGTACAACGAGAAGGAAGGACTGACTGGTCTGTGCCAAGAAATTTGGAAAACAGCTACCTACCCATTTGGCCATCCACTGGAATAGAGCTGTACATATACATGTCCACTCCAAGAAGGGTATTCTTGTAGAATGTTCAAATTATTGAAAAACATTATTCTAGTTTATTTATTTTTTTACTAATTGGGATTTAGTGCAGATGTGTATTTCATATCATTCCACATATCAATCATGGAGAGTAGAATTGTAGAATTGCTACCACAGACAGTTCTCAAACAATCTTTCTACACTGACTCCTTGACATCTTTTTTACCCATGACCACTACTGTATCCCTGTCCCCATGGACCCCTAATTCTACTTTCTGTCCCTATAGGTCCATCAATACTGGGTTTCATTGAAGAACATTATTAATAGCCCATGCAAATAAAAGTGTGCTGGCTGTAATACAAAAAAAAAAAACAGTTGTAGTGGTACTGAAAGGGAACTGCCTGACCTTCAAATTGGATTTGTCAAAGGGTACAAAACAAGGGATATCATTAATGATGTCAGATGGATCTTGGCTGCAGGCAAGAACACGAGAAAGATGTCTAACCTGTTTTTTTTATTGACTATACAAAGGCATTTATCTTTGTGGGTCATAATAGCCTATGGATAACATTGCCAAGAATGGGAATGGCAGAACATACAGTTGTGTTCATCTGGAAACTCCCCATAGACCAAGAGGCAGTCAGCCAATCACACAGTTTACAGTCACATGGCTTAGTCAGGGGAGGTGCTCGCTAAGGCGGTGTCCCTGCACATATTCACTCTGTACATGAACAGATCATCTGAGAAGAGGGACTCTGTGAAGGAGAATGCAGCGTCGGGATTAGAGGGTGATTCATCAATAACCTGCAGCATGCAGGTGCCACAGCCGTGGCTCCATGTGGAAAGTCACAAGGACATGGAGCGCTGACTGAAGAAGATAAAGACTGCAGCCTTCACTCAGGAGGGGTTGCATCTCAAAAAATCTTCATAACTGGACACCTTTCGGCAGCAACACGATTAACAGAGAAAATGTGAACCTGAAGGATTTCAGCTTGCTGGTATCCACAGTTTCCTCTCATGGAAGCAAAAGTCAAGAAAGCAGATGATGGATTGCATGGGCAAACCTGCTGCCAAATACCTCTTTAAAATCAAAGATGTTATTTTGAGGACTGATGTGCACCTGACCCAATTAATGGAATTTTCTATTGATTTACATGATAACAGAAGAAAAATGAAGAATTAATTTCTCTGGGTTGTGGTATTGGCATGTCATACCAACTGCATGGACTCTCAGAAGTTTGAACAAGAGGAAAAAGAATATCCAGAAAGCTCCTTGGAAGAGGGAATGGTGGTATTCCGTCTTACATACTTTGAATGTCGCATCAGAAGGGGCCAGTCTCTGATGAAGGACGTTATGCCCGGTAAAGAAGAGGGTCATCCTAAAAGAAGGGTCCATCAACAAAGTGGACCTCTGCAGTGGACTGAGACACAGCCACAGGTGTGAGGAAGGCACAGGACTTGGCATGGTTTCCTTCCGCTGTGTGGAGGTGATTTGACCAGTACCCCCTGCTTTTCCTTCATGCTCACTTTTGTCAGGGCTCCTGGTGCCTGACACCTTGCCTTGTGCCCCGCACCATCATCTAGTGGGCTCCGTTGGCTTCCCAACGCTGCAGGCCAGTAGTCGTCTCGCACCTGTTTGTCCTGTTTCTGTTGCCCCCCTTTGCTGGTTTGGTTCATGGCCTTTTGATCATCTCCGTCTCAGAGAGAGAAGTATAACACTGTGCTGAGACAGAGGTGGTCTGATTGGCACTTAAGCCTTATCTCCTGCACTGGAGAGGTCCCCAAGGGAGAGAGAATGGGAGAAAGCAGATGTGCCCTCAGAAACCAGCCTGATCAGGTGGTCTGGGTCAGGAGGTTCAGGGAGGCCAGTTAACCTGTTGTTTGGTTACTCGAACATAGGTGTTGCTACTGTGTTGATTCAGAGGCTTCTGCAGGAAGTGAGCCTGGCTCAGTGTGGCCAGCCTCAATGTGGAGCTGCTGCCTCAAATTCCCTGCTTCTTCCCTGTGTAATCTGTGAACCCTTATTTCCCCAGGATTCACTGACATGCCCCGTCGGAGCACCCAGACTATGTGTCTGGAGGAAGGTCCAGGTACCAGTGGTGGACTCGTGGAGCTACAGGTGACACAGCCTGCATTACCACCTCTGGAGTTGATCCTTCCCCAAAGGTAGTCTCACAGAATCCCAAGGTCAGAGTCCGTCCTTCCTCAAAGAGTGTCCCACAAAACCCCATGCTCAGAGTTTATTCTTCCCCAAAGATCGCTGTCCATCCTTCCCCAAAGCTGGTGCCATAGAACCCAATGTTCAGAGTTCCTTCTTCCTCAAAGATAGTCCTGTAGAAACCCACGGTGGGAGTTCATCCTTCCGCAAAGGTGGCCCCGTACAACCCCACAGTCTGGGATACCCTTTCCACCATGGACCCTGGAAAGTAAAGGCAACAAAGGCCCAGTAGGAGGAGGTCCAGCCTTCTCTTCACCCCTCAGAGCACACAGATTCGACATTTCTGAAAGTTAACAGCGTTCATCCCAGGTTGCTTCTACAAAGAGTTTGGCTTTCTGGTAAACAGGAAAGGCACCCACAAATACCCAGGCTTATGTGGGCACCATCCCTGGCCTGTGTCTGAGTAGAGCTTGGGCTCACTTGCCCATGAGGCTGCCCAGGTTCCCAGCAGCCTCTTCCTGGTGCTTTCCTGTCTCCACACAGGTTGTGGGGTTCTGAGCAGCAGCATCCTGGTTCTGCATTTCAGACTTTGGTTTTGAAAGGGCTTCAGGGGGTTGCAGGCAACCTGGAAAAGGTTTTCCTGTTGATGGTGGGTGGGTTTGATGTGCACCTTCCTCATGGCATTTCCTGAGGGGCCCTGCCTGCAGAATGCACTTCTCTGCTGGTCAGAGGTTCAAACCCACCAGCTGCTCCCCAGGAGAGAGATGTGGCAGTCTGCTGCCATAAATATGTTCAGTCTTAAAACCCTAATTGGGACACTTCTGCTCTGTCTGACACAGTGTCATTTGGGTCAGAATTGACCCAGTGGCAACATTTGTAAAAATACTATCTCATAGGGGCTTGAGCCAACTTCTCTGGCAGCTCTGGGTTTCTGCACAGGAGAGGGAAGTACTCAGTCCCTGGTGAAATCACTTTAATGGAGGGGAAGTTCTCGGTCCCTGGTGAAATCACTCCCTAACGTGGCTCTGGTTTCTACACAGGAGAGGGAAGTTCTTGGTCCCCGGTTACTCCCTTTGTAGACACAGCTCTGCCAGAGGGTTTTTCACAGTGTGGTGAAATTGCTTGAGTCCCTAAAGCTTGGCGGATGCCCCAGGGCACTTGTGTGAGGAATGTGCTCACCCCAGCTGCGCCTCTGCTCAGATGCTGCTCAGAGGTGGGATGAGCGCCATCAGCGTTGCCTTCAACGCTTCGGTGGCCTTTTCTATTATAGGGATGCTGACTGGCAAATCCAGCAGGGCACCGCCCAGTTGTTCCTGGACCTGATCCAGGGGAGGCAGCGCATCCCTTCTATACTGGGTGCAGGGACCGAGAGCCAGATGGGATTTGTCTTCAGTGTGTGGGGACCACAAGTCCTCCATGCAGACTGCAGGTGGTCTGCCTTGTGGGGTACGCAGACAGTGTCCCGTTGAGTGTCTGCTTGTCAGCTCTGTAGGTCTTCAGGGGTGTATTCAAGTTCAGACAAATCTAATTTTCAGTTGGGGTCCAGAGTTGAGGCTTTGAGCTGGAGGGTCTCTGCTGCTACTTGAGCAGCAAGCTTCAGGCAGAGGCAGGCAGTAGCCAGCGCATCAGCCCAGTGGTTGCCCAGGACCTGAGGTGTCTTGACATTTTGGAGCTCGGGTGATGTGTGACAACTCCCTGTGTGGTGTGTGACAGACAGCTGGGTGGTGTGTGACAGTCCCCCCTTGTGGTGTGCACACACACACACACAACCCCCAGTGTGTGACAGCCCTGTGCCTTTTCTTTCTCTTTTTCTTCCTTGGAAATGCCTGTCCAGGTCTTGGAACAGTAACAAACTCCCTGGGGCTGGGACTGGCATTGGCCCACTCCAGCTGCATGGTCCATGTGTCACAGGTAGGAAGGGGGGCTTGGATAAACCCCTACATGTGTTGCCACAGAAGTTGGGTCTCTGCCTGCTGCTGACGTCAAGCCAAAAGGTCTGCTCCAGTGCAGGCTTTGGTGAGAAGGGAGCGTTTTATTGGGAGCAGACTAACACAGGACACAGAGGGATTCTTCTAACCGCCTTCCTGAATGCAGACAGGAGGGACATTGAGTCACTGGGGAGAGAGTGTGGAGAACGTTGAAGTGGGGTTTGTGCATTGGTCAGTCAGTGTCACGCTTTCAGTACTGGGGGTCATCCCTGGCCAGTGGTCCTCGTGTCCAGACAGTGAGATCACCAAGACAGCACAGTGTAGCGGTTTTTCTCAGTTCTCTCTGACTCAAGATCATCAGTTTTAGTGAAGTTTTTCTTAAGCATTCTTATTTCTATTTGAAAATCAAAAAGTAATGATCTATTTAAAAATTTAAAAATCATTTCATTGGGGGCTCATACAAATCATTACAATCCATACAGATCAATTGTGTAAAGCACATTTGTACATTCATTGCCCTCATCATTCTCAAAACATTTGCTTGCCACTTAAACCCCTGGCATCAGTTCCTCATTTCCCCCCACCATCCCCATTCCCCCCTCCCTCATGAACCCTTGATAATTTATAAATTATTATTTTGTCTTATCTTACACTTTCCAACGTCTCCCTT
This sequence comes from Tenrec ecaudatus, assembly GCF_050624435.1. Taxonomy (NCBI): domain Eukaryota; kingdom Metazoa; phylum Chordata; class Mammalia; order Afrosoricida; family Tenrecidae; genus Tenrec; species Tenrec ecaudatus. The sequence continues at coordinate 41,921 of NC_134537.1, read as the reverse complement.
CACCCACTTTTCTGTTGTCGGTCTTCCAGGGATGAGGTTATATGTAGATGCCTGTAATCGGTTCCCCCTTTACACCCTACCTTCCCTCCACTATTTAAATTTCCATTGCTAAAAGAAAACTTGGATGAAGCATATGGAAATAATAAAATTATGTAAATTTCAGTTTATAATAAAACTAATCTCCAAACCCACTCTTTGCCATCTCACTGAGTGCATGGATGCTACTCCCAAGCCTCCCTGGACACTTGAGACAGCCTGTCCTGACATCCTGCCTGTTTGTTTTTCAGACCAGAGTTGGCCCAGGCTGTGTCCTTCTTCCCCGGAGTCACGTCTGCTGTGGAGCTGAGCCCACCCCTTCTAACCGGCCAGGTGAGGCCTCCCCCAGACCCTGTGTTACCTCTCCTGAAGTCCCAGTGCCTGGCCCAGAGGAGAGACACTGCTCCTGCCTGTGCATAGCGCCCCTGAGGTGCAGAGGAACTTAGTACTTGGTGGTGGTGAGGGCTTGCAGGTGGAAGTGGAGGAGGGGTTTTTGAGGAGAGGAGGGAGTGCACTGTGTGGGAGCCACTGGACTCAGGAAGCTGGTGAAGTCTGGCATCCAGGACGTCCTCTGGGCTGGAAAGTCAGGACTCTGAGGACACCTGGAGGCAGAGGAAGGTGCTGTGCTTGGTTACAGGTGCAGCGGCCTGCTGGCCAAGCCTCCAGTGATGCCATCTGAGGGGTGCAGATGCTCTGTGAATTCTCCAGCAGCAGTCTGGACTAAGCTTCTCTTGGGGAGGTGGCTGGCACTTCATGGGGAGCACATGTGCCTCGTCTGGATGTTCAAGACAAGCTGCAGCTTCTGATCCATAGAAGAAGCTACTCCCAGACTCCTTGAGAAACGTAGTGATGTTCCTGCACACGGCTGTTTTAGAATAGTTTGATCTTGGACTAGTTTGGTATTTGAGACTGTTCCTGAGGTCACAAGGTAAAGGCAATTTAGTTTCACTCAGGCAGGGACAGACAAGAGTCCACTCTTTGGACAAGATCTGATCAGTTCACACTGCACTGCCAGCCACCTTCCCACCTGCACGGTGGTGCAAGGCAAAACTCCCCCAGTTCTATTTGTGGTTGTCAACGCTCAACATTTGTGTGTTTTGATTGCTTCTTCTCTGAGAAACCTAGAGGCAAACCCTTTGATGATGGTCCAGGTAGAGTAGGATAAGGGGTTTCCACTTCCAGTTGTAGTTCATTGAGTTTATGATAAAAATGTTCGCTAGCATTAAATGAAAATTTATGAAAGCATTCATGATCTGAACTTTTCTTTTCATTTCCGTCTCACCACTATGTGCATGCACAGTTTTCCATCCAGCCATCCACACCACCATCCAGTCACCCCATCCCAGTTGTCAGGTGCTGTTGAGTGTGTTTGACCCCTGTCGACTTTCAATGTTCGACATTGCAAAACACGGCCTGCGCCGCACCATCTTCACTGTTACTGGGATTGAGCCCATTGTGGCCTTCAGTGTGTCCGTCCATGTGCTTGAGGGTCTTCCTCTTTTTCACTGGCCCTCTGCTTTACCGAACAGGATGTCTTTTCCAGGCAGTCGTCTGGTGATGTCATGTCCGACTGTGCGACAAAGATTTACCATCCTTGCTTCTGAGGAGCATTCTGGCAGTCCTGCTTCCAAGGCGACTGGTTTGCTGTTCAGCAAGTCTGTGGTCCCTTCAGCCTGATTCAGAGTGCCAATTTAGGGTTTCACAGACCAGATCTTTACAGAAGCAGGCAGCCGTACCCTTTAGCTGCAGAGAAACAGGTGCCTTGGAACTACCAGCCTCCCAGTCAGCAGCACCCACTGGGGTCATTGTCAGAGCAGAGTCTCTTTGCATCCTTGGCTAGCACTTCATGAGTTGGGTGTGTACTCAGGTACCTGTATGCTTCTGAGGTGCTCACAGATTGGGTTCCAGAAAAACTTTAAACCCTTGCTGATGGCACAGAACAAGCAGACTCTCCACCTAAGGGGATGCATTAGACAAAGGATGATTCCATATCCCATGTTTGGTACCAGCCTCCCTAAAACCACAGGAAAAATAATTATTCTTCAGTGAATAAAATGGTTGTTTTTTCTTGAGTAAAGTGGTTAATGCCTGCCTCCTCCCAGCAAGTTTAATGCCCTGTGTGTAGATGTGTGAGTCCGCTGCTGTGCAGGGTTCCCTTCCTGAAGAAAGCTCCCAGTAACCTTCCAGAACCGATGAATGATCTGATCTCCTTGGAAGACCCTGATAGACAACATCTACTGGCCTGAACCAGTAGAAATTTTCTCTTGCTGATCATTCAGTTGCTTGACTGTTTTGCTCCATATTTGATTTATGGCTTATGAGAGCTTGAACAGTGTGTTAGGCAGGGTTCACTAGAGAAACAAAACCAGAACATTTGCATTTGTTTTGGGGTTTTTTTAATATGAAAGAGCTTTATAATCAAGGGCCATTTCATATTGAGAAAACATTCCAGCCCAGTCCAGATCAAGTTGTTAAGTACGTAATTAGCCCATATGTCTAATAACAATCTATAAAGTCCTCTTTAGACTCACTAAACACATGCAATGATGCTGAATGCAGGAAAATCACAGGCCAGTGGGTGGGCAGTCTTGTGGATCCAGTGGTGGTGTAAGCATCTCAGTACTGGCAGGGGTGTCCACATGTTTTCTCCAGCTGCCAGGGCTCTGGCTACATCATGGTAAGTCCATTTGGCTTTTCCTCTAGAATGTCTTGCAGGGAGTGAGTCAAAAGTTATGATTATATATAAAAGGGTGGGTTTATACATTGAGAATGAATATAACATTAACCGAGCAGTGTAGAAGACTTAGTTGAACTCACTTTCATGCAACCGTTAACATACTGGAAATCCTTCAACTGAACTGGGATGCCAGTCCAAGGTCAATGAAGCAGACATTGGAATCTTCCCTCAGGCAAGACAGGCCAAGTCTGCCTGAAGGCAGCAGACAGCAGGGTTAGTCAGCAATTGTCAGTAGCACGGGAGCTTAGGAAAGCCCCCTATACTGCCACAGGATCCACCAGCCTCAAGCTCAAGCAATGTACACAGCAGCAGCCTGGCAAAGCAGGTCTCAAAGAAGCCTCAAGCTCTAGCCATACCATCCATGGGTTGGCTTGGCCCACGGGTAGTGCAGTCCAGGTTGGGGTAAAGCATAGCTCAAGCTGGTCCCATGACCAGGCAGGAAGAGAAAAGGGAAGGGGCCTAGGAAAGTCATTTCTCTCTTTGCCCTCTGATTAAGTTTCAACATGATTAAACTCTGCCCACGTGTTCTGATTGGCCTACTTGGCAAAATAGCCCTATCACAGAGAATGTGAGTCTTTCCTCTCAGAGCCTTGTGAGGCCTTCCTGTTGAGGTTATCGATCATCTTTCTATCAATCATCTGTCTTCAAACACATGCAATGATGCCAAATGCAGGAAGAACACAGGCCAATGGGTGGAAAGTCTTGTGGATCCAGTGGCAGTGGAAGAATCTCAGTGCTGGTGTGGGCCTCCACATGGCTCCTCCAGCTCCAGGACTCTCGCATAATTCCACGTGTCTTGCCATCAGGAATATCAAGCAGAGTGTCTGTGTCCCTCCTCCAGCAGGCTATTTATCTCCGGAGCGCCTCCAAATGAGGTCATCAAGCTGCAACCTGATTGGTAAGGTAAATTCCACCCCTTCACTCTTAGTAGTCTCAAGTTCACACCATATTACATAACTACCACAGGCACCGTATGCATTGTATAGCAACCACATCTCTTGCAGGTTCGAACTTGAACATTCAGAAACAGCTCTGGTGGCCCTCTCAAAGATGGTGGCCAAACATTGGGCTTTGAATCCATGTCGGTCTCCACAGTCCTGTCACTAACCCAGCTACTGCACCATGCTCCTTGAAGGACCCATTATGTCTATCCAGGGACTCTCATGACAGGACTTCAGCCTCTAAACTTCCCATTTTAGTTACTGTTTAGGTTCGCCCCAATTTTTAAAACTTGTGTATGTTCTGCTTTGATTTGTCTGCCATGACCAAACCAGTTGGAACCAATTCCAAGCTCTAATTTGAACTGTAAATCTTTTCATGAGTGGTGGTTGAGCACTCAACTCTTTGTGCCACCCAAGAACTCCAGTTCCATATATTTCCTGTGTTCGGCCAGGTTGACTAGAGAAACAAAGCCAGAGACACTCATATATGTGTAAGAAAGAGCTTTATATCAATAAGTGCTTATATATCAAAGACACATCCCAGTCCAGTACAACTCAAGTCCAAAAGTCAGATACTAGACCATAAGTCCCACTTCAGACTCATAAAGTCACATGCAATAATACAGAATGCAAGATCATAGGCCTGTGGATTCTAAGTCCCATGGATCCAATGGTGGTGGAAGCATCTGCAGGGCAGTGGTAGCAACCAGGGTCAGCCAGCAGGAAGGTGAAGGCAGAGAGTGAGGGAGATGCCCCTGAGAAGGCCACTCCCACAAGGAAGCACCATCAGGCTGTAACCTGATTGACAGGCTCAATTCCACCCCTACATGTTTATATAGCTTCAACTTGGCATGAAATTATGTACCTAATACACTCCCTCACCAACCTCAGAAACTCAGGTGTTTATGATATAAAAGTAAAAGAGAAGGGCTCAATAGAAAGTAGATGTTTAGAAATTTATGATGGCAACATGTACAAATATGCTTGATGCAATTGATATGTGGATTGTGGTAAAAGCCTTAAGAGCCCCCAGTAAAAAAAATTTTAAAGCCCCCAATAAAAAGATTTTTCATAAAAGTGAAAGAGAAATACAAATAGAACTATCAAAGACACCAAATAGAGAATAACAAATATAACTAAATGGGAATCACAAACTACTCATGATCCCTTTGGGTGATATTGTTTCATAGACGAGAAATGTTATCATCGCCATAGAAAGAGGTGGACATGAACTGCTTTCTTATCCAGGTACAGACAACAAGCTTTTGATCCTCCTTCCACAACGAGTTGATAGATACATTTTTCTTGTATTATAATTGTGTTTTATGTGAAGGTTTACACAGCAAGTTTGTTTTCCAATCAACAGTTCCCACACCGTTGTTGAGTGACCTTGGTCACACTTCTTGCAGTGAGGTAGCAGCTGCCTGTTTACTCCCTGGGCTCCCTATTTTCTTTTGTCCACTTTCCCTGTCTCCTCCTCTTGGGTTTTGGGCAAATGTTACCCTTTCAGTTTTGTAGTGTGGATTGTCCCCAGACCACATTTTTCACTGGGTTTGTGGTGGGTTTTATAGTCCAAGGTAGCATTTGGTTGAAAGTTGATTTACAGAGGTGCCTTTGGTTTCAAGTTAGAAGTTGTACTCTCAGGGCAATAGTCTTCCAGGTTCCTCCAGTGTCTTTCGGTCCAGTAAGTCTGGTCTTTAACTTTTATTCTATATTCCCACCTATTTTAACCTTGACCTTCGATTATGATCTTGGTTAGAGATCTTTGATTATGATCTTGGTTGGCAGTTGGTATTGGGGTCCACCTAATTATTCTCTTCTTAGGTTCTAGGAGGCTGTGGTCCAAGGGTACTGTTATTCCTTGAGGCTAATTGCTTCCTTGAATCTTTGTTTTTCCTTGTCCTCCTATGTTCCAGGATGGAAGGGTCCAATACTAGCTTCCTAGAAAAAGTAACATAATCTTAAGAGAAATGGCTGTTATATCCATCATCATTTCCTACACAAAGGACGTGACAGGGTGAGTTGACAGAACCCCTGGATCCACAATATGATCAATTTGGGCCACGTGTCATCTGGACTCCATGTGACCCATTTAACATCAGAGCTGTGCTTAATGCGGCCCTGCTATCTGTGGGGCAGAGGAGCTTATTCTCTCTAGTTAATCACTGAAATTAAAATTGACTGTTCCGTTTCACTCCCTCAGCTATGGTGGATAGATTTGAACTGAGCAGCATTGGAAATTTTTTGACTGAACAGAGGGAGACTGCCATGGGGAGGAGCTCCTCGGGACCCAGGCAGTAGTCCCCAAGGACTCCCTGTGCAGAGGGGATGCCCCTGAGGAACTGGTTCAATTTCTAGTGTAAATGGCCCAGGTCCTGGAGAGATGAGCTGCTCAGGGCTGAACAGCTGTGCTAGTTTGCTCAAGAGGACTGGGGACTGTGGTGGTCTGCTCTGCCTGAATGATTGCAACATCCCCAAAGAACTCAGGGGGCAGTTAGAACTCACTTGTTCTCTTGACTGTGTATTTACAGGAACTTTTTGGATGTCAGGGTCAAGGAAAGAGTGGCCCTAGCGCTTCAGAGCTCATGTGTGTGAGACAATCGTGGAAAGAAGCCTTTGCTGGGAGGTTGGAAGTGTCCTCTGGCCGGGAATTCACAGTGTTTCCAGATGGGAAAGCTGCCCAAGAGGAAGCTGAACTGGGTTGGCTTGATGGGTCAAGGTCAGAGTTTGTCGGGACAGAAGGCCCAAACGATATGTGTTCCCTGAAGAAGACCTCTCTGTCCATCTTCCAGCCCAATGAGTCAATGGCTGTCCCCTCAGAAAGCTCATCTGGGGGCTGCTGAAGCAGCCAGGGAAGCAGCACAGTCTTGGGTTCTGACCACTGCTCCTTGGGTGGCTGCCAATGGGCTTCATTGGGTGCTCTTTCCTGCACAGGAATAATAGCTTCTAGACATGTCTGCTGATAAAATTGACCCCTGTTAGGGCCTGTCCCTGGTGGCTGTAGGAGACAGAAGGCCCCACTGTGGCCAGGAGCAAACAACCTGGACAGTAGCCCTGGCTGGGGCAGGGACATCTGCAGTGCATGGTCACACCCTTTCCCAGGCTCTGTTACCCCTGCCCCTCCTCACCCCTGACATCATCCACAGCCTCCTGAACCCCCACCCCTCACCTTGATGGCAGCTGTCCTTATCCCACTGAGTTACCCCTCCCCATGCCCTCTGTTAGCCACATGACCTTCCCTCCCCATGCCATACTGCTCCTCTCCCCATGAACTCCTGTTAACTACATGACCTGCCCTCCCCACGCCACACTGCTCCTCTCCCCATGCCCTTCTGTTAAACACATCACCTGCTCCCCATCCCACCCCCCGCCTGCCATGCCATACTGCTCCTCTCCCCGAACACTGACATCACTGAGCTTCTGCTCTTCTTCCCCAGGACTCCCTACACATTCCCTGCCTCAGACAGCCTGCACATCAGCCCTCGCCACCTTGTGCCCTCAGGCCACTCAGGACCCCTGGGTAGGAAGGTGGACACTGAACATGAGTGCCACAATGAATTATGTTTGAAGAAGCTCAAATGGGCCCAGCCTCATGTAGCTCTTTGTGGCAACTTCTTAAGACTGGAAATCAGGAGAGTGGGCTATGGTGGTGAGGGTCAGGGGCAAGAAACCTTAAAGGTTGAGTGGAATGTCCCTCAGAGTCACATTGGGCAGGTTAGACTGAGAGCCCAAGCATCAGAGTCCACGGTCCCACCATCTCGGACCCTCAGAGAAAGCTCATGGTGTGAGGTGCTTTGTCATTTACAAACTGCTTCCAGCTTGTCCTCCGTGACATCGCAGGGAGGAGCGTCAGTCTGGATGAAATGAAACAGCGCACTGAGTTGGGCCTGGGCGTTCTGCCTGCCAATCCCCACGTTCCCTCCCAGGAGCCTGCTCCTCAGGCTGTTTTCCCACAGCTATGTGCTCCAACAAGATGGCAACTTGGCAGGCGCAAGAGATGATAGGATGAGCAGGGAAGGTGGCAGGCTAGTGGTTGAAGTCCAAAGATCCAGAGGTCAAGGAGACAGCTGCAGGATTCATACCAGGAGGAAAAGGCATGGCTTCCCAGGAGTTTGCTGAAATAAGAGAAAACTGCCTGTCCATTGCCCTCCACCCTCATCTGACCACAACTGCATAGCTGCTCACCATACAATTAGATTACATCCTACTGAGAACCCTGGCCCAGCCAAGTTTACATGAAACCTCTTGTCTATTTGGCACCTACACACTTCTCTGTAAACCAAACAGAATCTCCAAACAAAGACATACTCGCATGTAACATGACACAACTAACACGAGTACGACTGACAGCACACAACCCCATTTTCATCTTATATTGTATAAATGAACCCCAAATATTGGATGTGTACATGCAAAGAGGAAGCCCTCATAACAACTGTAGTCCTCGTCTCTGTAACTGATCATGTGGCTGGTCTGCTCTTTGGAGCTGCCTTCTTCCACCACCCACTCTGTATTCCCTTTGCCCTCACAAGTCCTGCAGCTGGTCCTGGTTCTTGGCCTGACTCAGTGACCGAATCTGTCACTCCTGAAGAGTCTGTGCCATTAGTAATCTTGTCAGAATTGTATTGTTGTAGTTTACCATGGACTTTAACCACAGAACATGGTAATTCCAAGAGACAACCTTGATACCTGCCACCATGGCCCCTTTGTTCCTGTGCCCACTGGGCAATGACAGCAGTGGCTGGGGAGAGAAGATGACTGGCTTCCACAGACAGGTGGTGCTCAGGACTCATAGTGAGCCTACATGGAGACACCAAGGCTGTGAATCTTTACATGAGCAAACAGGCTCATCTTTCTCCATCGGAGGGGCTGGTAAGCTTGAACCACTGACCTTGGTGTTAGCAGTTCAATGTCCACATGGAAGAGCAATTGACAATGATGTAAGAGTGGACAGTTTGTATTTTAAACAGTCTTTTAGAGATTTAATTTATGATTTTTTTGCTTATCAAGTCATTGGAAACAAACATATAGGGACCAAATAAATAACAACTATTCCTAAAGGGAAACATGATACCATATAGAACAGAATACAAAAATTTCACTCACTGCCATAAGTGCATGTCGATTTATTGTGACCCTATAGAACAGGGTAGAACAACTACCCGTGAGTTTCTGAGATTGTGACTCTTTACCGGAGCAGAAACCCTACCTTTCTCCCATGGAACGACTGGTGGTTTGGAACTGCCTACTTTGAGGTTAGAGGCTCAACGTAGAAGCTCTCTGGCACTAGGGCTCCCTTGGAGCTATAGATGTAATGAAATACTATAAAACAATGAGAATGGAAAAAAATGACACAATGATACATATTAACTGAAAATGAACAAGGTATTGCTACACACAGTTGTATAGGTATATCACCAAGAGCTTAGGACCAATAAATGGCAAAAGAAGTCAGACATAAAAAGAGCTCACATTGTATGAATTCACTTAATTAAGGATCAAAACTAGGAAAAATGGATTTCTGATGTTAGAAGTTGCGGACAGAGTCGGTGACTGGGAGGGGTTTCAAGTGGGAGTCTGCAATGTCGTTAGGTTCTCTTTTTCTATCTGTGAACTGGTTATGCATGTGTGCTTCTTTTGTAAAAGTGTTATGATATGTCCACATTTTTGCACATATATTCTAGGAGGAGAATGTAGAAGCACCGTATGAACTGTTATGAACAAGAGCTATCTTATTTGTAAAACCAAGGTATGAAATAGTATGAATCAAATATCAATTGGGTGAAAAGAAGGGGGAAAAAAGAAAAAGTGGAGATCCTAAAACCTTAAACCCAAAACATCCCCTAAAATCCTTTTGAGGAGCGCTATTGGTGTAGTGGTTACGTATTGGGCTGCGATCCACAAGGTCAGCAGTTTGAAACCACCAGCCGCTCTTCAGGAGAAAGGTGGGCCTTTCTACTCCTGTAAACATTACAGTCTCAGAAGCCCATAGCCGGTATTCACTATGAGTCAGCATTAACTTGATAGCAGCAGATTTTATTTTTGGAAAGCCTTTTTAAAGCCATCCAATTAAAAAAAAAGCCATCCAATAGCTGAATCAGTAAAGAAGATCTGCTTTAGACATTGTGTTCTTTTAAAGAATAATCTGTCTGTGATCAGATTGACACAGGAACTTGGAAGGTTAGGTGAAAAGTTTGAGGGGCAGTGAACTTATGTGTATGATGGAAATTTGGAATTGGAAAAGGACAGTGAGAATGGCTACATAATTTCAGAAATATAATGAATGTTAGCAAATTGTACATGTAGAAATGATCGAATTGGTATATATTTGTGTGTGCATTGTTTTAGATCAGGGAGAAGACTCGAAGTTCAAATATAATTTACAGAGACCCCCTTTTTAAATCTTGAATGGGACAAAGTCCAGAAAAAACAAATCATCTGGTTGAGGGAGACCGTAAGCATGAGGCCATAATGGGGACCGAGGGATCCACAACAGCTCGGTCACATGGAAAACAAAGGAAGCCCCTTTAAAAGTCACGTTCCCAGCAGATCAGACCATCGCAGTTGGAAATGTGACTACAGAAATGGGAAAAGGACCATGATTGGAGTAAATACATTATTGCAGATTAGAAAAGTTTACAGGACTGGTTCAGGGCCCTCCAACCATCTTGGTCAGGGCATGAACGTGCAACCTCAGTACCCCAATTCCCATCAAGAGCATACTCAGGCAAGTTCTTGAGGGCTAGACTACTCCTCACCAGGCTGGCCAGAGGAGTGGGTGGAAGCAAACAAACTCTGCTTGAGGGCAAAGCATTTTACGTTGCTAGTTCAGAGTCATGGAGCTCTAGTGCCATAGAAGGTTATGGGTTGGGCGGTTAACCACAAGGTTTCACTCTTCAAAACCACCAGCCAGCTCCAGGGAAGAAAGATGAGGCTTTCTACTCCAATAAAAATATATAGTCTGGAGATAAAAAGCCCCAATGTAAGTTAACTGGGTTGATTCCTACTAGAGGGATACTGTATGTGAGTCAGATGCTTGCAAGGTCCCTCAAGGCAATGCTGCCAGACTGCAGTCTCTGCTCCCTGCTGGTGGAGACAATGGATTGCTTCTCTCTAAAACTTGGAACCATTAGCTTGGTTCCAGTAGGTGGAGCTCACACCCTACTGATAATGGTTCATATGGAGATCCAGAAAACAGGTCAAAGTTAAGCTGCCATTCTAAATCTAGGATCTGCCCATTTTGTCACGTGTATACCCCCATCCCTCCTCTTCCTATTGCATGTATGCCCCTAGACCACCCCTTCTCACTGCTGTATAACATAGTGCAACTCCTTCCTGTGATGTATGTCTTTACCCTCCCGTTTCCAATTCCCCTTGTCTTCCTTCCCTTCCCCCTCCACGTGGACCACCAAGCCACCAAGTGGGGCTGAGGTGAGCAATGCTACCATGATATGTGTGTGACTGCATTATTGTAATATCTCTTCTATCTCTCATGCTCCCAATGACTTTAATATTTATATCTCAACCCTTTATGTTTCCAGGGCTTTCAATGACATTAGGCATCTTTTCAATGTTTATGAATCATGCTTATGAACCTCTCTTCTGTTAGTTGTCTATGTGTATGCATTGCCTGTATTAAAAACATATACAACCGAGCAATTTGTCTGGAAAAATAATTTATAGAAACTTTATGTTAGATTGCCATGCGTTTTGCATAGCCAATTGTTCTTTGAAAACACTTTTCTTGTCATTGTGATACCATGCTAAAAGGTAAAAATTTCTGTATATAGTCAAATAGCTTTATCTTTCCTTTAAAGACATGAACCTTCCTGTCTTGCTTAAAGTTTCCACCTCACTAAAGCTAAATTGCTACTCTCGAAAATAAATCTCTCTAAGTTTTTAATGCTTTGAATATTTTATCGCTCTAATCCTCCTGGAGTTTATTTTTGAATGTAGTATGCTCCTTCCTTTGATTTCTTGTAAATTCGGCCAATTCAACCACTCATTAACCAAAGTATTCCTTTACCACTGGATTGTTTTGCCACCTTTGCTTTGCATAGCATATAGTTCTAAATTATATCCCAGACTACTGAATTGTTTGCCAGAGTGGCTTTACTAATTGTACACTGGCATCACAATACGCGGGAGCTTCGGAAACATCGTGGGAGAATGAAATGAAAAGAGAAGATAATTTCCCATGAATATTTGAAGCCTCCTCGTACAGGTGCTTTAGTCGACATTAGGGTTTATAATCAATAAAAAATTCAACTTGTGTTCGAAGAATGACGGGCGTGACATTTCCTGGTTGAGACAAAAGCGAACAGGAGAGCAGAATACGAAAAGAATTGGTTAAACGATGAAACTGCAGCAAAGTGTTAGCTGTTATCACAAAAATGAACACACAGAATAATATTCTTGAACTTGGAAGTGGGAACTTCAGCCTTTCAACGGCCATCGACGGTGCGGGGCAACATCCCCGCGCTCCCACGCTCAGGAAGGGGGGTCTGGTGTCTGCGGCGCCGCAGGGCACAAGTGGAGCGAAGGGCTGCGAGGGAACGCCGAGGCAGAGGCGTCCCCGCGAGGCGGCTGCGGGCTGCTCCGGAAGGCAGGGGTCCGGGGGCTCTGCGGTCCCTCAGGACCCGCCAGGAAAGGCTCCAGAAAGGCGGCTGGAGGCCCCGGCCGGCCGTGCAGCTCGCTGGGAGGCGCGGGCGCGCGTGCTCCGTCGGTCCCGGCGGCGGCAGAACTGGCCCTGAACGTGGGCAGCGGGTGGCGTAGTGGCGCGCAGGGCGGGCGTGAGGTGACCGAGCGGGGAGCCGTGGCGGCGGGGGCTTCTGACGGCGCACAGGATCCGGAGCGCGCTGCGCGGGGCGCCGGGCAGGTGAGAGCGGCGGCGGGACCCAGATGCGGGCTTGGCTGAGGGCGGCTCCTGGGCCCCGCGCTGGCGGGCGGCGAGCTCCTAAGACCGGAGGCTCGGGCAGGTCCCGGCTGGAGGCTCCAGCGCCCGTGCCGCGCTTCCTGCCGGCTCGGAGGACGCGCCCGCCCGGAGGCCCCGGGGCGCCTTGCTGAGGCGCGGCCGGAAGTCCCCAGCGGGCGGGGGGGGGGGGGGGGGGGGCACGTTCGGGCGCCTCCTGAGGGGGCGCCTCAGCGGAGAGTGGCGTTGGCGCCATCACGTCTACGCGGGCGCCCAGACCCGCCTGCCACTCAGGTGTCTTTTTGCGCAGAAGTGTGTTTTAGGAGCGGGAAACCTGTGTGGTGGGCGTGACTGACGTGTTTTTAAATCATTTTCTATACATTTAAAGCTGTAAAGGCAAAACTTCATGATCCAATTAATATAGCCAAAAATTCAGGCTTGATAGAAACATTTAGAATCCAGGCACTGGGGGTAAAGTCCCCTTATTCCCATCTGCTATTGGAGGAAGGTATGAGAGAGATTGGATACTGTGGTGGGTAGAAATAGAGCCAAATAGGAATGTCTGCTTCTATAGGGAGAATGAATCAACCATGTGCTCACTTTAAGGCAGCACAGCTTTAAGGGAGAATCTGTGGAAATGATAGATTACCGCAGGAACATGAACTTGGAGTATATCTCCAACTAACAGAGTGGCGGTCTTCCAGCCATGGAACATTAGTCTCCCAGATTCCCTCTGTACCAGTCAGGGAATAAGTCCCAGTATTATTTCCCTTGGTGCTAGTATCCCACATTTCCCCTCTCTGCATTATGTTTAAGATTCAATAGTGTCACGGAGGCAACATGGTCTCTTTTCATATCTATTAGCTTCCTATAGAAGTGACATGAGACAGCAAGCATCACAATTATGATGATAAAAAACACAGTCAGACTGGAACTTAAGCTATGTGAAGTACTTTGCCCCCAAGCTCGCGGGTCCAACCCTTCCATGCTACTCATCAATTGCTTAATCACATCAGAGCCAGGAGAAGCCTCAAGCTTGTCTTTGAATGTATAGAAAATATCCTTTTTAAGCTGATCAATATCTAATGAAATGTTTCCCTTAAACCCTTGCAAATGTTTCCTAATCAAATCCCAATCATGCAATGTCGTATTATAAGGATAAGGGGTTATACAGAAATCAGTTACATTCCAATCACATTATAGCATTGACAAATTCAAAATCTTGATCTTTCAGCAAAGCAGTCTGTAGTAATATTCCAGTCACATTGTATAAAATGTTCAGTTATGATAGCATCCCAGAGTGTCTCTTAGACAGCGTCAGCAATGGAAGAAATATCTCAGCAGTCAGCAATCGCCACTCTCAGGAATCTTCGAGGTCTTCTTGACGTTTTGAATAACTTCAATAACAGGACAGGGGGTCAGGTCACACATCAGCTTCCCCGCTTTCTTCTGGGCCTTGCTGGCTGAAGAGAAATCCACCTATCTCCTTTGCCTGTGAAAATATAAAGAAATAGCCCCTCTCTTTGGGGTATCATTAACCTGAAAAAAGGATTTATGGTTAATATTGGTTGGCTTCTCCATCTCTTCCTTGTCCATCTTTCTCCAAAGGTGGTTGCGTCCTTTTAAAGGGAGTCCATCAGTTTTATTCTGTAAAAAACATACATGCATAGCCTTTTCTCCAGGTGAATGGACCTGGATCCCAAACACAGTTTCCATCATCCTCAGATTTCTTAGGATCAATTTTCTCCATAGAATTGAAAACGTGTTTATCTTCCCTAATTTTATTACAAGCTTTTGTAAGGAGAAAATTTTTTTAGTTAAAATGAGTAAATGAACTTTGTCACACAAAAGATTCCTCTTCTCCCCCTTCTGTTTTAACAATTTAAATAGTAAAGCATTGCTAGCAGTCTCAGTTACCTTGCTAGATCTTGAACCAGTAAAAGTACTAGTTAGATAACCTTCATTGTTATGTAAATACTGGCTCCCATCCCTCAGAGAATTAAGAGAGCTAACTAATTGGGAGAACTTCTTATCATACTTTGAAAGACTGAAAACATTCTTAATAAATTTGTTCAGCTGATCTTGAAGTAACTTACCAAGCAGACATTTTTTCTCCAGGCTTACCAATAAGGTTATAGGCTCAATTGAGCCGTTTTGCCTTTCAGGCTTCTCACACTGTATGATTTTACCTTTGTCCTGTCTTGGTTAACTTCACTCATTCCCTCTATGCTGGCTTTAGGGGAAGTTAATGGGAGGGTCTTAGGCCCTCCTGAATGCCCTAAGGAAACGACCCGGCATCCACAGTTAACAAACCTTTTTCCTTCCATTTCTAATTCCACGTGGGGGCGCTGTTTCTCCACAACAGCAGTCCAGAAGACTGCTTGATTTAAAGGGTGGTCAAACTTCTCAAGTACTCTTTCCTGATAGGTATAAATTTTTACTCTAGAAATGCAAGGAAGGGAAAATTGGCTTAAGCGATCCTACATTTTTATAAGCCATGGTATATCAGAACTCATTACTGCCTTAATTTCTTCTTCACAATCCTGACCAATAACTCCAGCAACACCTTGAGAATTTATGTTGGACTTCCTTAATAAACATCCTATAGTTCTTTTAGGTAGTGGTCCCCAATTACTGCTCTTAATTTCTGATTCAATCACAGTTTTGGACTTTTTCTTACAACTCTTATCAACTCCAGTATTAATTCTAATTTCTTGAGTACTAAGGTTAAATCTTCCTGATAGAAACTGTATTAATCTTTCAATAAGAGCTCCCTGCTTTTGAGGATCAAGCTCCTGTGAGGGCTTCTGAACCATCTCTTGGTTATTCAAACCAACTGCAGTGAGAACAGAGACTAGGTTTTTGCTTCTTTGGCTAGGTCTGGTCTCCTGCTGTGAGGCTGCTAGAGAAAGGCAATTTCTCTCAAAGATCTTCTTTGCTGTTTTCTTCCACTATTTTCCTGCAGGGAAGTCTTTGCTAATGGCGACCCTTCACTGTTGATTTTTGAACGTAATTGGCTCACCCAATGAGTTCCCTTCCTACAATGGAGGCAGAGTTCAGGTTCGTTTAAACCCAATCTCCAAGGTCCTGGCCCACGCTCTGACATTGGCCGCAGCCTGCTCTGCCTACACTCTTTGAAGATGACTTGTCTTCCCACCACTAAAGCACTTTCTTCCAGGTCTGATATAGTTTGCCAATGAAGCTGCCCTGAGGTCTGCCTTGTATTCCTCTGCCTCTACATTCCTGCATATCCTAAAATAACCCAGCAAAGGGATGCAAGGCATTTTTACAGTGCTTATTAGAGAAATCATAAGATAGCTTGTGCACTAGGTCTCTTACTGCCTGAACATTCTTCACACATTTGGAAATAGCATGTAACGTTCATCATTCCATTGTCTTATAGCCCTGTAACGCGGCTTTCTCTCTTCTGATGGAATTATCTTTTCCCAGGCCCTTAAGCAAACCTCACCTCACGTATCTGTCCTATTGTCTGTTCAGTAAACTGTAGTTGAGACTCAACTGTAATATAATTCGCATCCCCTAGCAATTGATGAATTCCTATATTTATCCCATCCTCAGCATTCTTCCCAGCTCTTGCAAGGGCTGCTTCCTTCCATAGCATTTGATATCACAAGGATTCTGAAGAGTAAAGACAAATTCTCGCTAAAGCTTTCCAATCTGTAGGGGTCCAGCTGTCAGACTCTGCTAGAGCCCTTATCATGCTAATTACAAAATGTGAGTCTGGGCCATAGTCATTGATTGCCTGCTTGAGATCTTTTAGCAACTTAAAAGGCAAAGGCACTGTGAATTCCTTTTGGTTCTAACAGGATAAGACATTTTGCATTCTAAATCTTCTTCTTCTGCAATCCCTCTTCCTACTCTGGAGAGTAAAGGTGCTTTCCTATACTTTGCTTCTTTATGTCTATTCTCTGAGCTACTCTTTTAAATCTGTCTATTTTGGAGTTCCACTTCCTGAACTTCACCTTCTGTGCTAGCTCTCCTAGTTTGCATTTCTTTGGAGCTAATCTCTCTACCTTCAGGGCTGGCTTGCTTGATTGTTTTACAATCTCTGGCCTTTCTTACACTAAATTCCAGCAGGAGAGCAGCTGCTTTTACTATGTCCCCTTCTGACTCAGGCTCATTCTTTTAGCTCTGCCTAAAATCTTCTCATCTGCCTGAAACCCGTTCTGACTGCTTCTCATCTGATTTAAATTTGGGCATCTTAGACGTTGCCTGTTCTGCTTCTTGGCTTTCTCTATCTTTGAAAGCAAGGGAGCTTCCTGGGATTGCTTAATAGCCATGCTTTGGATCTTGCAATCCACTGCCTCTAGTACTGTATCACCTTTAAACCTTCGGAGTCTACAGTCTCGCGAGAGCATACAGGCTTTGGCCATGAGGTTCTGTTCTAGAATTGGAGGCTTTAGATAACAAACCAATCCCTGCCTTTTCAGTTTTTCCTAAAGTTTCATAACCTAAATCATGCTTATTCACAGACACTTTAGCTTGCTTTTCTAGATTTGAATAGACACAAGACTTCTCACTAGACTGATCATCCTTATTCTCTTCCTCCTGCAAAAGTTTTAAAACCATCTTAACTTGTACCCACAGAGACCACTTCTCCATAGGGATACTCTCCCCATCTCTGTGCTTCCTTTAAGTAGACAATGACCTCCTCCCAGGTCTCTAAATCAAAAGTTCCTTCCTCTGGAAACCATGGATTATACCTTTTTACTACTTTTAGAAAACATTGTATTTTTTCTTCATTACTTTTACACCTTGTCCTTTCAGTAAGTAGATGAGCATGGTACCATAAGTTTCAGGTTTACTTTTACCTTGCTTCCATTATCCTCTTTAAAATACTCATTCACTATTTCCACTACTTCTCTCTCAGTCCCCACACCGGACCCTCACTTCACACAATTTTCAAATTCACTCTACATTCCGGTGGGGCTGTATAATTGTTACATGGGGTATGATTCATATTGTCCCACGTTGTGCGCCATTTGTCTGGGGAAGCCAGCCTTGTGCTGGGGCTCCAGCCTCCAGCCCAGTCCTCGAGCCTCCTGCCTGGTCTCCATCCCACCTCCCTTCGTCCTCACTGTGCGTGGACCTGGCTGGTAAGATCATGGCCATCCAGGAGGTGAGCATGCTACCATGAATTGTATCTGACTGCATTATTGTAATGTCTCTTCTATCGCTCATGCTCCCGATGACTTTAATATAATATTTATATATCTCAACCATACAATTGTGCTTATTGAACCCAAGATTAGTGGTGGGGGGCTGGCACCCCAACTCATACCACAGTACATACCATTTGTCTAGTTCTTCAATGCTTCCTCTCCCGCTCACTCCCTCCAACTATCATTACCTCAGCTCTACCTTACAAAGTCGGCTATACCAGAGCATGTACACTGGTACAGATAAGAACTCTCAACACACAGAATCCAGGACAGATAAACCCTTCAGGAACAGTAATGGAAGTAGTGATAACATGAGGGTAGGGGTGAGATAGAGGGAACTGATAGCAATGATCGATGTATTAACACCCACACCCCAGGGGGACAAGCAACAGAAACATTGGTGAAGTGAGACCGTGGACATTGTAAAATATGAAAGTATAATTTATCAAGGTTTCATGAGGGTGGGAGAGTGGGAGAGAAGGGGGAAAAAGGAGCTGATACCAAGGGGTCAAGTATAAAGAAAATGTTTTGAAAATGATGATGGTACCATAGGTACAAATGTGCTTGATACAATTGATGTATGCATTGTTATAAGTGGTGTAAGAGCCCCTGATAAAATGACTTATTTTTTAAAAGTGTTTAGGTAGATCTTGATGGAGGATAGATTGAGAAACAAGTTTCAGAATTTGATAATTTTGCTTAATAATCAAACTGAAAACTCACTGCCATTGCATCTTTTGTGACTCACAGCAACCCTGACTTTCAGCAACCCTATTGGACAGGGTAGAGCAGCCCCTGTGAGTTTCTGAGACTGCAACTCTTTACAGGGTTAGAAAGCCCTAATGTTTCTCTCTCAGAGCGGGTGGTGGTTTTGAACTATGTGGGTAGCAGCCCAAGTGAAAACCACTATGCCACCAGGGCTCCCTGTGCCACATAGCGGGAGCCGTTGCTTTCCCAAACATCCACTTGGCTATTTCTTTTATAAGAAGCCAAGTAATTTGGCAGCTTATTTCTGTTCCAGTTTTCTTATATAGAAAATGTGGTGACAGTGTGAACTTGTTTGTTGTAATTTATGTGAACATAATTGAGTGATCTAGACCAAGTGAGTTAGACCAAGTGAGCTGACTGGTCCAAAATCAGACCTGTGGATTGCCAAATTGGTTCTGCTGAGATCGGGGCTTTCCTGGATCCACAGGCTTCCTGAAAGCTGTGTCCGAGAAGCTCTGCATTTTAGAGCTACATTTTATAGTTGAAAGAGAGGCCTAAGGAGGGAGGGAGTCCTTAAGCTCTAAGACCTTAATGCTGTCATTGTTGTCCTCTTTTAGTGTACCTGCAGTTTCCCCACTGCAGTGCGAACCATTGAAACAGCTGTTCTCATTCTCTGAGATGGTGTGCCACCCCACTCCACACCACCGCCACTTCATCCCTTTCTCTTATTGTAGAGATAATGCCCCTTCCATATGTATCTCAGATATCCAATTAATGAAGAAAGACAAAAGTAGGAGAAATGATTTAGATGAAGGAGACCATCAGCATGAGGCCATAATGGGGTCCAAAGGCTGTGTGGCCATGTTGCTAATTATAGAAATGGATGAAGTCTGCCACAAAAATGTGATTGGAGGCAGAGCAATTCATCACTGTCTCAGGCAGGACTACATAAGTGAGAATGGGGCCATTATTGAGACATGGAGACGATCACAGATTAGAAAGGCTTACTGGATTTGTTCTGGGGCCTTCCGACCACTATGACTCATGACCATAGGGTCTTAGACTTTCCCAATTTCCATTGAGGACCTTCCCAGGGAAGTCCCAGAGGGCAGATTGCTCCTCTCTGCTCTGGCTAGTTGTTGTTGCATGCCATTGAGGACACTTGGACTCGTCGTGACCTCACATACAACCGAATGAAACACTGTAGGGTCGTGCACCATCCTCACAATTGTTCCTGTGCCTGAACCACCGATGAAGCCACTGAGTCCATCCACTTCTTCGAGGACCTCCTCTGTTTCATGGCTTCTCCACTGTACCAAATAGGATGTCCTTCTCCAGGGACTGGTCTCTCCTGACAACATGTCCAAAGTATGTAAGATGGCATCTTGCCATCCTTGCCTCTAAGCAGCACTCTGGCCTTTTTTCTTCTGATACAGATTGGTCATTCCTTCAGCAGTCCATGGTACTGTCAGTAGTCTTCTGGTGGACCACAATTCGATGCATCTGTTCTTCTACAGCCTTCCTTATTCAGGGTCTAACTTTCACATGCATATGATGCAATGGAAAATAGCATGGCTTAGGTCATGTGCACCTTAGTCCTCAGAGTAACATCATTGTTCTTCAACACTATAAAGAGGTTTTCTGCAGCAGATTTACCCATTACAATACATCTTTTGATCTCCTGACTGCTGTTTCTATGAACATTGATAGTGGATCTAAGCAAGACAAAATCCTTGACAACTGAAGCCCTTTTCTCTGTTTATCACCTATTGGTCCAGTTTTGGGGATTTTGGTCTTCCTTATATTGAATTGTAACCCATATTGAAGGCTGCAATCCTTGATCTTCAGCAAGTGGTTCAATTCCTCCTCACTTTCAGCAAACAAATGGTGTCATATATGCACACAAGCAGGCTCCCAAAAGTTAGTGGAACAAGGAATCAAAAGAGAATGGAATTTTTCAGGGACTTTTTGAAATACCAGTGTGTGTGTGTGTGAGAGAGAGAGAGAGAGAGAGAGAGAGAGAGAGAGAGAGAGAGAGAGAGAGAGAGAGAGAGAGGAGATGTGGGCATAAAACAAACGTCAAGCAACATAAGGGAGAATGCTGTTGGCTGTTGTTGAACTGATTCCGGTGCGCATGCACAGTGACCTGCTGTGTGCACCATAGTGACCCCTCAGAAGCAGATCATCAAGCCTACCTTTCAACTGAAATTCTGAGAATTCACAATTTTCAGAAGTATGTGGATAACAGTGAAAGCCAAAATTCTATTTGCACAGTACCCACGTGGATTAAGCTTCCAGTGAATTCCTTCAGACCATTGACCAGGGATGTGAACACTCTTGCCACCAGGCAGAGGGCATTGGAAAGTGGATTACCCCTTAGGCAGCCCATGGTGGGGCTTAGAGACTTGCCTAAGTGTATCCTTGAATCGAGGCTGCCATTCTGGGCTGCACAGTCATGAGTCATGCCCCCAAAGCCTTGGTTGTTTGGCCCTGGACCACTCTTGTAAACTGTCCTGTTTAACACAGGTCCCAATCCTTGTCCTATTCTTGCTTCTGTAGTCCCACCTGGAACTGTGATGTTGGGATCTGCCGCCATGTCCTTTCAAGTCTGTGAATCTCAGATAACCCTTACATATCAATAAGACCTCTTGCTAATAGTTTCCCTCCCCTCATCTCGATGGCATGTGTTTGTCCTGTTTAAGATTTAATAAATTATCTTTGAGATTTGGGATATCCTCTTACCCTAAAACACAAGGCATCTCTGGGTGTATTCCAGCTGCCAACTTTTTAGGTAGTAGTCAAGAAGTTCGCTGTTATGTCACCCAGGAAGCTGGGGAAAGGATGATCACCAGAGCAAATCCATATTTCCTCCACTCGCTTCCTAGCCTTTGAATCTCCACCTTGGAGGCAACCATGGTCTTTCTGTTTCTTTCTGATGATCATGTACGCATGTCCAAGTAAAGCTTACTTTTTACTCTTTTGTATCTTGCCTATTTCATTAAATATTATGTTTTGGAGATTCTTCCAAATGGATTCATACAGAATGACCTCATTCATTTAAGAGTGCATGCTGTTACACAATACAGCTATGATAAAATGCATCTAACCAACCTCTCTTTTTTCTCTGTGTATTTTACCAATTTTCCTGTCAAAATTGACCATATCTGAGTTTGCTTTCAGGGACTCCTAGGGCCTGGAGTCCTCCACCTCTTCAGAAACAATCTCTGTGCAGGTGTGCTGGTATATGAACTGTGAACCCTCTCCCTAAAACCAAAAAATAAAACCCAAACTCACTGTCATCAAGTCACTGTTGACTTGCAGTGACCCTCTGAGTTTCTGAAACTCTGTCTATGGTAGTAGAAAAACCAGTCTTTCTCAGAGCTGCTGGTAGTTTTGAACTGCCAACCATGTGGATCACAGCATAACTGTTAGGTTTCTCGGGTGTGAAATACCTCAGTTCTTGGCATCACAGGAGAAAGAATTCATGTGGAAGACTGATTGTTGATTCAAATGGGTTTGTATTAAGGAGAGAAGGTGATAGAGGAGAAGAGAAGAGAAAGAGAGGAGAGAGGGGGAAGGGGGAAAGAAAGGATTGAGAGAGAGAGAGAGAGAGAGAGAGAGAGAGAGAGAGAGAGAGACCCCACAGAAAAACAGGGAGGTGGTCTCCAGGTTCGGCCTTTAGTGGCTTCGGCTGGGACGCGTGGTTGACATTATTGGTTGACCCCATTGGCTGAATTAAGCCCACCTGGCCTGGTTTGCACCCACCTAAGTGCACTGCCTCCCTGCCTCAAGTGCCTGAATTTGGAGCCTGCCCAGTAGACACCCAGGTCCCAGCTCTAGCTACCTAACATAAAACTATACCATAACACTACTCCCTCCTAAACAGCATAGCTAAAAATGTGAATTGAGCAGAGAAATTGGTTCTTAAAAGAATGCCTTCGCTTACAACCAATTGTCATTTTAAATTTCACTTGATGGTGTAGAGAGAACCAAGAGATCATTCCATCCCTCAGATTACTTGTAAACTACTGCAGAAACCTCAGGAAAGCCAGCAATTGCCTGCAAGACTGAGATAAGAATCTCAAGGTTGACTCCCAAAACCATACGCATTGCTGTAGAGTTGATTCTGACCCATAGCAACTTTACACAGGACAGGGTAGAACTACCTCTGAGTTTCCAAGTCTGAAACTCTCTATTTTTGTAAATCATTTTATTAGGGGCTCTTACAGGTCTTATAACAATCCATACATCAATTTTGTCAATCACATTTGTACATATGTTGCAATCATCATTTTCTTTCAATGTGAGCCCTTGGTATCAACTCCTTTTATTTCCCTCCTTCCCAACCCTCCCTACCTCATGAACACTTGGTAAATTATAAATTATTATTTTTCATATTGTACAGAATCCGCTGTCTCCATTCACCCAAGTTCTTGTTGTTCATGCCCCCAGTCACCCTCCGGGGGGGTGTGGTTATACAGTGATCATTGCAGTCAGTTCCCCCTTTCACACCCCCCCCCCCCACCCTCATGGTATCGCTACTCCCATTACTGTTCCTAGGGGGTTTATCTGTCCTGAATTCTGTGTGTCCAGAGCTCTTATCTGCACCAGTGTACATGCTTTGGTCTAGCCGGATTTGTAAGGTAGAACTGGAGTCATGATAGTGGGGTGAGGGCTGGGATAGTCTGTAACTCTTTATAGGAGTAGAAAGCTTCACAGGAAAGTGAATTTGAGGCTGAGACCTTGGGAAAAGTTTGGTCAAGATAAACAGATGTGGATTGGTGTAGGGAAGGAAAGATTAAAAATAACCTGGTCCAGGATCCTCACAAATTTTAAGTTCATTTGACGCTCCCTAGGGAGGAAGGAGGAAGAGCTATCAGCAGGCAGGCTGTGTCATGCCTACAGCCTCTACAAAAATGCTTCCTGACTCTTCTCAGAAATTCTGCCAGGTGCTACCAGCCTCCTGAGTCTGAGAATGGTTCCTCTATGTTCTTATTAAGCTGAGGAAGGTTGGCACAAAAATATTTGGGAATCCAAGGAGCATGGTGAGGTCATTTCAGGGGGTCATGAGGAATGACTAGTAGGGATTTCAGCCAAATTAAAGGGCTTAGCAATTTGAATACCAGCTGACTCTGACCTTGATCAAGCCTCTTTACCTTTCTGGGTCAATTAAAAAAATTATTTTTTAACAGGTTTCTACTATATGTCAGATATGGGGAAGCAGTAGACAAACCAATAGAAGCTAGGAAATTTGATCCCACCTGTACAGATGTTGTTTCTAAAGACAGCATTCTTTATGTATGAGTTTGTCAGTAGTAATAATTGTCATTAATCGTGCACTCTTGCCTGAAGAAAAATCCAAGAATCTGTGTCTTTGTACCTCCCTTTTGACACCCTCAAGGAACCCAGTGGTGCTGTGAGGAAGGCATTGTCCCGGTAACCCAAATACTGGCAGTTCAAACCCACCTGATGCTCCAAAGGAGAAAGATGAGACTGTCTGTTCCCCTGAAGATATATCCTTTTGGAAACCCCACAGAGCAACTCTACTCTGTCCTATGAGAGTCAGAATAGACTAGTGAGGACAGTAGATGTGGTTTGGGTTTGGTTTCAACACCTCCTCCCTGATCTACCTCATTACATCACAGTGCCTTAATCAGCTCCCCAAGCTGGTTTGTTTTTATGGCAGATTTTCTTTCTCTCCCCAAGTGCCTGATTGTGGGAAACAGAGGGATTTCTCCCAAGCTGTCTACCCCAAATATATTCCAAACTCAGCTGCTTGCAAATGACTATGCACTTGGAGGTCATCAGGAATAGATCAGGGGTCATTCTCCCTAAGAGTTATCAGCTATCTAGTGCAAGCAGACACCACTGCTTATCCCACAACAAGTAGGATTCACTCCCTTCTGATAAGGATAGTAGTTGTCTGTTTCCTTGTAGGAGACACCAGAGAGGTCAAACCCATCCAAAGATGACCAAGGTTAGGCTGCCATCCTAAAACTAGAATCAGCCCATCTTGTCACATGTATACCCCCCAATCTCTACTCTTGCTATTGCATTTCCATAGACCATCATTACTGTATCACCTATAGCACATCCCCTTCCTGTGACATGGGTCCTCACCTGTCATTAGGGGGCTTGCATGCCCCCAGAGAATATAAAAACCTGGTTAGCATCAAATATCTCTCTTTCCACGTAGACCACCAAGCGGGGCTGAGCTGAGTATGCTACTATGAATTGTGTCTGACTCCATTTATTTCAATATTTCTCTTTCTCTCATGCTCTGTAACTTTACTATAATATTTATTTATTATCGCTATACAATTGCGCCCACCGGACTCATAATGATGTGTTAGGGGCTGGCTTCCCCTGACACCTGATGCTTATTCTTCTTCTGTCACCTCTGCCCCCCCCCCCCACCTTTCTTCCCTTCCTCCTCTTCCCACTGTTGGTCACAACATTGCTGTGTGTGTTGCTCGACCTTTTTTGTGCAGGTCTCTGCAGGCAGTTGGGAGAAGAAGGGCAGTGAAAGGGACTGAACCTGACACTATCTGTGGGCAGGACAGGATGCTTTGCTGGCTCTTTGATATGTGAGACCAGCAGCCAAACCTACTCCTTTAAGAGCCTGGAGATGATGACTGAAGGCCTTATGCAAATATTTTTACCTTACTTTTATTGTTCTTTATGTAAAGTGACGGGCTGGGCAATTTGTTTGTAAGACTCCAAGCTCAAACATTCCAAGAAAGCATTCAAATGTTAAATGCAGGAATTACAAATACTCCTTGACTGGGATGGGCATGCTCTGCTCCCTACTGCTGGAGACAATGGATTAATTCTCCCTCAAGCTTGCAACCAATAGCTTGGTTCCTGTGGGTGGAGTTCACACCCTACTGATATGGTTCATATGGAGATCCAGACCGGTCAAAGTTAAGCTGCCATCCTAAATGTAGAATCCGCCCATATTGTCACAAGTATACGCCCAATCCCTCCTCTTTCTATTGCGTGCATGGAAGGCGGGAGTCTGGGGGCCCCAGGCCCCTTCAGGGACCCGCCAGTCATACAGCTCCACGGGAGGCGCGGGCGCGCTTGCTCCGTCGGTTGAGGCGGCGGCAGCGGCGACAGCAGCAGCAGCGGGCGGGCGGAGAGCCAAGCCCGGCGGGCGTGAGGTGACGAGCGGGGTGGCCGCGGCGGCCGGGGCTGCTGACGGCGCACAGGATCCGGAGCGCGCTGCGCGGGGCGCCGGGCAGGTGAGAGCAGCGGCGCGGGACCCGGATGCAGCGCGGCTGAGGGCGGCCGAGGGCGGGGGTCGCGGCGGCGCCTGGGCCCCGCGCTGGCCGGCGGCGAGTTCCTCGAGGTCCGGGCCGGCGGCTCCGGCACCCGTGCCGCGCTTCCTGCCGGCTATGAGGACGCGCGCCGGGCGGCCCGCGGGACGCCTTGCTGAGGCGCGGCCGGACGTCCCCGGCGGGCGGGCGACGCGTTCGGACGCCTCGTGAGGGCGCCTCAGTGGAGAGCGGCGTTGGCGCCATCGCGTCTACGCCGGCGCCCCGGACCCGCCTGCCACTCAGGTGTCTCTTCACGCAGAAGTGTGTTTTAGGAGCGGGAAACCTGTGGTGGGCTTCACGGACGTGTTTTTAAATCCCAGCGCCGCCGAGAGGAGCCCTGGGGCCTCGCTCCCAACGCCTTGCTTTGCCCAAGGGGGTAAGAATGCGTGCCCCTTGGGGTGGTTGTCCGCGTAGATTCCAAAAGGTTGCCTGGCCAGAGTGCAAGTGCTTGTGAATGGTAGCGACTGGGAAGGCTGCACCTCGCTCCGCTGGCCGAAGCCTGGCTGCTGTGCGGGTCACGTTTATTTCCGAGCTGCTGTGGTGTGGCTGCAAGCTCCGCTGGAGTAGCTCCTAATGTTGGAGCCTGTCGTCGTCGGCGGGTAAAATAGCATCCCGGGGCCCCTTCCTAGAGTGCTTCCTAGCACAAGCACATGGCGACTCGGAATACCCGTCCCAGGTACCTGGGGGCTGAGGCAACCCAGTGAACGTAGGATAATTTACGGGAGGTCCCAAATTTGAAGTGCTTTGCTCTTTAAATAATCTTAAGTGTCATTTTATCACTAGTTGCAGACTATAAACACCGAGAAAATATGAAAACACTCTCCCCGCACCCCACTCCCCCAACCGCATTGGTACTTCCAGAGGGAGTGACAAGTGCTTTTTTAAACATCGTCGTGGGCTGTTACTGTCTGGGGAAGTCATCATAATTAAATTAGATGAGTACTTATTTTGAAGCACTGAATGGCTGTTTGGAAATAGAATTCCTAATAAAATCCTCTCCAGAGAATCAGAATTCTCAGCAGTTCATTAATCATGGGGTTTTTTTTTTTCTTCCAAAAGCTACATTGTAAAAGGTTTTAGTGGAAAAGCAGAAGTATTTCAGAATACTGTAGCATAGGATAGAATCTTAACCGAGTTTCCCAAGGCAGGTGTGAGCAAATCTAAACCTTAACCGAATTTACTTCTCCAAAGCAAAAGTGATACACAAAATCCACAACTCTGCCTTACATGGGGATTTTCTACTGGCAGGGGTGTTATTTAGAAGTGGGGAAAATGGGAGTTTTCATTTATTGTTGCTTTACACCGCTGACCTGTATTTCTTGGAAACTTATCCATAAAAGTTTTAGATCCAGCATGCTATAAATATCAACCAAACCGATTAGGAGGGGCGTGGTGGGCATATGAACCTTGTAGTCTATCCTGTGTTCCTCTTTGTGTTATTCAGACTGTCCTGTAAAAGGTGAAACGCCACAGCAGAAGCATTAATAGGCATTATAAAAGACACTGGTTTCTGAAGTTTGATCTTGGCTCAACCTCTGGACTGGAGTTTAAACAATGTCACTCCATTTCTTTGGCTTTCTGGATATCTTTTTTTTAAACATTAATTAATTCAAACTGAAAGTGATACTTAATTAGCCTCCTTTCCTCGGGTCTTGCTCTCTTGGAGTTATTTAAGATTGCTTTCTTTTTTCTTGTTTAATCATTTTATTAGGGCTCTTTCAGCTCTTATCCCAATTTATGATTTCTTTCTTCCACCTTCATATAAGGTATGTGAATATAGGCACTTTGCCTTCTCTAGAGTATCCCCAGCATCCAGAATAGTGCCTGAAACATTTAACCAATGTCGAATGTGAACTGAATGTATATATGAAATCTGTAATAACATCTTCTGATTCCACATATAGCATGTACTGAAAGGTCTCAGATTTGTACAACTGAGGAAATAACCAGGAGACCTAGAGTTAACTTCTTAGATGTTCTTACTCAATCTTCATTAACAGCTGCTGGAAGGTCCTCTATCCATGAAGAAGTTAAGTATTTAGACGCTGTCATTGATTACAAAAGCAAATGTGAATTTCTCAGTCATGCTCATGTATACTAGATTGTTAGCATTTTGGCAACAAGGGACTCAACAAGCTTTCTCAGTTTTGATCTTTTGGTGCATCAAATGACAGTTGATTGGTTCTAGGATGTGGTAATTTGATCAACATCACAATCCTATTGGGAACTTTTCAGATTTGTGCAGGGGGTAGATTTAGTTCACTTTCATTGTTTCTCTTTTTCATCTAAAAATTACTCACTGTGTGTGTATGTGTGTAACTGTGCATGTGCACGTATGTATCCTTGGAACCACAGGCATCAAGGTGGCTCTGGTACATAGTGACCCTATATACTACTTCTTTGAGATCTCGTTTGGTTATAGTAGAGGCCCTGGGCAGCACAGACATGTTCCCACTTAGCTACTAACTAGGCTAAGAATGGAAAGATTGGTGGATCAAAGCAGCCAGAAGTGCCTTGCAGGAAAAGGCCTGGCAGTGTACTTAACAGAGCACAATGATTGAGAATCATATGGAGCAGAGTTACAAAGCTCACTGAATCAGAATCGACTTGATTGCAGCTGCTTATGGTGGTGT
Organism: Tenrec ecaudatus; assembly: GCF_050624435.1. Lineage (NCBI taxonomy): Eukaryota > Metazoa > Chordata > Mammalia > Afrosoricida > Tenrecidae > Tenrec > Tenrec ecaudatus. The sequence goes on along the minus strand of NC_134537.1, from coordinate 13,453 downwards.
GACCCACAGGGGCAGTTCTACCCTGCCTAGTAGGGTCATTATGCGTCAGAATTGAGTCAGTGGCACTTAATTTGGTTTGTTTTTGATTCAGTGGAAGATGTTAAGAGGCTTTCTACTTCCGTTAACAGTTACAATCTCAGAAACTCACAGGGGCAGGAGTTCTGCCCTTACAGGGTCCAAGTAAGTCAGCATGGACTCAATGGCTGTAAGTTTATATTAATTTAAATCAGGTTTTGATATGATTTAATCATGTCTGAAGAAGCAAAATCAGAAGAGTCTCAACATTTTAAAATTTGGATGAAGCAGAAAGAAAACCGGAACGGGAAACCTTGTAGATTTTATCCCTAGATTAGAGGATTTGGAAGAGGGTTAGGGAGTCCTTTTAGGAACCTTAATTTGGGAGATTGGATTGTTACCAGGTGGGTGGAAAATACACATCCGAAATGGTGCATTTTCTGCCATCTTTGAGCAGGGCAGCGCTGTTTCTGATTGCGGGCTAAGAGATGTGGTGGCTAGGCGTTGCTTGTGCTGCCCTTATTTTCTAAGAGGCAGATTAACTTTCCAACAGAGCATAGACTGTAATTCTTTACAGTCTGTTTCAGTTTTGCTTCCTTGGTTATAACTGAACTGTGAAGACGGTTTCAAATCCCTGATTAAAAGTGTTATTTTTTAAGATTTTATTATTTTTCAAATGTTATCTTAAAAAGTGTAATTAATAATCACCGTTTTCATTTTATGATACATATGTATTTGTAAACAGGAAGGACTTTTCCAGTCAGTCAGCAACTTTCTCTCTGTCACCACTGTTAGGTTAATTGATCCATTTTTATGGATACGAGTTAAGTAATAAATTAGGCATTTGATGTTAGTGTACCTTTGTTTGGAAGTATGATCAACTTTTTCTTTGTTTTGGCCTGACTTTAAAAATAGAACGACTGTGGTTTAATGAATTTGTATATATATGTAATTAAGGAAAATGATTAATGTATGACATGTAGTTACATGTTCTTGTAAGTTTTGTTGCTCATATGTATAGAATTTTCAAATAAGAACGGTCTAACCCAGTGGTTCTCAACCTGTGAGTCACCACCCCTTTCAGTGTTTAACAACACTTCGACAGGGGTTGTCTAAGACCATTGGAAAATACATGCTTCTGATCTGGTGAGAAAAAAGCTATCTCAAGCATCACATTGATGTTGGCCTTTTGTGCATACTTTTGCAAAATGTAGCAATTTATTTTACTTTTGGCACCCATGATTTACCATACTTCAAGACAAAAATTCATTTATTTGTCATTAGAAAAAATATGTAGCAATATATAATTACATATTTTGTGATTAATCACTATGCTTTAATTATGTTCAATTTGTCACAATGAAAATATATCCTGAATATCAGCTATGTACCTTATGATTCATCGAAGTTTCAAAATTACAGTTATGAAGTAGCCACGAAAATAATTTTCTGTTTGGGGGTCACCACAACACGAGGAACTGTATTAAAGGGGGGTTGCGGCATTAGGAAGGTTGAGAACCACAGGTGTAACCAAAAAAGCCAATTCCACCACCACTGAGTAAATTCTGACCCATAGTCATCGTATGTAGGGTTTCCAAACTGTAAATCTTTGCTAGAGCAGAAAGCTTCATCTTTTTTCTGTGGAGTGGCTGGTGGGTTTGAATTGCTGACCTTGTGCTTTCACCAGCCCAATTTTTAACCACAGTGTCATGTGGAATCCTTAAGAAAATTCTCAAAGTACTCTCACCCACTCAACACTTGTGATTTGTTTGGATGGTGTATTGACAGGTTACTAAACTTGATCTTTAAGTTCAATTGACTATTTGTATCTCAGGGTTTTGCATCATTGTTACATCCAACTCCTGATGGAAAATATTTGGTGGGGGAGAGCAACTGAGTGATGAGTGCTCAAGCAATCCTTCAGAGACGGAGGGAGCATAAAGTATTCCTTACATAGCATGTATAGTGGTTTAGGTGTTACCGTTACTCTGGAGGTGATTTAAAGTACACAGGAGATGTGCATGGGTCACATGCAAACAATATATCATTTTATGTAAGAGACTTATACCTTCAGATTTTGGTACCTGCTGGGAGTCCTGGTCCCCCTCTCCGTGTATATGGAGGGAAGACTATTTTAGGAGTAGAAGGTAAACATAAATTTACTTTTTTGTAAATGAGCCAATAGATAGACTATAGATAACACCCCTCTCACTTGAAAAAGGAGGTTAAAAAACCTGAGTAGAGCAAGTGTTTATATTATTTAGCTTTGTTTTCCACATTCCCGTGTGAGAAAGAAATGTGAGCATTAATACTACATCTTTTATTAAGTTGTACTCTAACTTTGCCAAGTATGCTCAGAATTCCACGAATTTATGGTCAATAGTTTCATATATCTGAAGGTTGTATTCAGTAGTAAACATAAGATGCACACACACATGCACACGGCTTTTTACCAGTTTGGAAACCTGGGTAGGTATGTAACTTGTTTCAGGCAAGTTTCTGGTGTGTTGATATTAAAGTCACCATGACAGGCTATCCAATCCCACAAATAGGGGATTTGTGATTAATTGTTTCACTGCCAAAGGGTTAAGTGACTCTATAGCTGTATAGTCTGGCCTTTGGAAGGAGAAAGATTTAAAGAGAAAGCCCACAAGGGCAACACAATGGTGCTTTCTAATCAAAACCCAAAGGGAGCCCTGGTGATGCAGTAGTTACTTGTAGGGCTGTGACTCCACAAGGTCTGAAGTTGGAAAGCTGACTCTACTCCTGTAAACAGTTACAGTCTCAGAAAGGAACGGGGCAGTTTAACCCTGTCCTAGAATGTCATTATGAGTCAGCATTGAATCGATGGTAATGAGTTGTTGAAGTGAAACCAGAAAATTTAACGGTTGACCACCTATGCATTAGTGTCAGTCTTCAGACCAAGACATTGCCATTTTCATTACTTAGCAGCAACATGGTAATTTTACCCATCCGTTTCAATGATGATTGAGGAAGACAGAATGATCATAAAATGGAATGCTGTGAACTGGAAGCCATCGAGCCAGTTGAGCCGGCTTCCACAATCTAGTGACCAGCTGTCTCTCATATTTAGCATGTCTTTAATATATTTAAAACAGTCGCTGATTCCAACTAATGTTATGAAAAAAATAGTTGGCTGTTAATTAGAAGGTTGGAGGTTCGAATCCACCCATTGATAACCTTGGAAGAAAGACTTGTTTTCAATCTGATTATGAAAAACTAGATGTAGAAAACCCTGATGATTGTCAACTGGTTTAAACTCAATATTTAAAAAAAATGCATTGTATAAAACTAGAATGAATTTTGCCCAAAATGGTAAAGAAATTGGGTAAAAGATGGTTGTTGTTAGATACCATTCAGTTTGTTCCTACTATAAGTGACCCTGTGTACAAAAGAAGAGAGCAACCCAGCACCATCTCTGTTGTTGTCTTCTCCTCTTGTTGGAACTATTGTGTCAGTCCACCTTGTTGAGCCTTCTTTTTCTCAGCCCTCTACTTTACCAAGCATCATGATGTCTTTCTCGAGGGACTGCTGTGTCTTGGTGAAATATCCAAAGTAAATGAGACAAGAGTCGTGCTACCCTCCCAAATGTATGTTGGAAGAAGTACAAGCTGAATGCGTTTGTTTGTTTCTTGCAGTTTGTGGCATAGTCAGTATTCTTCACCAACACCATAATTCATAGAATCAACTTTCCAGTCTTTGTCCAGCTTTCATAAGCATGTGAGGTGAATGAAAATAGTGTGACTTGGGTCAGGCACACTCAAGGTGACATCTTTACTGTTTTACACTTTAAAGAGGTACTTTGCAGCATATTTCCCAAGTGAAAATGGGTCATCTGCTTAGCATTGGTTAGTCTGCATATTGAAAGAACTGAAATCTACTTTGTTATACTTTTCAATTCTTACAAAATTTTTCTAAAGATTATCAGGGAATGGGTCTCTTAAATGATAAGAGTTTTTTATCTTCCAAATGTTAAAGCTACCAAAAATATATTAGAACTAATAAAGGAATTTATTAGTAAGATCACAGCATACAATGTCAATGTATTAAAATCTTACTTTAAACTAGCATCTGAATTAGATAATAAAATCATAAATGTAGTTCAATTATTTAAATGTATACCATCGAAGCACTGATAACTATTAAACTCCTGAAAGAATACATAGTAAACAATTAATTATGAATATGGTAACTATATTTAGATTCATTGTAACTCAAATAAAAATTACTCTTGCTTTTGTGTCAAAATTGACAAGTGGACTTAAACTCTTTATGAGGATACAAAGAATCTAGCTTAGCCTAAAACAGTTTTTTAAAAGAACAAGGTTGGAGGCCTTATACAACCTTATTTTATACTTATCATAAAACTACATTAATCATGCACTAGTATAATCCTTAAAGATATACACTGACCCTTAAAAAAACAGGGCACTTATGATTTTATACATATATATGAATAAATTTATATAGTGAAAAGGAACACCACACCAAATTATTGCCTGTAACAGTACAGAGAGCTCAGTCTGACTCAATGTAGTGGGTCAGTTAATATACTGAAGGTCTTTCAAACTCACCTAACCACTAGCCCCAGGCTAAGGCTGCAGACAATAGGAAGATGAGGTGGTGAGGTGTATTTGAGGCCAATAGTGCAGTGTGTTGAAGCCAAGTCACAAAGGAGCCTCACTGGGTAGTGATTCAAAGTGGCTGGTTGGAGGTGTGGCATCTGTAATGATGGCAAAAAAAGGCGGAATTAGCCTGTAAGCAGCAGACACGGCAAGGTGGAGTGGGGCCATAGTGTGGAACTGCATAGCACAGCAGTGTGGTGCACTCTGGCTTGGCAAGGTGGTACGGAGTGCTCCGCGGCCCACAGGCAGCACAGAATGCATGATGAGGCAGGGCAGCTGGATTAATCAGAGAACTGGGCTGACCACCATGGAGGGAGAGAGTGGCAGGCCTCCAGAGAGCCATGTATCTCCATCTCTCCTCCAAAGAAGGTCATTAGACAGTGACCGGGTTGAATGGCTAAACTCCACCCATATCTTCTTACAGGTACCAGGTCGGCACAACAAAACGAATTCTTGTTTTGCCACTAGAATTTTAGCAGCTGCCCAAAAGGTCAGTGAAGGAAAGTATAGTCTTTGCAAAACACACGGTGTTCCAACAACTGGACGTTTGGTGCGGGCAGAATTTCAAGCTTTTTCTCCAACATACATAATAACCATTTCACTTCATCATATACCTCAATTGTAAAATCTGAAAGTTTTTAATATTTAGAGAAAAATCCCTGTGACCCTGTAACCAGGCAAAAATTTCCTACTTCCTAAATAGCATTTCATAAAAGAAAAATAAATAGGACGTCATCAAAATTAAAAGGTTCAGCTTTTAAGAAGGTATGCATTAGGACCATAATGGATAGGTTTATAATGTGATTTTTTTGATTACTGTTTTCATTTAATATTTTTCCCTTCTCCATTATTTTCCTGAGATAATTTAATTTGTAGCATATGCCACACCGGTCTTCAACATCGAGTCTGAGTTTTTTAATGCTGGTCGAATCTTCAATCATCTTTGTATGTTTGTCATGCAATCTATTGTGTTCCAGAAAGTTTTATTTAAAGATTTATCTTTGAAGCATTTAAAAAAATAGTTTTAATAAAATTTGGTTTCCCTTTGTAATTGTGTTTGCTACAGTGGTATTGCCTGATAAAATATTTTCTTATACTGTGACTTATGACAGTACTAGAAAACCCATTGTCCTGGGCTCTGGAGCACCGGTTGGGGGCCTTGGGTTGTGGATTGCAACCTAATGGTCACCCAGGATGCCTTTCATTGTTCTCTAGCAATTCGTGACCATCCCAGGGGAGTAGGAGTAGTTTAGTCAGTGGGCTCAGAGTAGGGTAGACACCTTTGCATCGTAAGGGTCCTTGCTTTGCAAAACTCAGAAGAGGCCATGTGCAGCAGATGCACCCATTACCACCTTAGTTTGAGTCCAATAAGACCTACCAATCACTTCTGAAAGATGGAATTGTAAGTTCATAGATTTCTCTTTTCCTCAGCTACTGAATTTGTCAGCCTGTATTATGGCGGTAGTAATACTGTCGTAATTTTCCAATTGAACTTGGTAGGTTCAATATTTCTTGTTCAGAAATGTGAGTATATTCAGTATTAGAGCATGAATTTTCATAGGAAGTTAAAGAAAAGTTTGGAAATTCTCTGAGAGCATACTGACAGTTCACAATTTCTATGAAATAAAAACAAAGTAAACCTACACTTTCAAATGCCTTTGTTGTCCAGGCACTAAAGGCTATTACTCATCTTGTCCAAGTAGCATTGCTTTAAAATATATATATATGAAATAGTACCAAAAAAATCAAAACAAGGAAAAAATCACATGTGCATATATACAATTAATATATATGCATATCGTTTGATTTTATTTCCATGTGTTTTCATACTTTCTGTTTTTATTTTCCCAAGATAATTGAATGTGTAGCATATGTCATACCAGTCTTCAATAGGTAAAGTTTTACTTTTTTAATGCTCGTCTAATCATCATGCATTATTGTATATTTGTAATCTTTATTGAGTTACACAAAGTTTTTATTTAGAAAGATCACTTTGAAAGATAAATGGAAAGAGTCCCCGATAAAAGTATTAAAAATGAAAAAAGAAAAACAAAGTGAACATAGTAACAATAAAGTTTTTTTTTCATTTTTAATTGTGTATATCTTAGCGCTATTCCCTGATGGAATTTTTTTCAGACTGTGTCTGTTGATGGAAGTAGAAAGCCCATCCATGTGTGTAGTCATTAGTGTTGATGAGAAAAGGTATTTATGATGAAGAAGTTGGTCTTGTAAAATTCTATTATATGATCTGTCAGGGGAAGCCAGCCCCTAACACATCTCTACGGGTCCGGGACGTGCAATTGTACAGCGATAATAATTCAAGATCATAGTAAAGTTATAGAGAGCATGAGAGATAGAAGTATTGAAATGGAATCAGACACAATTCATGGTAGCATGCTCACCTCAGCCCCGCTTGGTGGGCAAGAGCTTTAATGTTAGCCCAGGCTTCAATCTTCTCTGGGGACATGCAAGCCCCCTAATTACAGGTGAGGGCATTCATCACAGGAAGGTAATACAGTGATGACAGGAGGTAGGAAGAGGAGGGATTCAGGGTATATATGTGACAAGATGGGCAGATCCTAGATTTAGTGGCAGCTTAACCTTGTTCATCCTTGGTTGGGTTTGACCTCTCTGGTGTCTCCTACAAGGAAACAGAAAACTACTATCTTTATCAGAAGGGAGTGGACCCTACTTGTTGTGAGATAAACAGTCGTGTCTGCTTTAGATGGCTGATAGCTCTTAGGGAGAATGACCCCTCATCTACTCATGATGACCTCCGAGTGTATATTCACAAGCAGCGAAGTTTGGTATATATTTGGGGGAGTCAGCTTTGGAGAAATCCTTCTGTTTCCCACAATCTCCAACTTTCTTTCTACCAGGTCTTATTTTTCAACAACTCTTCCTTTTAGTTTCTAAGTTTTTAATTTTTAAAATTAAATAATTTTATTGTGTGCTTGTCCAACTCTTATCACAATCCACACATACATCTAGAGTGTCATGCACTTTTATACATTTGTTTCTCTCATCAGTCTCAAAACATTTTTTCTCTACTTGAATCACTGGTATTCGCGCCTCATTTTTCCTCCCCCCCCCCATGGACCCTTGTTAATTTATAAAAAATTATTATTATGTCATATCTTACACTCTCTTCACCCACTTCTCCGCTGTCCGCCCCCCAGGCAGGAGGTTATTTGTAGATCCTTGTAATCTGTTCCCCCTTTCTCCCTCACCTTCTCTACCCTCGTGGTATCGCCACTCTCACCACTGGTCCTGAGGGGTTCATCTGTGTTTCCTGTGTTGCCTGTTCCTATCTGTACCAGTGTACATCCTCTGGTCCAGCTGGATTTGTAAGGTAGAATTGGGATCATGATAGTGGTGGGGAGGAAGCATTCAAGAACTAGAGGAAAGTTGTATGTTTCATCATACATGTCCAATTTCCCACAGATGGGTTCTGGGTCCCCACTTGATTTTTTTGGTTTTTGATACCTGATCCCTTCAATGCCTCGTGCTCTCACAGCTGGTGCGCTTCTTCCATGTGGACTTTGTTGTTTCTCAGATGTCCACTTGTTCATTCTTACACAAACTTTTTGGTATAAATCGTTTAAACTTACACTTTAGCCGCATATCATACCATCACTACCGCCATCCTATCGTACTCAGAATAGGAAGACAATTGTAGAGCTTTCTCACAGGGACCCTCAACCCCACCCCCACTTCCTTGCCAGCACTGCCAGGAGGTTCCTGTGGAGCGCACTAGGACAGGACGCCCCTCAAGTGAGATGGGTGCTCTGTGCACGGCGTGGTCGGTCCGGTTGCACTACCAATCACGAGGTCAGCCCGTTGGAAACCACCCATCAACACCCTTGTCGTTGCGCCCACTCAGAAACCTACAGGGGCGGTTGGTTTGTTGGTTGGTTGGTCCTCCCCCTCCTCTGCTTCCTACCCATACGCAGGTCCGGTCAGGAGGTGGTGATAACTGGGCACCAACCTGGTCTGTCTTTTTCCTGTTCCTGCAGGGATCCGCCAGAAGTGCGGTGGATGGCACTTGGCTGTCGGATAGAGCGTCCGGAAGCGGGACACCGGAGGCGCGTGCACAGAGGGTGGCAGCAGCCATTGTGGTGGCGATTCCTGTCCGGGACAAGCAGCGGTGATGGCAGCGGCGGCGGCAGCATCTGTGGTGAGTGTTCTGGGTCAGGCGGCGGCGGTAGATGATGGCGGTGTTTGACCTGGTCGAAGTTAGGCGACTGTCCTGCCAAGGACGCGCCATTGCCGGCTAGTGATGCACACTCGTCCCGCCACTGCCACCCAGTGTTCAGTTTCACTTTCTCTCCTGAGCTCTGTTGCCAACGCGATGGGACAAGAGGGCCCTGTGTCGCTGGCCAGAGTTTCAGGATGCCGGCAGCTTTGCCTCAGTCCTCCAGTTGGTGACTGAGCACCGCGGTGGCCTGAGGTTGTACCTGCAGCCTTACGGGTTGATGGGCTTCACTGCCGGTGTCCATCAGTCTTGGTGGACCAGCACAGGGCGCTCTCCCGCTGCTACCTCGCGGACCAGAGCGGTCCCCAAGGAGGCGTCATGAAAAAATAGAAGATGGCATGTTGGGAGCATTGGTCTGCGCGAACTCCTCTGGTCCTGGTGTCACCTGTACCTCTCCGGGCCTGGGCGGAGTCCCGACTGCCTGAAGCGGTGCTTGAATTTTTCCAAGAACCCACTTGGGGCCTGGGAACAGCCCTGGTGGCTCTCATATGGCCAGAAATTTGGTGTTTACTACCTGGGTCTGAACACGGCCCCATCTCGTTGACGCCCGCCCAGCTCTTGCAGGCGGTACTTGAGAGTGTTTCTCAAGTCCCAACTTTGGGTCCTGGGACCTGCCTTGGTGGCTCGTGGTCACCCGGCGAGTGGCAGTTTGCTCCTAGGTGACTCGTTGAGTGCGTCACTCCTCAGGTGTGGCCTGAGATAAATGATTCCACATAGGTCGCCAGCCCCACCGATATGTGGGACCTGCAGTGTGCAGCGCCTGCGTGGTGGGTGAGGGCACACCACTCTCCCCTCCTTTATTTCTGGGATATTGTCCAGAGTGTCCCCGGACCTCTGTGAGTGAGTGCTATGGGGTCGCCTGGCTTGCCTTTGGCGGAAACCTGGTTCCTGTCGTGGAATTTCTTTTGCTGAAATTCGTCATTTTGTGCCATCGTATGGATGCTACACGCTCATCTTCAGTGACGGTCGTTGAAGATGTTGGTTTGATGTTCTGCATGTGCGTTGGTTCCCTGCGTCGCTCTTTGGTTACCGATGGCCCCTTTGTGCGATCCCTTCGATTCCCGTGTTAGTCACCTGCTTTGAGACCTGTGCGCTGGTTTTTACGAGTCCAGTTGTGTTCGGTCCTTTGGTGCCTCCTCCAGCCTTCAGTGCCAGGAGGGGGCGTGACCCACAGAGGTTGGGGTGTTGGGTCTTCTGTGCTCCCTGCGTTCTCTCCCCACTGCAGGCATCCCTGGCAGCTGTGCCACGCTTAGCGGAGCGCCTTCCAAGCTCCTTGGACTGTGTCTCTGGTGTCAGGCACTCTACATGTCCTTTTGGCAGCCATTCTTCCTTAGCCCTGGGTGGGTCAGGTGAGGCAGAAACCTGTTCGCTTTCCTTCCTGACCTCACCCAGCACCTGACGGATTTTTTTCCCCTCTTTTGCTCTCCTTGGTTGACTTTACTTGAACACCCCATCGAGGTGCCATCAGCATATGGGATTTCTCCTCTGGCTCTGTCCGTGGGCCCCTAGACTCTTCCCGCCATCTGCTTTTTGGTTTCGAGGGGAGGGCAGTGTTGCGGAATTCGGTTCTGGCTCTCAGGAGCACCCTTCTTGGCTCACGGCGTGCGTCCCGGGAGTGTGTGCGTCTGTGATCTCAATGTACCATCCTCGCTCGTTTTCTTGGCACTGGGTCTTTCACGTGGTGGGGATGGTCTGCCCCTCCTGCCACATGTGCACCTGCTCAGGTATGCATGGGGTTGTGTCTGTATTGTCCCTTTGCCTTTGCCCCTGGAGCGCACCAGGTTGTCCACTCAGGTGCCAGATGCCTAGCCATGTTGTCGCTCGTTTTAGTTGTGCTTGTGTTTGTCTTTGCGTTTAGGGTTGTGTTCTGGGTTACTGTTTTGAGTTAAGGGTTGTGGTTGTTAGTTTTGGGGTTGGGGTTTGTGGTTTCGGTTGTGCTTGGTTGTGTTGTGTGAAACTGTTATGGTTGTTAGGTTTGTGGTTTTTGGTTGTGCTTTTGTTTGTCCTTATGTTTAGAGTTGTGCTTAAGGTTCCTGT